>NC_140068.1:128282477-128581051 GCF_964194135.1 Talpa europaea | reverse complement strand
GAGGTGACAATGGCAGGTTTTGTCTTGATTTTGATTTTGCTCTTTTCCTCCCAGACTTGTCTGGTTGTTTCTGACCCTTTTCTGTGGGTCCCCACTGGAAGTTGCTTTAGAACTTGTGGCAGGCTTTGGGGCTTGTTCTGAGCCAATCCTGCTTGGGTGGACTTTTACCCACAGGGGGATGGGTAACTTTGGATGCTTGATTTAGAAACTATATTCTTTGCCTTTCCTGTGTTGATTACTAATTATATAAAAGTTCCTTTTCATTAAAGTCTCATATGTTTTTTGTTGATGCGGCAGGCAGCAGAAACTATTTAGAAGCGGGATCCAGGGGTCTGGGGTGCCCCTCTTCCTGCCCTGTAACAAATCCTCCAGAGGCAAAAAGAAAGGAAGACCCACAGATCGCTTGATTTTCATTTAAAAATTTTGGCCATGTGTATAATTAAGAGATAATAATTTTACTGATATTTGTGAAGATACTGAGAAACTACAATTTAGTAAATTTTACTCAATTTCAGTTCTTCAGTAACAACTCCTTTAGAGTAAACATGTCTTATTTTTTCTTTTTTAAATTATATTTTATTATTATTTTTTTACATCATTGATCATTTTTAAACAATATTTGCTTCCCCCCTACCTCCTCAGGTGTAGTCCCCATAGAAATTCCTTCCCCAATGCACCCGTGCACCATCACCTCAGTCTCTTGTGCTCCTCCCTCCCTCCCTCTGATCCCTCTCCCTCCTCCTCCTCTGCAGTATGTCTCTGATTTATAATTGTCAGTTTTTGCTTTGTTGTGTTTTGTACTGTTATTACTTTTTTTACACTGATATCTTATTTGGTTCCCCTATATATTCCTGCTTTAAGTGAAACCATCCGATATTTTTCTTTTTCCTTCTGGCTTATTTCACTGAGCATAATTCATTCTAGTTCCATCCACGTTGCTGTGAATGGCATGAGTTTATCTTTTTTGATTGCTGAATAATATTCCATTGTGTATATATACCACATCTTCTCAATCTAGTCATCTATTTTTGGGCATTTGGGTTGTTTTCAGGTTTTACCTATTGTGAATAGTGCTGCAAAAAATAGAGGAGTATGGGTGTTCTTTTAAATCAACATTTTTGTGTCCTTTGGGTATATCCCTAGGAGTGGAATTCCTGAGTCAAAGGGTAGTTCCATTTTCAGTATACTGAGGAACCTCCAGACAGCTTTTCTTAGTGGTTGGACCAGTTTGCACTCCCACCAGCAATGTAGGAGAGCTCCTTTTTCACCACATCCTTGCCAGCATTTGTTGTTGCTTGTTTTTTTGGTATGTGCCATTCTTACTGGTGTAAGGTGGTATCTCAGCGTGGTTTTGATTTGCATTTCCCTGATTATAAGGGATGTTGAACATTTTTTCATATGCCTATTGGCCATTTGCATTTCCTCTTTGGAGAAATGTCTTAAGTTCTTCTGCCCATTTCTTGAGTATGTCTTAATTTTTTTAAGCAAGATGACATTAAATTTTACTTTCCTTACAATAGGAGCAAAATGTGACCTGAAAGTTCAGTGTAATAGTGGCTCCTTGGGGCCTCCCTCGTGGCGCAAGGGGTTAAACGCAGTGCTATGAGGCATTCCACAGTAAAAAATGTCACTGTAAGCCATCTAATGATCTAGGCCACTGACTAAATCCAACAAATAGGTTTTCAGGTCTCAATATCAGAACATTATGACTGGACTGGGTATATTATGTATTTCATGTTTTCTTTCAGTGCTAAAGGCCCACTGTCCCTTGTTCTGGTGGACTGGACAAGCCGAGGCCATGCTAACCCTTCTACAAACATCACAATGATCTGCCCATTGTGCTTCCTTCTGACTCTTTGCCTGATTTGGATCTGCCATAAAACAAAAGGAGAGGAAATTGGAAGCTTAGATTATTCTTTGCCTTGACTGTTTTGTGCCTCTCAGAATATGAACAGGGAGAGTATGAGATAAGGAACCTCTCAGGGCAAAAGTCCTGAGAGGCCTGTCTCAGCATGTGCTGACAACAGCAATAGATGTTGTGCTTAGAGTAGCAAACCACTGACTCTCTCCCTGATTTCCCAGCCTTGGCTAAGGCCAGCTGGTTACCAATTCCCCACAGACTTGTGCATTCCCCATGTGCCTGCTGCTTCTTTGATCTTTTTTTATTTTCTCTTTCATTCTAAATAAAAATGAGACTTCCCTTGGAGCTGGGCTGCACCTTCTTGCTGTGGTCCCTCTAGGTTTCTCATTGTTCTGCACATGGACTCTGAGTAATCCTTTTTCTTTTCTTTCTTTCTTTCTTTTTTTCTTTTTAAAGATTTATTTATTTATGCATACAAGAACTGGGGTACAGGCCAGAGGTGCATGGGGTGAGAGGACCCACCAGAGACAGATTGGGGAACAGAACAGGCAAACTGACTGAAATACACTGCTGAGGGGAGCAGCAGGCAAGGCAGGAGAGGTCTGCTGCGCAATGTGGGAAACTCCCTGGCCGGGAATTGAACTCTGTGCTGCAGTGCCTGTGGACAGCTTCATAGGTTGAACCTTAACCCCTTGTGCCACCAGGGAGGCCCCTGAGTAATCCTTTTCCATGCCACCGCCATGAGTAGTAGCAAGACATGAATTCACTGCTTAGTCTGTGGTATTTTATGAATATTTTCAAGCACACAGAAAAATTGAAATAATAGTGCAGAGCACACCACCTAGATCCCAGCGTTAGCACTTGCCACATTTGCTTTATCACTTATCTTTTTCCACGGACCCATCTCTCTATTCATCCATCTCATTTTTCTGATGCATTTCAAAGTTAGCACATGTCAGTACCTTTCATTTCTCAACGATTGAGCATTCCAATTAACAACTAGAGCTCAAATTGGGTCAAGATTTTTCTTTGAGATAAAACTTTAATTGTAGAAATGCACAAATTTTAAGTGTACCATTAGAGGAGTTTTGACCCTTTTCAAGAACATTTTGATGTATTATTCTTTTCTTCTCTTGGAAACAATGAACATTTAAATAATTTAATGATGTGTCACACTTAACAATATAATTTATTGGTCCCCCCACCTTTTGAGTAATTACCGCAGTCCAATCTGAAGCCTCCCTGGCCCCTCTATTCTCAGCACATTCCTGTGACCATCCTCTCCTTGGAACAGAATCCATGCCTTATTCATCTTCATAGGTATTTATTTTTATTATATTTATTCAGATAACTTTGATTTTTCAACCATGTATACAGAGGGGTTATAGGTACAAAACTCCAAAATATATTTTATCAACCCATAGAAATATGATATATCAATATATGATGGGTTAGGCATCTTTGATCTTTCAAAAAATAAGTTAATCTAATTCTCCTTTTTCCTTTCATCCACAAGACCATTAGTCAATCATAAGAGCAGCTTAGCTGTTTTCATACCTTCACAGCCAAATACTACCATATATAGCTATAGTAAAACCATATATAGCTGTAGTAAATATTTTTATTATCAGTTTTATTAGACAAACTTGTATTTACACACAATGCCTGAAGCATCATTTCATTAGAGCAAGAGATGGTCATTTCTTCTAGAAAAATGAATTTCTGAAGTTAGATGAAAGACAGGAAATAGGACCTACCTGGTGGCCCAGGGGTTAAATTGTCAGTGCTATCAAGCTATCCCCAGCCACTGCAGTATGAATTGGGTCCTGGCCAGGGAGCTGAGCCACATGGCACAGCAGACCTCTCCTGTCTCACCCACTCTTCCCTCAGCAGTGTATATTAATAGATGTACCTGTTCTGCTTCCCACTCTGTCTCTGGGGAATCTTGTCACCCCCCACACTTCTGGCCTACTCCCCAGGTCTTGTATGCACAAATAAATAAAAATAAATGTTTAAAAATAAAGAGTAGTGCGGCACCCCCCCCCCTGCAGTGACCCTCAGGGCTAATGGCTGTTGCCATGGTCCCTGAGGTCCGGCGTGGGCAAGGAACCATGCGCACAGGGGGAGAACAGCAAACTCCCTAAGATGCAGAGAAACTGAATGCCTGCTAAGAAATAATGACCACCAAAAGCGGCCACAAAGATGATTAAAAGAAATGCTGACCACCTGGAACCTTATCTCGCTTTCTCAAGGCCCACAAACTTTATTCTGCTACAACTGTCTTTCTAAAATCTTTCCTTTTTCTGGTCATTGATTGCTAATTAAAAAACATACATAATTTAATAATTAGGCTAATGCAAATGAAACATTACTAAACACTGTTATAACAGAATTGTTAGTTTAATAATCTTTCTATTATGTGCTTAACTTTAGTACCTTTGATATTAACTGCATTATAAAATAAATTCACCCATGACAATTAATTATGAGTAAAAATGATAGTTAGTGCAACTAGAAAATAATTATATAAAACAGTAGAAAGAATTTATAGCCTGTCCAATTAGGAATGAGGCTAGGTCCAGATGTAACTTCGGACATAAATCACTGTCCTGTCAATTAAGCTAAGTCTATGAGCAAACTGATCTCTTTGATGTTCACTGTTCCTATGCCTTTAGAAAAAACATATATATACTGACCACTAGCTTAATAAAAGCGCACTCAGATTTACACTCTCTCTTGAAGTGTGTCTGTTTGTCATTTCTTTAGCCGAATCCCTGACCACCCTGCGCAGTCTCTCAACCCTGAGACGGCCTCATCGTCTACTGCTGTGCTGGTCTGCGGCAGAGTAGGAAATAATGATTTCACTTTATAATTAAACTGTATGCAGTCACCCAAATCACATCATTCCTTTATGAGTACTACTTTAACATATAATAAGTTATTAACAGAAAATAAGCCAGAAAACTTATAGCCTTAAACTTCAAATCAACCATCAATTTTTCTTAGTTGTTTGAAGACATAAAAATAAAAATCATTTCATACAACAGAATGCAAACTACATGCCTTTGTAAAGTGGTGGGACAGACAAACTATTTTCTAGGTTTTTGCTGAAGTGACCATCAAAAGTGTGCAGATTATATCCACCTTGTTTTGGGGCAATTTGCCTCCTTGAGCCTAAGCAGAGGACAATACTAAAATCCATGAATGATCCCCATTGACACTGTGGTGTAAATGGTGGTCTGGCTCTTTGGGACACAAATGGAAACAAAACCCCCCATGACACTGAGCGATCTCCTTAATCCAATGTTCTCCCTGTAGTGTGGGGTCAATCTCCATGAGTTTGATCAGAGGAGATAGTTGGGATGATTTTGATTGTAATGTTTCTGTTGATGTTTATCTTGTGGCCCAATATGTGACCCATTCTGGAAAATGATCTGAGTGCACTTGAGAAAAATGTGTACTCGGATTTTTTGGGGTACAGTGTCCTGTAGATGTCTGTTAAACCCATGGGGTCTAGATCTTTATTTAGGGCTCTAATGTCCTTGTTCATTTTTTAACTTGTTGATCTGTACATTGGTGAGGGTGGGGTGTTGACGTCTCCTACTAAATATGCATTTTCTCTAATGTCTGTTTTCAGAGCTGACAATAATTGTCTTATATATGTTGGTGCTCCTTCATTTGGTGAGAATGCCTGCACTTCTATGTTTATTACAGCACTATTTACAATAGGTAAGATTTGGAAACAACCCAAATGCCCAAATATAGATGACTGGATGAAGCAGATATGGTATATATACACAATGGAATACTAGTCAGCAATCCAAAAAAATAAACTCATGCCATTTGCAGCAACATGGATGGAACTAGAAGGGATTATGCTCAGTGGAAATAAGTCAGAAGAAAAAGAAAAGTACTGTATGGTTTCACTTATAGGAAGAATATAGGAGAACCAAATAAGGCAAAAAAAAAAAAATACCAAACAAACCATTAAGGTGGGAGCCTCTCTGGTGGTGCAAGGGTTGTCTCAGCATTATGAAGCTATGGCCAGCCACTGCAGCACCAATTTGATCCCTGGCCAGGAGCTACCCATGTGGCACAGCAGACCTCTGCTGTCTCACCTGCTGCTCCCCTCAGCAGTGTATTTCTGTCAGGCTGACCTTCTGCTCCCCATTCTGTTTCTGGTGATTCCTCTCACTCCCTGCACCTCTAGCTTACACCCCAGTTCTTGTATGCATAAATAAATAAAAATAAATTTTAAATAAAAAGTATAATAATAATGGTATATCTGGGTGCCAGAGGAGAAACTGAGGAGAAATCCCGGGTGCCAGCAATCAAATTGCTGACATTATCTGCTCTGAGTCTACCAATGGGTAGACCATAGGGTTCGTATTTCCGTCAGTGATACTCTGAACTCAGTCTCATCTCTAGCAGTGGGAGAGGCCCTGGAGGAACACACCTCACTTGAAGCTCTGGGTCTCCACAGATTGGAACTGTAGGAGTCTCTCTACTGAGTCACATGCCCCTCCCAAAAGCTTGAACATCAGGACCCTGTGCTGGGGGAGAGGCCGCTCCTCAGACACACCACTCATGGTGACACTGTCTTATGGGGACACTCACTCTGGGGTGGCTGGAGAGTCCTTGAGTGAAAGGGACAACTTTCCCTCTGCAGGAGGAGGGCATCTGGGCTGTGAGGATCACCAAGAGCCAGTTCCGGGCTCTCATACCCCAGAAACTCAACCAACCCTGCATAAAAAAAACCCAAAGATAGAGGTGACCTTGGATTTCAAAAAGGACAGGTGACCATCACTAGTGCAGAAAAACAGGCCACTGCATTTTTTTCTTTTAAAAATTTTAAAGGGAAAACAGCCCCAATCTTTGGTTTCTGAGGATATGGGCAGAGCTGACCCTGTCTCCAGGAGAGGCACAGCTTTCCCACGGCCGCTCATTAGAACCGGCATGGAATTGGACATCAGGGGTCCTATCATATTAGTCCAATGTTGGCATCAGTGATGGGATAGGTGTGTCAGCCTCCCCACATCACAGTGTGTGGGTCATGAGGATGGAAGGTCTGTGTTCCCTTTAGGTCCCCTGATCTGCCCACTGACACCAGTAGGAGCCATGGCAGGTGCTCCAGGTACTAATCACCATCCATTTCCAGCCACAGCCCCTGCCCAGATCCTGGCCATCCAGGGTGTCCTCAGATAAGGAGACTGGGTCCCTGAGAAGGGCCTATGAGCACCCTGAACCCCAAACAAAAACCTGTGTGCATGATGCTGTGCTGGGGAAGGGGACTTCCCTTCTCACAGATCTAGAGATCAAGAAAAGGACTAGGCCAGGTCCTGCTAGGCTAAGGAAGCTGCCAGATGAATTTGAGCCAGACTGTCTGAGTCTCAGTTATCACTAGAGAGTTAGAACTTAGGCTCTCAGCAGAAGCAGCTGAGTGCTGTTTTTATGCTTTTCTTGCAAATTGTATTTCAAGTTCCTTCCCACAAAGGCCCTAGAAGCCCTCAGGTCAAGTGCGCCCTGTGCTGGGTCCCGTGCTGTCTGCACACGTGCTCAGGGGCTCACTCCCTACATCATCCCCAGGAGGGAAGACTTGACAGGGCAAATCTCCCTCCCCCATAACGTGAGTCCTCTGCTCACTAGAGGAGGCAGCAGAGGCCCCTGAGGAGATACTTGGAGACTCTCCTTGGGCCGGGCTGTGAAGGAAGGGCCTGCAAGGACACCACCACCTTCCTCTGGCAATTTCCCTCCAGTTCCTGAAGATACAGCAGAAAATAATCCAAATCTAAGTTACAGATTTTCAAAAACAAAAACACATGCTAACAAAGCTTTGTGAGTTCTGGGGCTCTGGGCTGAGTTGAGCTGCTGGAGGTGGTGATGGTCCCCGCTTGGCAGCCAGGCAGCGTCTCCCTGAGGAATCTGAGCAGTGGGGATGCAGGGAGACCCCCCGGGGTGCTTCACAGGAAGGCAAATTCCTGGATGAGATCTTCTAAACAGTAACCCCAAGTTCCCCAGGTGCCTCAGTCACTGTGTTGTCTGTGGGGACACAGTCTCATTCCTTCCCTTGGAGCCTCACCTCTGAGGACCATCCCCAGACAGACCTCAGTGTCAGGATGCCCCAGTGACATAAGAGCCCGCAATGTGAGGAAATGAAGCACTTTCATGGGCTGAGGGGGTCACTCTGACAAAGACACATGGGATGTGTTTCAACGGGGTCCCGCAGGCGTGTCCCCACAGTAACTCACCCCAGTGAGCCTTTGGATGCAAACATGAGCCAAGCAGTGTGTATCTAAGTCCTGGGGTTTCACTTCTATTATCTGAGGCTTGGGGATGCTGTTGCCCCCCGAAATCATGCAGAAATCATCCTTGTCCTTTCAATAAGATGGAGGTTGCAAAGGTGAGTTACTGATGAATAAGACTGAGGACTGGAGCAGGTGCAGCCTCCAGATGCTCTGGCAAAGCTATTCAAATTCCGAGCTTCACAACGAGAATTTGAAAGAGCCACAAGGAAAACATCTAACACTTCCAGGGATTTTTACAGAGAACAGTCCGTAACAGGTGTGTAGTTAATGCAACTATTTGACCTGTCTGTGCACTGAGGAGAACAGAAGCCTTATCTCCGGGAGCAGGGGTGTGAGCTAGGGCCACCCGCTTGAGCTCTGTCTTTGCTGGGATTTACTGATCTGTGGGGAGACAGCTTTTTGGTGTTGCTGATGCGGCTTCTCAGCAAGGCCAGGCCCGCTATGTCTTGGCTCTTGGGCTTGCGCCCTTGGATGAGACCCTCTTATTGGTGATTTTACTTTACAGTACTAAGTTCTTTCCTGACCCATGCTCCTTCTTTTCCTCAAGTGCCTGGTTTGTCTGGGTGGCCTGGATGACTTGATAAGCCTCCCTCTCTGTCAGGGGATTTCCTGGAACCAAAGGGATCCTCCTTCCTCGTCTTGCTCTGTCACCCCCGGTGTTTCAGGGACTGCTCAAGTGGCCTCTTCTACATTTAACTGGCGTGACTGTGAGGATGATGGCAGAGGCTGATGTGATAGATCTTCCCTCTTCCACAGTAGTTCTGGTTGGGGCCTCTGTGCCTCCTCTCCTGTCTGATGACTCTCAGCAGAAAACACAGGCCACAAATATCCACAGGGAAGGACTGTGGGTGCTTGAGTGGAGGGTGTGGTGTGAGCACCTGCATGTGGGAGGTGTGAGCCTGATCCCTAAGTCATGTACAGGATCTTAAACCAATGACACCTCAATAATTGGGGCGGGAGCAGGGCATAGAAAGTAAAACACCTTCCCCAAAAGAAACAAAATGTTTACCCATAATTCTCTATCCACCAAAAATTTGGGCCTCCCCGGTGGTGAAACGGTTGAGCGCTGAATTGAGAAGCTGCCCGCAGCCTCTGCAGCGCCAGTTCCATCCCCGGCTGCCAGGCGAGAGTCCCACATGGCGCGCAGACCTCTCCTGCCACCTGCTGCTCCCCTCAGCAGTGTACTTCGGTCCTTCTGCCTGTACTGCTCCCTGCTCTGGCTCTGGTGAATTCTCTCACCCTCCCGCACTTCTGACTGTACCCAGTGCTTATATAAATAAATAAATAAATAAATCTAAAAAAAAAAAAAAAAGAGTGAAGACAAAATAGGTCTTCAGACAAACAAAAACACAGGTTGTGTCCCCAAAGGTCCACCCCATGTGAAAGGACATTCTCCAGGCTGCAGGCAAATGACATAAGATAGAAACTCAGAATCTCAGGGAAAAGAAAGAGGATTAAAAATACAAATATCTATCACCTTTTTTTTTTTTCTTGGTCCCTTTTTCATTACTTAATATACAAACTGTGGCTTAAAACGGGAATTAAAACCTTCCTCAGGCTTTGTCATCTATGGAGATATGTAACATGTAACACCATCAACATAAAAGATACAGAGTACAGGTGTCTAAATGCAAGATTCCTACACTTGTGTAAACCAATGTATTAGTAATAAGAAGTGGACTGTTAGGTTAAGGATGTGTAATTCCGAGGACAGGAATATAGGGGAACCAAATAAGACATTAGTTTATAAAAGTAATAACAGTGCAAAACAAAACAAAGCAAAAATGGGCAATTATAAATCAGAGACATCCTGCAGGGGAGGAGGAGAGAGAGGGATCTGAGGGAGGGAGGAGCACAGGGGACTGAGGTGATGGTGCACGGGTGCACTGGTGAGGAAAACTTTATGGGAACTACACCTGAGGGGGTGGGGAAAGCAAATATTATTTAAAAATGAACAATGATGGGGGCCTCCCCTGGTGGCACAGCAGTTGAGCGCTGGGCTGTGAAGCTGTCTGCAGCCTCTGCAGTGCTGGTTCGATCCCCGGCTGCCGGTGAGGGTCTCACATGGCACAGCAGACCTTTTCTGCCGCCCGCTGCTCCCCTCAGCAGTGTACTTCGTCAGTCTGCCTGTTCTGTTCCCCGCTCTGGCTCTGGTGAATCCTCTCACCCTCCCGTGCTTCTGACTGTACCCAGTGCTTGTATGAGTAAATAAATAAATCTTTAAAAAAAAATGATTAAAAAATATATATATATAAAACATTTTAAAAAGGTAAAAAATAATAATCATGCCTCTGCCTGGGCACTGCCTTCAGAGGTGGCAACCGTCTCCAACCTGGCACCAGGGCTGCCTTAGACCCCACAGGAAGCACAGGTTAAAAGGAGACCAATGAGTTCATGCGGCACCAGGTAGACTGACAGGTCAAATTAAGGGTAATAGGAAGCAAGCCAGGGGGATGGATGGAACTGAATAGAAAGCCCAAAAATAAAGCCACACATGAATGGACAACTAATCTTTGACAAAGGAGCAAAGAATACACATTGGAACAAGGTCAGTTTGTTCAATAAATGGTGCTGGGAGAACTGGACCACCACATGAAAAAGAATGAAACTAGACTGCTACTTCTACCATGCACAAAAATCAACTGAAAATGGATAAAAGATCTGGACATAAGACCTGAAACAATAAAATATGTGAAATAAAGGTAAAATACCACAAGACATACATCTCATTAACACCTTTAAAGATTCATCACCCAAAGCAAAGAAAGTGAAGGAAAAGATAAACAGGAGGGATTACATCAAACTGAAAAGCTTCTGCACAGCAAAAGAGACATTACCCAGGGCCTCCCCTGGTGGTGCAGTGGTTGAGCGCTGGGTTGCGAGGCTGCCTGCAGCCTCTGCAGCGCCAGTTCGATCCCTGGCCACCGGCGAGGGTACCCAAAAAAAAAAAAAAAAAAAAAAGAGACATTACCCAAAACAAAGAGACACCCCACTGGTTGGGAAAATAATCTTCCTACTCCATACAACTGATAAGGGAGTGATCACAAAGATATACAAAGAGTTCACCCCCTCTAATATTACATCTTTCCCCAGGAGCTGAGGTAGACCCTGCTCCATCTCTCCCTCCCTTCCTGGACTGTAGACAAAGGCTCAGCTCAGTAACTGAGGTGACCTGGGCTAATCCTGCCTATGGGCCAGGCCAGCAGGACATACACTCCTCCCTCCACCTGTGGGACTCCCTCCAGCTCTGGTCTAGAGAGAAAGTAGCTACAGCCCATGGAAGAAGTGAAATGGAGGGGCTGCCAAGCTGGAGCTCCCTGACTCTGAGGCATGAGTTTTCTAGTGACCCCAAAGGAAAAAAGCTTGACGTGAACATTGGAGTCTGGGGGAGGGAGATGTCAGGTACAACCACATCCTAGCAGGGGGCCTCAAGGGGTCCTATCCAGCTCCTAAAGCTCAGTAAAACCACAACATATTTCTAAACTTCCTTCTATTCTTGAGGCCCAGTGTTTCTTTACAGAACTGTACTAAATTGAAGTGTTATGTTGACCTTCTCCCACTCTGTGGTGTGAATTTTTTTATTCTGGGACTTGATGTATAATTCTCCCCCATTTTCTTATGTTGTGTGTCCCTTCTCTCCTGTTACACACACACACACACACACACACACACACACTCCCCTCTCCTTGGAATCCAGACCCTCATTCAGCACTGGGGTTACTCTGACCCTCTGTCTCTGGTCCCCTCAGAGCTGCCCTCTCTGCAGTGTCTCTACTCAGCAGGGTCTGAGCAGCCCCAGGAGTCCCTGCACCTCCTGCCTCTGACCTTGTGGGAAACCAGCTCCCCAACCTGCATGACACTGAGGAGGTGAAGGCAAAGTCCTGAGGTCATTTATGGCTGGAGGACACAATTTATCTTTCTTTTGCTCAAGATGGTTTCCTTCCCAGCCCTCATTACTATATTACTGAGGTAACATGGGTTTACACACTGTGTGTGTTCAGAGGCAAAGGGTCACACCTCTTCAGGTGTTTGTTACCACTTCACACCCACCTAAGGGCAACCACAGTCCTCACCACCATCCACCAGACCCTCTTCATACTTTGTTTCCTACAGCAAACCCATCCCTCCCCTCCTACATAACCTCAATTCTGCAGTCGTGTTTCTAGAGTATGTTTGGTTTAGTTTCATCTGTCCCTGCTTGGTTTCTTTATATTCCACAATGAGTGAAATCATCCAGTATTTGACTTTCTCATTCTAACTTACTTAACTTAGCTTAATTCCCTCCACATCTATCAATGCTGTTGCAAATTCAACTTTTCACAGCTGAGTAGTATTCCACTATGTCTGTCTACCACCTCTGCTTAACCCACTCATCTGTCATTGGGCACTGGGGTGTTTCCAAAGTTGGTTATTGTGCACAGGCTGCAGTGAGCACAGGAGGCACATATCCTTTGGAATTAGTGTTTTTACCTTCTTTGGAAAATAACAAAGAATGGAATCCTTGACCATATGGGAGGTGTATTTTGGATATTTTGAGAAACTGTCATTTTTTTTTTTTTGCTAGGGGCAGGACTGTAACAGTATGATATCCATAATAAAGGGAGGTTCTACTATCAGGCAGGTTAAGGGAAACCAGGACCCTCAAACCAACCCACGCTAAATGGGTTCTTGCCATCAGCCACTTCAAAACAAAACATGCTCTAGTGCATAAGACATTTAATGGAAAGGAACTTTAATACAATTACTGAGCAAGAAAGAGAATGAAGGGAAAGTATAGAGACTATGGTTTCCCAACCAAGCACCCAAAGTTACTCATCCCCTTGTGGGTCACCTCAGCCAAACAGTTTGGCCAAAACAGGGACACTGAGGCCCAAAAACCCGCCAAAAGTCTAAGGCACCTTCTGGTGAGGTCCCATGGGAAAGGGGCAGAAAGAGCCAAGCAAGTCTGGAAGGAAAAGAGCAAAATCAAAATCAAGATAAATGTCGCCACTGTAATCTCCCCACAGGTCTCTCACCCACATCTGTTCCCAGTGTCTCCTTCCATGTCCCCCAAGTCTCTGGCACAAGTTCTAGGCTGAGAAGCAATCACAGCTTCTTCACTTGCTCCCAGCTTTGCTGCTGTTAGACCCTGGAAGGGAAGGTGATGACCAGGAACTGGGTGCCTCCCGGAGCTGTGTGGGACGAGGGCAGTTTGTCAAGCCATTTGGCTACTGCAGTGATTTCAATGCTGATTGTCTGGTGCTGTGCTGGCCCCTCTCAGCAGCTCCATGGAGCATCTCGTGTTGTGCCTTCTGCTGGCTTAGAGAGCTGGATACCAGCCTATTGTCTGGATGCCACAGGCTCCAGGCCATCAGTGGCAGGAAGATGTCCTTTTGGGAGCGATGCCTTTTTTCAAGATAGGTTTGAACATCTTCAGTGGCAGGTGGGCGCCATCTTAGATGCCTTTTGTTCAGGACTTTTGTTCAGGACACTGCTTGGGATGAAATAAACCACCCTTGTGACCTCAGTGATTCTTTGTTTTGCCTGTTTGTTAAATAAATCCCATTATTTTTGTTCTTTGAACATGAGTGATGTTACAACTGTGCATGAGGATGATGAGCTCAGAGAGTGACTGTAAACTATTTGGGTACTGTCCTTGGCCAGTTTTAGTGCCCCTTGCCGTATCATTTTTATTTTGCTCTTTTCCTTTCAGACTTACCTGGCACCTCCTGCCCTTTCCTATGGGTCTTCACCAGAAGGTGCTTTCAGGCCTTGGGGGTTCTGCTCTGGGCCAGCCCTGTTTGGCTGGGCATTTACACACGATGTGATGGTGACTTCTGGTGTTTCATTTAGTGACTACTTTAACTATAGTCTTTCTGTTCTCTTTATTGCTCACTAAGGGTAGTAAAGTCTTTTTCTTGAAGATCATACACATTAGTGTATGTCTTTATGCAATGGGTGACAGAGCCCATTTAAATATGCAGGTTTGAAAATCTGGGGTGTCTCTCATGTAGCCCACTATCATGTCTGCTACAGGCAGCAAGGGGCACTAAAGCTGACCAAGGACGCTGCCCAAATAGTTTGCCAGTCTATCTGAGTTCTTCTCCCATGCACACGATTACAAGACCACTTGGGTTCAGAGGACAATAATAATGGGGTTTATCTAAAAACCTGGGAAAAACAAAGAGTTACTGAAACCACAAATGGCCAATTACCTCACCTGAAGCAGTGTCCAGATTTTTAAAGTCCTAAACACAAATGTTCCCAAGATGGCATCTTCCTGCCACTGAGGTCCTGGAGCACATGGCCGTCAGACTATAGGCTGGGATCCAACTCACGAAGACAGCAGAAGACACAACAGGAGATGCTCAGTGTTGCTGTCAAGATGCCCCAGCACAGCACAAGACAAGTGACACTTAAAATAGCAGCTACAGCAGCCAAAATACCTGACAAATGGCCACACTCAAAGCTCAGTGAGGCGCCCAGCTCCAGGTCCTTGCCTTCCCTGTCAGGTTGTAACAGCAGCAAAACCGGAAACAGTTTTAGTCACTCAGCTACTTGCAAAGCCTCCATATATTTCCTCTCTGAGGTTGGCTGCAGAAAGCTTCTCCAACATTCTTCAGAGGTCCACAACAGACTTCTGCATGATCGTTATGGTGGGGGCAGAAGTCGCTGACCCTAGAATCACTGAAGATCCAAAAACACTGAAATCCCTGTTGTTGTCCTGAACACTGACTGCCCAGGGCTGCTTCTGCAGTCCCTGATGTTCCTTATCGGAGTCTCCACCCCCACCCATACTTGGTGTGCATTGCACCTGGGCCAACCATCCTCACCAGCTCCTGTAACAGTCTTCGTCTTCAGCCATGGGTTAGAGGACCTGTCTCCAGGCCCACCATGATATAGCAGAGGTCCTTTTTCCTACGCCCTTGCAATGTGTTTTGTTTCTGTTCTTTTGATACATACAGGTCATTGTCCCAGGTATGACAGGGTATCTCATTGTGGCTTTAATTAGTGTTTTCCTGATGATACATGTTGATAATGATGGAGGCTAAGAGTAGAAAATTTGGAAAGGAGGCATCACAAGACCAGAAGCTGGATCACGCAGGGCCAAAAGCTAGAGGTGGGGGTAAAAGTGATCAACAGAGTCAGTAAACTAGCTATAGAAAATATCCAGAGCACAGACTGGGGGAAGGGATAGAAAAATTGAGGGCCACTGTAAAAAAAATTTTCTGGTCTTTTCGAATCTACTTAGTGACGTCATTTAAAGTAATTCTTTAGTTGCAAACTGATAGCCAACTTCAGGCTGCTATAAATCCCAAAGCCATCTGCTTAGTCAAACCAACTGAAGACATTCTCTAAAGCACCAACTGAGAGCAAGTGTCAAACTGGTGTAATTTCAAAGCCCAGATCAGAGGAGGGGAAAAAAATCAGAGGAGGGGAAATGAAGACTGAGAACCATCAGAGAATCTCAGGTTCTTTCAAATTCCTCCTAGTTATTCAAATTTTCAAACATTAACATCTCTACAAAGGATTGACCCCTTCCAAAGAGAAGACTAGATCAGCGCAGTCTCTGCACTGGCACAGGCCAGCAGTCCCTCTGCCTACCTGCGCCTATGCAGGTGCTTCTTTTCACCCACTCTCTCCCTCCCCAGGGCAGCAGCCTCCTGCCTGCCTGTGACCTGCACCTGCCAGGGCTTCTCCTCACTGACCTCCCACAGCAGGGGCAGCTCTCCTCAAGGCCGCCCACCTGTGACCACACAGCCCTCTCTCAGCAAATGTCCCTTTCTGGCATCTCCTTCTGCCCGCGAGTGTCGGTGCACGTGTCCTCTCCTTCCCTTCCTTTCTGTAATAAACCTGCCCTTTTGAATAGAACTAAATATCTCTGCCTCATGGGGAAACAATTCATGTGACACTGAAAGGGGAGCTCTGATGCAACTTTGCTCAGAGGTAACTCAAGGACCCCACTATCTGAACACAACACCGCTCCAAACCACATGATCAGTAAGAAATCTGGGAAACTCCACCTTAGGTGATGTGGAAGGCCAAAACCATCAGTGATCAGTCAGATGGACATTGTCAGGGTACAGTTTAGTAAGGTTAAAAGCTAAGTCCTCACTCCTGGCCCAGCAGGTAGGTGTTGGAGGCGGGAATAGATGAGGGAATGGATAAGGCTGCCTTGGGGACAGGCCATAAAACGGACCTCTAGGACCAGCAATACCAGCCCAGCTTCATTCCAGCAGACAACTGGTGCAAAGTGGCACCCCAAGTTAGAAAGTCCCTCCCGTCTCGTCCCTGCTCCCCTTAGCAGTGAATTTCAATAAATCCTCCCTTCTGTTCTCCACTCTGTCTCTGGTGAAACTTTCACCTTAGGGCCTACAGCCTCACCCTGATTTTCTCCCCACAATAGGCATTATGTGCACTTATGTGTTGAATGGAGACTGTCACTCTCCTCTGTGGCCTTCTTTCCCAATCCCACAGTCCCATTCAAAAAATTCTGAACCTGAGGGACAATATCCTTGAGAGTACTCCTTGATGGAGGCTAAGAGTACAAAATTTAGCATTGAGAGGTCACAAGACAGAAACTGGTGGTGGGTAGAAATGATGAACATTCTTGTTAAGGCAGTATAGGAATAAAAAAAAAAAATCCTTCGGCATCAACTGCCAAGACACACATGGAGAAACTGTGCTTGCCTTTTGGTTGTGGACTGGGTGACACAGATGTGGGTGAGAGACTGGTGAGGAGGTGAAAATATCAGTTTTTGTCTTGATTTTGGTTTTGCACTTTTTCCTCCCAGACTTGTCTGGCTGTTTCTGATCCTTTTCTGTGGGTCCCCACTGGAAGGTGCTTTAGACTTGGGACAGGCTTTGGGGCCTTGCCCTGGGCCAATCCCATTTGGATGGACTTTTACCCACGAGGGGACGGGTAACTTTGGGTACTTGATTTAGAAACTATATTCTTTGCCTTTCCTTTATTGTTTACTAATTGTATTAACGTTCCTTTTCATTAAAGGCTCTTATATTTTGTGTTGATGTGGCAGATGGCAAAACCTATTTAGAGCAGGCTGGTTTGCGGGGTTTGGGGTGTCCCTGTCCCTGCCCTGTAACAGTGTCTTTCTTGCTGTACAGAAGCTTTTTAGTTTGATGTACTCCCAGCTGTTCATCTTTTCCTTTGCTTTCTTTGCTTTGGGGGATGTGTCTTTAAAGATGTTACTGAGATGTATGTCACGTATTTTCTTCCATATATTTTATAGTTTCTGGTCTTACAGTCAATTCTTTTATCCATTTTTCTTGCATCGGCAGCAATGGAGTAATAAAGAAAAGAAACAGGACTTGTTGAGCAGGCTGTAGGATGCAGGATGCTGCTTGATGCAAGATCCTTGCCTTTTTAGTGACATAAAAGGGTGGGTCAAACTGCACACTGGATTTTGGGCTTTAGGGAGGGTGAGTATACCCCCAACTCTCACCCATGGCTCCAATCTTATTAAGAAGGTATTCCACTGATCAGTCTTTGGGGCACCAATCACGCTTATTGCCCCAAGGCGATCAAGTCTGCACTTGTCTAGCTTGAAAGGAGACTTGTAGGCTACACTCACACATTGAGTTGATTTTGTGCATGGTGTGAGACAGTAGTCTAGCTTCATTTTTTTGCATTTAGCAGTCCAGTTTTCCAGCACCATTTATTGAACTGCCCTTCTTCCATTGCATGTACTTTGCTCGTTTTTCAGAGATTAGTTGCCCATGACTATGTGGGCTTATATCTGGGTTTTCTATTCAATTCCATTGGTTTGTACGTCTTTTTTTTCCCAGTACCATACTGTTTTAATTTTGGGTTTATAGTACAGTTTTGTTACAGGACAACCCTGATATGAAATGGGTTGTCTGACTGTGGGTCCTCACCTGTGCACTTAAAAAAGGACTTATAAGACTCAACTGCAGGCACACACAAAAGGTTAATCAATGGTTTATTTATGAAAGAAGGGGAAATGAAGAAATGAATGACTCAGGGAGAAAGAGAGGGAGATAAATTGGTGAATGCTTCCTACCAGTTCCGCTGAGCTAGAACCCCAATAGCATGCTGAGAGCCAGTGAAAAACCAAGAGACCCCAAGGCCCACATGTCTGGTTTTATACCAAACCTGGCTGCTTAACTGCACCCTCAGTTTCCAGGAATCCTCCCTTAGGTGATGATGACATTATGGGATTTGTAATTCTTGCTGCCTTGGATCTTTCTGGTCTGGAGTGGGGGTGGAGTGTGTGGAGTTCATTCAGATCATCCTTTCCCCCAACATTTCTATGGTGATGAAGGTCAAATGTGTGGATTCTGGGGTACAGCCTCAGATAATAATTTTTCAGGGTTCCAGTTTGAAAGAAAAACTACAGTCAGTCTCCAGGTATTGTCCAGTTTGGCAAACAAAAGTCCTCCATTCCTGGAGAATACCTCATTAGTTCCAGCCAAAAGAAAAATAAAATCTGGAAGCATTAGCCAAAAGAAAATAGCAAATATATCAAGCTCACAACAAGAAAAATCATAAAACTGGCTCAACTTATCTAAAAACAGATTCTCTCCACCTTGATCACAATTTTATCCAACAGTACAGCAAAATATTTGCAAACTAAATCTACTTCAGACTATTTTGCTTATTTTTGCATAAAATCACAGGGCAGAATAACCAAGCAGCATTTTTTAGCTGGCTTTGTTGGAATACTCCATATAGGATCAGAGTGAACTCTTGACATCCGGTCTGTGCAGGCTTCAGGAACTAGGTGGGTCTCACCAGGCTCCACCTGGGCTTTCCTTTTCTTTAGGTTACCAGGACTTTTTCTTTTTCTGGGTTGTTCAGTCCTGCCATTGGAGGCAGCTTCCTCACATTCTTTGGAGGTCTCTAGAACCTAAAATCAAAGCAGCACGTTCTTCTCTTCTTCGTTCAGGTCAAAATCAAGAATTTCAATCAAAGCCATACAATGAAACATGTTTCCAATTCTCCATTTTAAGCAACAAAATTCCCTATTGAAATTATACAAAAAGTAGACTGCCACAAATAGTAAATATAATTCCCTATTGAAATTATACAAAAAGTAGACTGCCACAAATAGTAAATATAACTACCTCCATTTTTAATACTATGTTGGTATTGATACAGGACAGGGAGAGGGGCAACCCAGACCCCACAAACCTGCCTGCTCTAAATAGGTTCTTCCATCTGCCGCATCAACACAAAACATATAAGACTTTAATGGAAAGGAACTTTAATACAATTAGGGAACAATACCGAAAAGACAAAGAATATAGTTTCTAAATCAAGCACCCAAAGTTATCTGTCGCCTCGTGGGTAAAAGTCCACCCAAATGGGATTGGCCCAGAGCAAGGCCCCAAAGCCTGTCCCAAGTCTAAAGCACCTTCTGGCAGGGACCCACAGAAAAGGGTCAGAAATAACCAGACAAATCTGGGAGGAAAAGAGAAAAATCAAATTCAAGATAAAAGCTGCCGTTGTTAACCTCCCCACAGGTTTCTCACCCGCATCTCTTTCAACCAGTCCACTACCAAAAAAGGCAAGCGCAGTTTCTTCACGTGTCTCTCCACTCCATGTGCCTCCTCCAGGTCTCTTTCTGGCTCCATCCTGCTTCCTTCCTTCCTCAGTCTCTTCTCCAGCCTTTTCTCCTCTCTGCTCAGCTCCTTTGGGTGAGGCAGGAAACCTGGAGCTTCCTCTTTTCCTGGGCTCCACCCTGTTACAGCATCAAGGGGAGAGCAGATGCAAACACAAGTTAGCTCTACTGGGAAAAAAAAATGCAACATCTCTGCAGATCCTGGTTATTCAAAACAAGAAAACTTTCTTTGAATCAAAACAGGATGCAAAGAAACCCACTAGTATTATTTGAAACAAAACTTATCAAGAATCAGGTTTATCTCATAGTTTACTCAGTCCTTTGTAGGAAATTTTCACTGTCAGAAGTTCCATCAATTGGGGCCTCCCTGGTGCTGCAAGGGGTTAAGACGCAACCTATGGAGTGGACCACAGCCACTGAATCATGATTTCGATGCCCAGCTGGGGAGCTACCCACATGGCGCAGCAGACCTCTCCTGACTTGCCTGCTGCTCCCTTAGCAATGTATTTCAGTCAATCTGCCTGTTCTGTTCCCCACTCTGTCTCTGGTGAATCTTCTCACCCCTGCACACATACACCTCTCACCTGTACCCCAGCATCCATATGTGTAAATAAATAAATCTTAAAAAAAAAGTTCCATTAATTGGAATCAGTTGAGGTCTTTTTCTAGAAACAATTTCTGTAGATACAAACCATTGAAGTATATAATATTGTAGGACAACAATTAAAATTAACAATCTTCATACATATGAGGTACTGAAATGTTTTCTGAAAGTTTCAGAAAACAAATGTTAACATTTCTGTACATGCCAAAATTTTACTTTTTCCCCAAGTGACAATGCTTCCCTTTCAGTTTTACTTCACCAGGTAAACCAAAGAGGACGAATTTATCTAATGCCTTTTGCAGGAGGAAAGGGAGAACTTGTAGGGAGTATCTCAGGAGCACTACTGAGGTTCCACAAAATTTCCTTCTATCAACCAAATGACAGACTACCAAATTTTACTTCAATTTAAATTTCTGGGGAGCTTTGTCGTAAAGATCAGAAAACACAACAGCAACAATATTCACTTTTTGAAAGCTCTGGCTCAGTTCAGCTGTACAATGTTGATAGTGAAACCATAACCTTTCGTTTTTCCTCATAACTGAAGTCTTCTTTCTTCCCAAGAACCTTAAATTTTCCAAACTCCCATTATTTCTGACACTTAAAGATGATTACGTACCCAACATAATTAACCCAGACTAGATAAAATTATACAACCTTATAAGTACATGATTTAAAACAACCCATTAAATTACAAGTTAGTCTCTAGTAACCAAAATTATCACAGATCATGTTTCTTTAAAACACCTGTACCATTTTCCATTACATTTTTTTTCACAATGTCTATACAATTATACAACCTTTAGAGGCCAAGACAGTTAAGCACAAGGAAAGGACATACAGACATACAACATACAGACACAGAGAGTTCTTGAGTTATCATTTACCACGTGGGAGTATCTGTCACAACTGCAGTTTCACTAACAGGCCAAAAAAAATTAACAAAAACAAGCCAAAAAAAGAAAAAAAAAAAAAGTCAGTGTTAAAAAAACAAAAGTTAAAAGGAAATACTAAAATCAAGATGAAGGCCTTTCGCAGTATAATTGCATGATGCTAGATGTTATTCCACATCCCCCTAACCTTTGAAAGGAAGAAGATGGGTTAGAGCCTGTTTGTCACCTCAGGGTTTTTTCCAGAAAGTGAATCCCAGGGCATCCTGCTGCAGTAGCTGAAAAGAAGAAAATTTAGTAACATTTAAGTTTTTCTCTTTTTTCTTAAATAAATATCTCAGGTCCTCAATGGGTTCACAACTCCAGTGGGTTTTTGATATCTGGGTCAGTTCCTTCTAGGGCTTTCTTAACTCTGGAATGATGTACCCAGGGCTTCATGCCCGCAAGTTTTAAAAAAGTGTTTATGCTTAGTAAAACATCATGTGGACCAGTCCATTTTACTGACAGCTGGTTTTGGGCATCCCCACTCTGCCAACTCTTGAGTAAAACCTGATCTCCAGGTCTGAAGGGATGTAATGGTTGATCAGGAGGCATGGAGATCCGTGAGGTTGCAAAGTTGTGAATTACTGCCAGAACCTACTGGATATGTTTTACATATTGCAAGATCCGGCAATCTTGTGCTATTTCTGGACCGGCTTTCAGAACTGAGGCCTGGAAGGTGGTAGAGCTACTTCTTCCAAAGACAATTTGAAAGGGGCTTAATTGTAGCCCACTTCTACATTCCACCTTTATCCAAAGGAGTACAAGGGCTGGTACCTGGTCCCAACATAGCTGTGTTTCTTGGCACAGTTTTGCCAAGGTCTTCTTTAAGGTGTGGTTCATTTTTTCAGTTTGTCCAGAAGACTGTGGTCTCCATGCAGCATGCAATTTCCAGCTGATCTGTAACACACTGCTTACTGCATGAGTAATGTCAGAGACAAATGCCAGCCTATCATCACTCTGGATGGAGTGGGGCAATGAGAGGGATTATTTCATTTACAGCTGTTTTGCAACCTCTGATGCTTTTTCTGTCCTGGTGGGGAATGCTTCCACCCACCCTGAGAATGTATTCACAAAACCAGTGGTATTTGAACCAGTGGTATTTGAAAACTAAAAACCAGTAGGTATTTGAAATTGCCTGTTCTTCTAGGCATTTATATGAAGTCCACCTGCCAGTCCTCAAAAGGGCACTTGCCCCGATATTGAACTCCAATTGCGTTAGGGTGTGAGTCAGTCTTGGGGTTATTCCTGGCACATATTTAGCAACCTCAGGTGATCCATTGTGCTATTTTATGTAAATATGGTCCCTTCAAATATGGACGCACTGTTTCTAATAAGGCATCTCTCCCATAGTGGGACCCTTCATGCAGATGTTTTAAGACCAGACATAAAAGGGCCTCTAGGAGGAGTATCATCCCACGGGGGTTTACTCTCCCAGTGGAGCTGGGGTCAGACTCAGTGAATCCCCATGCACGAGCTCTCTCCTCATCCCACTCAGTATATTCAGGGACATAACGAGTCAGGTCCACAAAAGGGATGAGTGCACCCTGGAGAGCAGAACAGGCCGCGGCCTTGGCCACCAGATCAGCTGCCCTGTTGCCCTTTGCCATGTCAGACCCCCCTTTTGGTGGCCAGGACAATGCATCGCAGCAACAGCTGATGGTAGAGCTACTGCCTTTAGCAAGGCCAGGATTTCTAATGGGTGTTTGACGTCCTTGTTACTGGTGGTAAGGAGTCCTTGCTCTTTCCTCTTTCCAAATGGCCCCGTGCATGTAGAGAATGACGAAAGAGTACTTTGAGTCAGTAAATACATAGACTCTCTTCCTTTTAGAGAATTCCAAGGTGCGGGTCAGGGCTATTCGGATTTCTGCGCTGATATACCTGCTGGAAGAGCCTTGGCTTCTATGGTGTCCTGGAGCGTCACCACTGCGTATTCCTGCACATCGATGGCCTTGCTCCATGAAGCTGCTGCCATCTGTAAATAGTTCCCACTCTGGATCTGGCAGAGGCTGGTCAGTCAGATCTGGTCGGCTGGATTACACTGTGTCAATGGTTTCTAAGCATTTGTGGATTAAATTTTTATCCTCAGGTCCATCTACATTGCTTGGAAGCAGTGTGGCGGGATTCAGGGAATTGGAAACATTGAGTTTCACATTAGGATTGTCTAACAGAGCTGCTTGGTATTTTCCCATTTGCCCAGTGGTCAACCAGAGTCCACCCTTCTGCTCCAACAATGTCAAGACCTGATGTGGCACACACAGTAATGGGCTGACCCAAGGTAAACTTCTCAACCTTGTGTAGATCGCAAGTGGCAGCTACAGCACGCAAACATGGAGGCCATTCCTTAGTGGTGTAGTCAATTGCTTGGACAGATATGCAATGGGTTGCATTTCTGGCCCTAACAATTGGATTAGTACTCCTAGGCCAACCCCCTGGCTCTCATGCAAAGTCTTAATGGCTTCCTGAGATCTGGCAGCCCTAATGCTGTGCCGAGATCAACTTTCCCTTTATTTCATCAAAGGCTCTTTGACATTTTGGATTCCAAGACAAAGCTTCAGAGTCCAGGCCTTTGAGAGCATCATATAAGGGTTTTGCTATTAATACAAAGTTAGGAATCCAAATCCTGCAAAATCCAGTCATTCCCAAAAATATGCGCAATTGCTTTCGGTTGATGGGGAATTTAAGGGCTGAAATTACCTGTTTTCTTTCTGTCATCAGACTTTGTTTGCCTTTCTTAATCTCAAATTCCAAATATGTCACTGTTTGTTTACATATCTGTGCCTTTTGAGGTGACATCTTGTAGCCACATTCTGCCAGGTGGTTCAGTACCGCTGTTATTTTCCAGGCAAGATTCATAGCCTAGACTTGCGATCAATAAATTGACTGCATACTGTAATAAGATGCCCTAGTTTAATTGAATCTTCCTGAGATCCCTGGCTTGTATTTCCCCCAAAATAGTTGGGGAGTTCTTAAAGCCTTGTGGAAGCACAGTCCAGCAAAACTGGAGAGTGCTCTTGGACTTAGGGTGTTGCCATTCAAAGGCAAGAAGCAGTTGATCCTGGACGTCTGTTGGGATACAGAAAAAGGCATCCTTAATGTCTAATACAGAAAACCACCCAAAGTCACCAGGTATGGCAGTTAATAAGATGTAGGGATTAGGCACCATTGGATGCATGTCTTGGAAAATTTCATTAATGGCCCTTAAATCTTGAACAAAATGGTACTCACCTGTATAGGGTTTCTTTACTGGCAAAATTGGGAGTGTTGTACCATGAGCGGCAGGGCCGAATGAGTACAGATCAAAGGGACTTTTTATACTGGCTCAATTCCCCTCCAGGCCTCCTCTTTTAGGGGGTATTGCTTCCTCCTTGGGGTTTTGCTCTGCTCTATCACCTCTATCTTTAGAGGTTCTGCATTTTTCACACATGCTGGGGTCCCATCAGCCCATATCCATTTACTTACACTTTCAACAATTTCTGAAGGTAAAACTTCATCTTTTGTTGGAACATCCTGAGTAAGTAACATCTGGAACTGCAGTGCATGTTCTGGAGGTACAAGTAGGTGAAGCCTCTGATTTTGGGGTGAGAACGTAATTTGTACGTTTAGCTTGCTTAAAAGGTCACAACCAAGTAGAGGGACTAGACACTCTTCCATGTACAGGAAGCTGTGCTGGAGCTGTGTGGTGCCCAGCCGGCACTCCAGAGGTTGTAAGAAGGCTTTCTGTTGTGGCCTTCCTGGGATCCCAGTGATTGCTGCAGTCTCTTTGCAATCAAATGGTCCCCCACAATGGATGTTACCCAGGGCTCTGAGGGGGTTTTCTAATGGTCTTTTTTAGATCTAGTAGAGCCCCTGGGCCCCCCTATTCTTCATCTGAACAGTCTCTCTGTACTATCATTTGTCTCCTTTTCCTATGTGCTTGGCTCTTGATTCCATCTTCTCTGTCCGTCTTCCCTCCTATCCTCACCTGAGCCTCTGCTCTGTGCTATCATTTCTCTCCTTTCCTCTCTCCTTGGTTCCAGGTCCCTTGTACTCCGTTTATATTCCGCACAGTAACCCTGCGTGAATCATCATGTCGTGGTGTCTTTGGCTTTCTTTCCTGCCTTCTGTCATTATTTCCCCTCCTATTTACCTGTAATCTGGGACAACTGTACTTCCAATGTTCCTCTTCCCTGCATAAGCACACTGATTACTCCCTAGGGGCTCACTTTTCCTGGGTTCATGTCTCTTTCTGTTACTGTTTCCCTGAAGCCCTGTCCTGTGCTCCCTCTGTACAAAAACAGTCGCAGGATTTGGTCTCCTGTCCTCTCTGTAATTATAAACCCTAAATGCCAAGTCTGCTACCTGGGATGCACTCATCTCATCTCTGTGATGCCATCTACCTTTGTTAACTTTCTCCCTATGTCGGGGGCATTAAGCGTAATGCACACCATAGTGATCAGATAGGCATTTTCTGGGGCATCTGGATTTACATGTTTGCATAATTGGTTCAGGGAACTCTAATGGATCTGCATTAGCCCTCTGTTCAAACTGTAGAATTGTACTGAAATTTCTTTGTTTAGGAATTCCCTGCGGCAATCCTACCAGTAATCACTTTTTATACAGCTCCAACATTTATATTCCTTCACTGCTGGGGTCCCAGTTGGGATATACCACTGACTGGGACAGCTACCTCCTGTTCTGGGGATTCTACATCTTGTCAGTAGAGATGATGAGCCTCCTCCCTGGCTTTCCGAAAACGATTCTCTGCTCAACCAAAGTCAATAAAGTTTGTAGCATTGATTGTATAGAAAATAAAATTAAATAAACCAGAAGATCCTGAAGTTACAAAATGGGGGTGAGAGAAATCCTATAACACTCAGTCCCACACAATGTAGCTCTCTCACTCTATGAAGGAAAATAATATTGAAGAAATTCAGGTGAATGACCCTAAGTGTCGACATTCTCCATAGGCCACTGCATCCTCAGAATGTCCCACCCACAGCTTCCCCATAACCTGGTCCCATCCTCTCTGCCCCAGCCCCTCCTACCGCAGGCCTCCAGGGTCTTACCTCAAGGAGCTGAGAGACACATCGGAGCCCTGGGCACATCGCTGTTGGAGGAAGAACAAAAGAGAACCTGGTCAGAGCCCAGAGGTGAGACCCTCAGAGGAACTGATGAGGGTGATTCTCCCTAGAGTTCCCTCTACATTGTCCTCAGGGGCTCAGGGATCCAACCCCTGATCCACACTTACCTGCACCCTGAATGTAGCTTTCTCCTTGTCCCCCTGTGGGAAGAAACATCATGTGAGACAAGGGAGGAGTCAGCCCATGGAGCCCTAAAGGAATCTCCTAGTTCTGGGCCACAGGGAAATTTCTAGAACTGTGACTATAAGATCAGGACTGGGATATATGAACAATGGATGTAAAGGGAACTGGAGTCTGTCCTCATCAGGGTCCATCCCCTATGACATTTTCTGGAAAACAGATCCCCATCACCAGAATTACAACATGAAACATTGGTCATTCATTTTCATAAGTGCTCTACAAAAGAGTGAGTGTTAGCAATCAGCTCCAGACTGGGCAACATATGCGTGTGGATTAAACACTTCCTACTAACCTGGTAGGGCAAGTTTTCCCTGGGACATGAAAGCCCCCAATGGACAAGATCCCCGACTCCCTTCCCTAAGTCATTGCTTCTTCCTCCACATCACAGCTGCAGCCACCGCAGCTCCAGTGAGCACAGCTCCAGGGAGAACCCAGGCCAGCAATGAAGCCCCGGTGGGCCTGAGGAGGGGGCACTGGAAGGGAAGGGAAGGTGAGACCCTGAGCCCCAGTGCTCATCCTGACCCTCTGAAAGTCTCCATATCCCCCTCCTTACCCCATCTTAGGACTCGGGGTTCCAGTAGCCCCTCATGTTGCACATGGCACGTGTAGCTCTGCTCCTCTCCAGAAGGCACCACTACAGCTGCCCACTTCTGGAAGTTTCCATCCCTCCCAGGCCTGGTTTCCACAAGCTCCATGTCCTGGGTCAGGTTCTCCCCATCTCGCTGCCAGGTCAGGGTGATGTCCGTAGGGTAGAAGCCCAGGGCCCAGCACCTCAGGGTGACCTTATGCTCAGAGGTGGGGTGGTGAATCCTGAGTGTCTTTGAGGAATCTGAAGGGGAACAAATCAGAAGTATCACATTTTAGGTTTCCTCCATGGACACTGAAGCAGCCTCACTGACTATCCTCAAAATGAACATGACAATTGGTTTGGAGGGAGTAAGCACAAAACCCAGAAACCAGCCTGGTCTGGGGACTCTGGAATAATCGGGTGAGAGCCCAGGGTAGGAGGATGCAGGTCTCTGAGAACACAGACCTGCTCCTGACCTTGGTTGAGGGTGAATGACACAGAAAGGCAGGAGTCAGATCCAAAAATGTTCTCAGACCAAAAACAAGGGCTTGAAAGAGAAACTCATTGTTCCCAAGATGGCTGCTGGGTCAAAAGATCCAGTGAAGATATTTCAGGGAGACTGGATTCCTTAACTGTTCATAAAAGTGGTGTCTTCGGGGCGAGTCTCTCTAGCACAGAACATGACACCCAGGGGGACTCTCCCTCTGCCCAGAAAGCAGCTGCTGTTCTGCCCATTATTCCATTTCCCTGTGGGGCGCCAGGAGAGGGGAGGTCCGAGGCCTCGCCTCGTGGCCCCTCTTACCTGCGCGCTGCAGCACCTCCTTCCCCGTCTCCAGGAGTCTGCGGAGCCGCGGGAAGCACCTGCTCTGCACACTGTGCCTGACGCCCTCGGCCCTGCCCGCCGCCTCCCACGCGCGCTGGGTGATCTGAGCCCCCGAGTCCGCGGGGTCCAGGAGCGCAGGTCCTTGCTCAGGGAGATGGAATCCGCGCCGTCGTAGGCGAACTGGTCACACCCGCTGAGGAGGCTCAGGTCTGGCCCCACTTCACAGCCAAACATCTTCTGGAGGGTGTGAGACCCTGAGCCCCCAACCCGCAGTGGTCAGCCCAGGGGTCACCACGAAGTCACCCCGCCCTCTAACACTAAATAAACCTAAACTGAAAAATCAAGGGACAGGAAGCAAAGTCCCTTCCCGGTGGAGGGTCCTGGCAGATCCACCAGCCTCGAGGGGGTCAGTGGACCCTGAGACCCGGGACACCCCGGCCTTATGGTGGGAATGGGGGTGTGACCTGATCTTGGCACCTCTCCTAAGCAGAGGACAATATTAAAGTACATTCATGACCCTCTCTAAGAATGTGCTGTAAATGGGTATCTGGCTGTTTAAAGCCATGGGTGGAAGGAAACAACAAACCCCTTGAACCAAGAGGTTCACACATTTTCAGTTACTTTCACTTGATCTAAAATCAAATCTGTGGTTTGAGTTTCCTGAAGCTTCTAGAACAGGGACGGTTTTACTTCACTGCATTCTTTTGTTCAGAGCTTGAGGAGATGGTTCCTGCTTTCCTGAGCCTCCCTGCCCAGGGCCCCACAACTTCTTCATCCTGGGCAGTTGTTCTCTGTCCACATCCCTGCTCCCTCCCTCCTGCTCCCTCCAGTGCAGCCCTTCTCTGGGCTCAGATGCTGGACCTGCCTGTGGGAGGTTGAGGATGACACATTATCACCAAACTCAAGGCCTCATTTCAGTCAACACTTTGCTGTTTCTCATCTTTAACAACAGCTGGCAATGGTCTTGTCTGAAAATGTTTTCCTTCTCTGGCTCCTGACATGAGTACCAGTTTTGTTCAAACGATGTGACATTTTTGTGGAAATTAATCATAAGTAAAAGGATTAGTGTGGTAAAGAGAAGGAGAGTCAGGCCACGTTTCTGACAGGCAGGAACTTTATTGCGCCCCTGGGTCAGGTTCACCGACCCCCATGGGGTCGGAGAAGTGGCACCTGTTGAGGGGGAGATGTCCTTTTATAGGGTGAGGGAAGGTTAGGTGGAAAACTGGGCATGCGGAATGGAAGGTGGTTTTTTTTTTTTTTTGGTGATTTTTGGTTGATCACTATCAGGTGCTGTTTGTGTCAGGTGGAGGCCTCTGGTTCCAGGAGCAACGGTGGAATTTCTTTCTGCAGTTTCAGGGTCCCTCCTTGTGGCCACGGCCTGGGGCCCTCACCAGGCCCCCTGCACCGACCTTACAATAAGATGTTCTGAAAAAAATAATACAAACACTGTGCACTGATTTAGTCAAAATTATAATGTTATTATATAGGGAAGAGGAGGTTGTGTGAAAGGGGAGTCAGTTCACTAAAGATGAGACATAAAAGTAAACACAGAGTTCTGGTAGATGGTATCTGGAGGCACAGAAATAACAAGTAGAGAATCAGCTAAAAGAAGAAAAACAGGATGTGTCTGAGATACAAGAAATGGGGAGACGGAAGCCTGGGGACCTCTGCCTGCACAACAAGCTTTGTTCAAGAATGGGACTTCTAAATTTTTGTACATATACCTATTTGAAAAGATAAAATAGGACACTTAAAACAATATACTGTATAAAAGCTTTGTGAATGTGATCTCCTCCAAATATCTCATTATACTTTAAAGTTTTGGACCCAGTTGATTACAGAAACTGATACCTTGGAGAGTGAAACCACGGTGCAACATGCAGTGACCATATCAGATGTAGAGCAACAGGAACACCCCACTCACTGCTGGGAAAAATGCAAAATAACACAGTCACTATGGAGGATATTTGGCAGTTTCTCATAAAGCTAAACACAGATTTAACCTAAAACCTGCTAACCATTCTTCTGGGTATTTCCCAACTCATTGGAGAACATGTTTGCACAAAATCTTCAGACAAATGCTTATAGCACAACAGCCCTTAAGTGTGGGCTGCACATGGTGATCTTTCCAAAGATGCTATGTGGGAAGGACATAGACAAGAAAGAACTTCACAGGGAGGAAGTGGAGACCACCCGACCTCAGCCAGGTGATCCCCTCAGCTGACATTATCAGTGGGGATCAGAAGCAGAATATTAACCCAACTATCAATATGTTCTTGAGAATGATGCTCCATCTCTGTGGTCTTCCAAACCCATCACCCCAGTCAGTCAAAATCAATTTCAAGGACCTTCTGCAATTCACCTGCACAGGACTCCCCTAAATGTCCAAGTCATCAACCCAGGAGAGTCTGAGACTGACTGTAGAGTAAATGAGTTAAAGGTCAGGCTTTTTCCCGCCCTCCCACTGTTAGGGAGGAGGCCCGACCCGAAGCATGTGCAGGCCCATCTTCATGGACACCAGGGCCAGGGAGCAGGGGTGCCTGTGGAAGTGTGGGCAGCTGTGCTGAGAGGCCAGGGGTAAAGGGCAGAGTCACGCTGAGGCAAGAGGACAACTATGAGCGACCCCTCTGGGGCGAGACAGCATGAGACGGACTCCAGAGACAGGACACAGAGAAACTCTGGGAGAGAAGCTGACCTGAGCCTGATGCAGCATAAAGGCCTGTATACATCTACCAAAGGCTCAAAAATTACCTTATCATCTGGGAGAACCAACAATGAACCTATCCGGCCTGGGCTGGTTGCAAAACACAGACTCAGCCAAAGCAGCCTTAGGAAACATGCTGGGTTTTTACTTACTGTGGTGTCAGGATGGAGTCCTGGGACAGAAAGAAGAAAGGCTAATGAAACACAAATGAAGCATGGAGTTTAGGAATAACATATCAACACTGCCTCATCAGCTGTGCAGTAAGGTAGTGACATAAGATGTTAACAACAGGGGAAATGTGTGAGTGAACGACAGGGACTCTGTACCAATTTTATATGTTTCCATGAATTACAAACAATCCTAAAATAATGTTTATTAAAAAGAATAACCCTCATGAATGTGGACCATTCTAGACCCTGTGAAAAATAATGGGGAGGTTTCTCAAAACAATACAAATAATGTACCATGTAACCCAGAAATTCCACTCTTTTGGTATTGTTCCAAAGAGCACAAAAGCACTACCTTGCAGGTAGACACATATCCTGTGCTCACTGAAGCTCCCTGTACAGCAGCCGAGTCATGGAAACAACCTTATGGGGAGCCATGCTACTCATGTCGTCTGACAAAAGTCCGGGCATGGGGCAGATTTCTGAAAAATCAGGAATCTCGTTAGCTGACTCCAAGATTCTCCTCATTTGTTTATGGCTAGTTTCTACCATTGCTAAAATATTCATTTAAAAGTAAAACTGCAAATATTGATCAATCACTGAATAACCAATTTGATGACAAATGGCACCGCATGATACAAATACTACATTTTTTAATAAAATTAGTAGTCCTCTGCCAAAAAGGCAGCAATTCAACATTTGGCTTTACATTAACAAAGTGAAAAAACTTCTAGGAACAAAAGGCTGTAAACATCTATTGGCCAAGTCTTTGATATAGAGATGTGGTCTTTTGAGGCAAGAGCAATTGAAAAAAGAAAGTCCTTTACTTTAAAGTTAGAGATAACAGTTGGGTGGCAGAGGTGAACCACGCTCCAAATATAAGAAAATTCCTGATAAACCAGGAGATGCCATAGTTGACTCCTGCTAAATTCTTCCTGTTTGTTTAGGGCTAATTCCCCTGGGTGACAATTGGTATGGTAGCTGTTAGAGTATACATTCAAAAATAAGTCAACAGCAATTTTGTGAATGATTGAGCTAGTAATCACCACAGCACAAATAATGCACTCGGAAATGGTCAATGTTACAACTACTGATATGTCACATATTGACCATTTTTGAGAATCAAAGGCTATAACCATCTCCGGCTCCTGCCCCTGATAAAATATTTGTAGTTCTTTAGAACAACAACCAGCAACCTTATGGAAGAGAAAATTGCCCCTTGATCTTAAAGTTAAATACGGAAACTAGGCTGACTAGATAAAGTAGAGGAGTGATAGGTAGAAAACTGTTTAGATTAGGAAACTTCCTCCTTTAATTGAGAGCTGGGGGCTAGGGAAGAGTCAGTGGGGCTTGCCTGGCATTAATGCCCTCCAGGCCCTTTGTTTCTTAATATCAAATCAATATAAAAGCAATATACTATAAATAATGATTTCTATATAAAAGCCTTCTGTTTTTTACTTTAATCAATTAGTTATATGTTAGTCTAAACTTTATAGGTTAGTTAGAAATAATCTCTTTGTCTCCCTTCCCCCAGGTAACTTCCTGCCCTTTGTTTCCCTAGGCCCTTAGTTAATTGTTCACCATGGCAAACATAGAAATGTTAGTTGTAGACACACAGGCTTTTTGCTAGTAATACAATAACTGTTGGATTGTTTAAAGTAAATGACTATTTTGAAAACATTTGTTTAGCAACTGTGCCTTCTTTAAGACAAAGAATAATAAGTGTCATAACCTCTGCCGGAAGGCAAACAGACCCTTGGCTGCTCCTGAAAAAGAACATGTGATGATTATTATCTTCCTACCTTATGCTTGTGCACTCACGATTTGCTTAGTATAAATAAAGGGCTGCTGAGACCCTCAGCAGGATGATATCAGCACCCTGATCAAGTTTCTGGTCTCCTCATTCCCCTTCCCCCTTTCCTCACGATTTCTCCCACCCATCCTTCAGGAACCCCTGACACCCAGACTGCTGCGGCTGGCTCGTAATACAACCTAAGTGCCCAACAGCAGAGAAATGGGATAAGAAGACGTGGCATATATACTCAATGGGATATTAAGCTAAGTGAAATAAGTCAAAAGAAAAAAAGACATGTATCAGACCATTTTGCTCATACGCAGAATACAGAGAAACCAAAACAAAGGTCAGGTTAAAAAAAAAACAAAAAACAAACCCTAGACATGTCACTTGGGAAATGAGGCTACTAGAGGGGGAGGGAAGGGGAGAGCAGAGTGTGGGGGTTACAGTGGATCTGGGGAAGTGTTATGGGGCAGCCCCGATACAAAACAGGGTACCTGACTGTGGGTCCTTACCCACACGCTTAAAAGGACTTATCAATACTCTACTGCAGGCACACGTGAAAGGTTAATAAAAGGTTTATTTACAAATGGAAGGGGAAATGAGGAAATGTACAGCTCTGGGAGAAAAGTGGGAGACAAAGTTTTAAATGCGTCCTACCTGATTCGCCAATCTGGAACCCCAAATGGCGCTCTGAGAGCTGGCCGCAAACCAGGAGCCCTGAAGCCAGGAGGCAAGAGAGACCCCCCCCAAGGCCCACGTGTTTGGTTTTTATATCCAACCTGGCTGCCCAACTCCACCCTCAGGTCCCAGCACCCTCCCTTTGGTGGTGACGGGATTTGTCTTTCCCAATGTCCTGATGGCTTTAGTCTGGAGTGGGGGTGGAGTCCACAAAGCCTGTATGGGATTAGCTCAGGACATCCTTTCCCCTGAACAGAAGGACTCTGGGTGCTGGGGTGGAGATGGTGGTTTGGTCACTACCTCTGAAGAGATGGGAGCCTGTTCCTACATGAATTGTAAATCACCAAATCACCATGACTGCAATTTGAAAAACAGCCCTCAGCAAAGGGACAGGGGGTGGAAGAGAAAAGTATCTGCTTTGGTAATTTCACATCGAAGAGATGTGAAATTATTCCCCTAAATCACACACAGTACTGTAAATCAGTGCTGCTTCAATTAAAAAATAAAATAACCCTCAGGAAAGGCACCGGGAGTGGAAGGGAAAAGCATCTGCTTTGCAACCTCCAGGCTGTGGTCATCAAGGGGCTGCAGAGAGAGGCTGTGGGGAGAGAGGATGGTACCTCAGACACAGGCAGCTCCAGAGCCTCCTCTCCTCTCCCCGACTCCCCCACCCCAGCCTGGTGCCAGGGCTGCCCACTGGGCATCTCACCCCATCCCCCAGTGATGCTCAGCCCCAGCTCACCCTCTCAGCCTGAGGCACTCACACCCAGCCTCTCCCCTGGCTGCCAGACTAGGACAGCGCCGCAGCGCCCCCGTGTGGCCACGGGGCTGAGGACAGAGCCCAGGTACCCTCTGGTCTCCCAGGTCTTCCTGGGGCTCCCCAGAGGGACAGAGCTGTGCCCACAAGGGGGACCCTCCAACTAGATTCAAATTCAATTTCTGAATTGTTTCCCCAAACACAGGCTGACATGCTGGTCCCTCTCCACTAATAACCACAGACTTTGTTTCAGGGAGGAGTAGGTCTCCAGGCCATTACAGCTGGATGCAATGACCAGGGTGGGCCCCATAAACATACCAGGTCTCCTTAGTCTCCTGGGATGAGACCTTGACCCAGGGTCGCTTGTTTCCCTGCTGACTCCAGGGTTGAAGCTCCTTCCCCAGGGAATCAGCTCTAAACTCTTCACCCCTAGGATGGGCTGGAGAAGGGAAGAGGTCATGGGCTGGCTGGAGGGGAGGCTCCTGGAGGAATGGGGAGAGGGAGGAAATAGGGGCTTTAGAGGAGGGAGGCCAGAAGGAGAGGGAGGCCCAGAGAGGATGGGGGCAGGAAGGGTCAGCTCAGGGGACACTGGTTGGGAGGGGTGATCTGTGTAGGGGAGGCCCAGGGGCTCTGGCTGTAGGGTCTGTGTTATCATCCAGCAGTGACTCCCTGGGGGCCGTGAGTGTGGGGGTGCTGGATTTGCTGGTTCTGTGCTGACAGCTCTTTAACTGACCGGAAACTGTACTGAAGTTAAAGGCATCTCCGCACTGCAGGTGTGGGGTGACTCACATTCAAGGTGAAGACAGGAAAGGAAGAGGGGAGTGACGATGAAGGGCTTCCCCTCTTCCAGAGTGGGCCTCCTTTATGCTGGGGTGACAGGGAGAATCAAGGAGCCCAGAGAAGGGGAACACAAGGCCTGTGCCACCTGCTGGGAGTAGCCCTGGGCCCTGACCCTGGATTCCAGAGCTCCTTCCTGTGCTGGGACCTCACAGCACAGTTTGAATCCATTTCAGCTCACAGCCCTCAGGCCCTGGGCACCAACCAGGCACCAGGAGCTCCTGCACCAGGAGGAGTGGCCCAGACCTTGGACTCCATGTTCTGGAACACAGAGGGCAAGGGTGGGAGGAATGTGGGGTCTGAGGTGGCCACAGAGCAGCCAGGAGTCGGGTCCTAGTTTACTAACTTTTCCCCACAACAAAATGTGTCCCCCCTCCAGGGCCAGGTATCTGCACTCCATACCCAAGATGCCAAGGATGGACCCTCCTGCCCAGTGTGAACCACCCACCCCTGGAGCCTGGAGGGTGGCCCTTCCCCCCTCCCTAGACCTGGGAGCCCAGGCCTGGGTCCTGTCTCTTCTCCCTCCTGGACAGAGAGGCAGGGACCTGCTGTCTGGGTCCCTCAGGCCTCGCTCCTGCTGCCTCCTGCGATGAAAGTAAAGGTTTGTCCACTTTCTATTTCCTTGGCATGTCCTTTCACCCTTTAAACTATTTTTGTTTGTATAGAAAGTCTTTCTAGCACACATAGACTACAAGTCTCCTTGATATTATCCAGTCTGAGAATCTCAGGCTTTTGATTGGGATTTTTCCTTACGCTTTTTTCATGCTTCGACATCCCACGCAGGACACCACATGAAGTTCCAACCATGTCTCCTTAGTTCCTCCGGCTGACAGTTTCTCAAACTTTCCTCTGCTGATGAAATCTGTGAGCAGAGATGCTCAGGCACAATGGCCTCTATCAACACATCAAGTGTACAAATATCCAGTTTCATTTTTCTTTTCTTTAGTTATTGTCTTTGGAAGGAAGTCACTATGGGCAGTCACTCTGGGATTCTGCTATAAACATTTACTTGTATGCAGGGTTTTGGCTTGGGTTTCTTTGTTTGTTGTTTTGCAAATATGAGTTTTCACGTTAGCTGGGTAAATAGCAGGAACAGTGCTCACTGGACTGTATGGTTGTTCTCTGTTTGGCTTTAAAAGAAATGGCAGACCCTCCCTAGTGACTAGGTCATTCTATCCTGCCAGCAGTGATGAGGGTTCCTGTTGCTGCAGTCAGCACTTGGGGTTGGCCACTTTAGGGGGACTTTTGCCTTCTAATAAGCATGTAGCGGTATCACTGTTGTTTTTAGTTTGTATTGCCCTCATGACCTGTGATATTGAGCATCACAGTTATTTGGCATCTCTATCCTTCATTGGTGAAGTCTTTTGTCCATTGTTTGCACTGGATCATTTCTTATTGTTGAGGTTTAAGATTTCATTTATAATGTCAATTCTAGATACAAGTCCTTTATCAGATACATGATGTGATTTGCAATCATTTCTCCCACTCTGTGTCTTATACTCTTGTCCTTATATAATAGTATAGACTAGTGACTAGACACAGTATTGAGTCTATCATTCTGATATTTATTTTTTAATTGTCTCACGTCTTTTTTATTCCATTTCATCTTTTTCTACCTTTGTTTGAGTCATCATTTGTTTCCATAATTTGACAATGGTAACTATTGTGGCAATGAACATGAGCGTGCACATAGCCCTTGAAATGAGTTTTGAATTTTTTGGCTAAATCCCAAGGAGTGGATGCTGGGGTCTCTGGCAAATCTATGTTTAATATTTTGAGGAAATGCCATACTGTTTTCCGTAGGGGCTGGACCAGTTCCCACAATATTGTTTGAAGGTTCCTTTCCCCGACACCTTGCCAGCACTTGCTGTCTCTGGTCTTGTTAATATGAGCCCCTCACAGGTGCAAGGTGGTGCCTCATTGTGGTTCTGATCTGCATCCCCTGATGATGTGTGATGGGAGCATTTTCCATGTGCCTGTGACCATCTCCATCTTCTTTGAAGAAGTGTCCACTTAGCTCCTCTCCCCATTTTTGATTGGGTTGTTTCTGGTTGTTGAGTTATATGTATTATTCGTACATCTTGGATGTTTGATATGCAAATTATTTCTTCCACCCCATAGGGTGCCTGTACATTTAATGACAGTTTCCTTCACTGGGCAGGAGCTTGCAGTTTGATGTGTCCCCACTGGTCTCTCTTTGCTTCTGTTTCCTTGGAGCACAGAAGATGTGGAGGGCAGTGAGTCTACTGTGTAGGACACACTATGTTGTCCACGTCATTGTGTATTTGTCTAAAACCCACAGCATGGACACCGCCAAGAGTGACCCCAACGTGCAGCCATGATGACGAGCAGGTTCTTCATGTGACAGACGTGCCACTCTGGGCTTAGCATGTGATTAGGAGATGATGCAGTTGAAGGGATTTTAGTAGGATCCAATTTTGAAAGAATTTTCCTGAGCACTGAAAATTTTATACTTAAGAATTTACATAGCTATATGAGTAACATCCCCTTCCCACCATAGCCCTCCCGTGAGCCAGGTCATCTGCTCAAAACCAGTTAGCAATTTAGCATTTCTCTTTCCAGAAAAATATATCTAGGTCTGTGTCTAGTCACTAGTCTATACTATTATATAAGGACAAGAGTATAAGACACAGAGTGGGAGAAATGATTGCAAATCACATCATGTATCTGATAAAGGACTTGTATCTAGAATTGACATTATAAATGAAATCTTAAACCTCAACAATAAGAAATGATCCAGTGCAAACAATGGACAAAAGACTTCACCAATGAAGGATAGAGATGCCAAATAACTGTGATGCTCAATATCACAGGTCATGAGGGCAATACAAACTAAAAACAACAGTGATACCGCTACATGCTTATTAGAAGGCAAAAGTCCCCCTAAAGTGGCCAACCCCAAGTGCTGACTGCAGCAACAGGAACCCTCATCACTGCTGGCAGGATAGAATGACCTAGTCACTAGGGAGGGTCTGCCATTTCTTTTAAAGCCAAACAGAGAACAACCATACAGTCCAGTGAGCACTGTTCCTGCTATTTACCCAGCTAACGTGAAAACTCATATTTGCAAAACAACAAACAAAGAAACCCAAGCCAAAACCCTGCATACAAGTAAATGTTTATAGCAGAATCCCAGAGTGACTGCCCATAGTGACTTCCTTCCAAAGACAATAACTAAAGAAAAGAAAAATGAAACTGGATATTTGTACACTTGATGTGTTGATAGAGGCCATTGTGCCTGAGCATCTCTGCTCACAGATTTCATCAGCAGAGGAAAGTTTGAGAAACTGTCAGCCGGAGGAACTAAGGAGACATGGTTGGAACTTCATGTGGTGTCCTGCGTGGGATGTCGAAGCATGAAAAAAGCGTAAGGAAAATTAATGAAATCTAAATGCAATGCAGAGTTTAGTGAAAGTGCCTCAATATTGATACCTTAGCTGCTCAAATGCACTGTGGTCACGTGAGATGTTAACAATTTAGAAATGATGTGGCCTATATAGGAACTCTCCTTCCTTTGCCACCTTTCTGTAAATCTAACAGTATTTTTGAAAATATTCTTTGAAATTAAATTTTAAATTAAAAATAACATTTTAAAAAACAGCCCTCAACAAAGTTACAGGTTGTAGAAGGAAAATGATGAACTTCCAGTTTTCCCAGGTATTGCTTTCAAGGGACTGGAGAGAGAGGGGTTCTGGGAGAAAAGCTGGAAACCTCACACCCAGGGCAGGCTCCAGAGTCTCCTCTCCTCTGAGCTACACAGAGCATCTCACCTCCAGGACGCCACCCTCCAGGACCCCCAACTCTGCCCAATTCAGGACCCGCCCTGTCCTGGCGGCTCCACCAGAATCCGGAACAGCGCGGCAGCGCCCCCGTGTGGCCACAGGGCTGAGCACAGGAGGCCAGAGGGGCCCTCTCTCCTACTCTCAGCCAGGCTCTACCCAGGCTCCTGGGCTCCCAGCGGCAGGACAGGTCCACTGTCAGCTTAGGGGTCCTCAAATTAATCCCCTAGTGAGTAACTATGGGTAGAGGCCTCAGGGAAGAGCCAGGTGTCTAGGTCATAACAGTTGCTCCCCCAGTTCTGGGTCCCCAAATTATACAGATTCCCTCAATCTCTTTGGAAGGGAACTTGGACTCCAGAGTCCCTGTTATCTGTTCCTGCTTCCAGGGATGAAAGTGCCTCTTCCTGAGCATCAGCCCTAAATTCTCCATCCCTAGGGTGAGAGGAGAGGCCAAGTAACAGACTCTCAGGCTCTGCTCTAGACCTTCTGAGTCTTCATGAGCATCCAGGTGACTCCTGTGCTCACTGAAGTGGGGGCTTCCTGGGCTCCATGTCTTCTCCTTGTGGTTTCAGACTGTGCAGTCAGCTCTGGGGGGCGTCTGCTCCAATTGGTCATCTGGGATTCAATTCTGCTCCTTTCTCTTGCTTAGTCATCACTTTCTCGGTGACCCTTATATGTTCAAGACCTTAAATATCATTGACATCACATCACCTCCCAGGTGTATTTCTTACCTCAGACATTTCCCCTGTGCCCCAGACTTGTCTGTCCAATTGCCAACCTCACTTTCAGTTGTAATAGATCTGATTCAACTTTCCTAAACTGAGTGCTTAGGATGCCCACATATGGGTCTTCTGGGGTCTTCCCCATGTCACTGAGGCTGCACCTCTCTGCCTGCACAGTCTGAAACACTGAATGTCATCCCTGACCCCTTTCTCACAGACCAGCAATAAGAAACATTATAAAGTCCATCTCTAACTATGCACAATCCCATCATTTTGTATTATTTCCCTGCTCACCCCCCAACGAAGCCACCAACCTCTCTGTCCTGGGACCCGCACTAGTTTCCTCCATTTCTCTTCCCACCTCTCACCCTTTGATGCTGCACAGCAGCCAGACTGAGCTACTAGAGAGAAGTCCCATAGATGTCCATCTGTTCAGATGGTCTTGTCACCAAACACATTTTACTCACAGTCAAACCCTCCCAACACCCTCAAGCCTGAATGACCTGGGTGCACACAGATCCCATCGCCATTGGGCTCTGCTCAGCCCTTGACCTCCTTGCTCATGTCAGTCACACAGACACATTCCTGCTCAGGCATCTGCATGGAGGTTGTCCTGCCTGGACTGAACTTCCCTGCACATCACAACCTTGTGGGCCATGTGTCCATCAGACTTTTTCTCAAAGGTCACTTTGGTGAGACCCACACTGACCATGCTGGGAAGAAAACCATCCTGTCCCCACACACTGACTCTGGTCACCTTCCCACAACAGGGGATCTTGAATGGATCAAGAAGATGGGGTACACTTCACTCCAGTGAGAATGCCCACATTAAAAAACCAGAAACAACAAATGCTGGAGAGGATGTGGAGATAAAGGAAGCCTCTTGCACTGTCGGTGAGAATGTGAACTGGTCCAGCCACGGTGGAAGGCTGTGTGGAGTTTCCTCAGAATACTGAAAATGGATCTACGATGATCCAGTGATTCCACTCCTAGGAATCTACCCAAAGGACACAAAAACATTAATTAAAAAGGATATCTGCACCCCTATGTTTATTGCAGCACTATTTACAATAGGTAAGATATGGAAACAACGAAATCCCAAAAACAGATGACTGGATCGAGAAGATGTGGTACACATACACAATGGAATACTATTCAGCAACCATTAAGATCATCCTCAAATCCACATTCTAAAATATCTGTTGTGCTGACCTGGAAGGACAAAGGGAGCTCTTCTGCATTCCCAAGCACGGTGTCCTGGCAACGGGATGGTCCCCAGAAAAGGGGGTTTCAGGTTTCCTGCCACCCCCAAGAGAGGTTGGAGGTGAGTTGGCAGAGGAAAAAGACACTGCAGAAGGGATGGAGAAGGAAGGAAGCAGGATGGAGCCAGAAGGAGACCTGGAGGAGGCACATGGAGCAGAGAGACACATGGAGAAACTGTGTTTCCCTTTTGGTCGGGGACTAGGTGACACAGATGTGGGTGAGAGACCCGTGGGGAGGTGGCAATGGCGGTTCTTGTCCTGCTTTTGATTTTGCTCTTTTCCTTCCAGACTTGTCTGGTTGTTTCTGATCCTTTCCTATGGGTCCCCACTGAAAGGTGCATTGGACTTGGGACAGGCTTTGGACCTTGCTCTGGGCCAATTCCATTTGGGTGGACTTCGGGTGCTTGAGATCATCCTCAAATCCACATTCTAAAATATCTGGTGTGCAGGGAGAGGGGCACTCCAGACCCCGCAAACCTGCCTGCTCTAAATAGGTTCTGCCATCTGCTGCATCAACCAAATCGTATGAGATTTTAATGGAAAGGAACATTATTTTATTTTATTTTATTTATTTTATTTATGCAAGAACTGGGGTACAGGCCAGATGTGCAGGAGAGTAAGAGGATTCACCAGAGACAGAGTGGGGAACAGAACAAGCAGACTGACGAAATACACTGCTGAAGAGAGTAGCGGATGAGACAGAAGAGGTCTGCTCACCATGTGAGTTGTTCCAAGGCCAGTGGGGATTGAATTGGCACTGCAGAGGCTGTGAACAGCTTCACAGCACTGTGCTCAACCACCTGTGCCACCAGGGAGGCCCTGGGAAGGAACTTTAATACAATTAGTAAACAATACAGTGTTGCGAGAGTGATAGATAAGCTTCAGTCAGAAGTTGGCTCTCAAAGAGAATTTCATTCCTATATTGGTCACACACACTTAAGTTCATATAGGCAAGCCAACCCCAAGTTTCCAAATTACATTTGACTGAAGACAGTTGCCGCGAAGTGTCTTACCTGGGCCTTCCACCTAGGTGGAAGTCCTTAGGCCATGGAAGTCTCTAGGCTCAAGGGCCCACAGTGCAGAAGGTCATGCACAGTGTTGAGCTGATAGGCCCCTTGTGCTGCTGTCAGGGAGCAGGCCACTGGGGTTGCAGGGAGCAGAGCCTGGAAGTGCAGGTTTCCTGGTGTGCCAAACCCAGGAGCAAGCTAGGAGCAGGAGCAAGGAGAGGGTTCACTGGAGAGTGAGTCTGAGTCCAAAGGGAGGCAGTGAGCTGGACTCTGGAAGAGTAGCCTCCAGCGAGTCTTTTGCTCCGAGGCAGTTTTTAGGACTGCTCTGAGTCTGCTTCAGGGAGCTGCTCCTTTTATACCTTCTTATCAGGTTTAGGCTCAGGCACCGTCTGCTTTATCAGTCTTTACCACTCAGTTTGTGGCCTCAGCTACTTTCTCTCACAGCGCTCGCAGGCACAGTAATATTGTCAATTTTACTTGTAAGTTTTATACGTTTGTTACACCAACTAACGAGGGCACAGAGTCAGGAACACAGCACCCCACGAAACTGATATGGCCGTCCCGGGGGGGAGGGGGGTGCAGGCCCCGAATCGCAGCATCCCATGATTCGGTCCTGGCCTTTAGTACGGGGCAAACAAACAAGAGGGACATCTCCACTACTCCTTTGTTGCCTAGGATTCGGGCACCTAGTCTGGATGGCCGTCCCCAACCTGGGGTCTAGGTGTAACTGGAGTCCGCTGACGTGGGCCCACCATGGCTTATGGAACAGCCGATCAAGGGAGGGGGTTAGATGAGTTGCTGAATACCCAGAGGTGAGAGCCTCCTAGGAAGGCAGGTCAGGCAGGTGACTTACCTCAAGGATCAAGGCTGGTGGTGGATGTGAGGCGTCTGCAATGGAGAGGAGAGGTCCCAGGGACAGGAAGGAGGCCCCGGCACCAGGGAACACAGCCTTCCCAGGTTTCTGGCACCAAGATGAAAGGTTCGGTGTGATAAAGAAAAGAGCCAGGCCAAGCTTTCTCAAAGGAAGGAAAAATTTATTGTACCCCAGGCGAAATTCATGGACCCAAGGAGGGGACCCCTGTCAGGGGGAGGCAGGTGGGAGACTGGGTTTGCAAGTGTGGGAAAAGTTTCTAGGGTGGGGAGGGCTTCATTGTCAGAATCTTCTAGGCAGGCTTCTGCATTCTTGCCCCAGGTGGGCTCCTGGTGGGCTTTTGCCTTCTGGCCTCCTGCATGGACCTTTCAGGCTCCATTCTAAACTCACTCAATCTGAATTTGCTGGCTTGGGGAGGGGGGAGGAAGGACCGTGGCTCTGAGCTCCTGCCTTTTTAAACTACTTTCCGGCAGATTCTGCTGCCCAGCCACATGGAGAACCTCTGTACTAAACAGATGATTCGTAAGCACCCATCAAATTTGAAAGGTCTGGCGGGAACCAGAGTTATGAGAGCGAAAAGACGTCTGGTAGGAAGCCACCTCGTTACTTGCAAGCCCAGTTTCCCTCTCACCATCCTATAAACACCTGCCTTCCCCTGACAATAGGCGCGGCTTCACCAACCCCCACCTTGGGTCTGTGAAGTTTGTCCGGGAACACAATCAAGCCCCCTTTTAAACTTATTCTGTCGTCCTCGTCTTTCCCTCCTCATCTTCCCCTGCCGAACCTTTCAAAATTAGAAGATTAAACTTTGGAAATTAAACTGGAAATTAAACTTTGACGTCAAAGACCATGTCCTACTATGTCAGCGGCACATGGGATTTTGCCTGATACCTTATATATGCTCCATAAACGCTTGCTGAGGTGTGAATGGAACAGCCTAGCATTCTCTAGCTTTGCTCCTATTAAAAATGGTCCTATTAAGCGCTCACTAAGCACTCCTTTTGGCTGCTCACTGTGCTGTTTTGTATGCATGATGTTATTGAGCTTGCACATTAACCCCATAGGACACTGAAGAAGTTGGAAATGCAAAGAGGTTGGCACAAGGTCACCTAGATTGCACCTGGGCTCAACCCAACATTTAGACCAAAGCCTGTACTTGTCGATAGAGATGTGATATTCTGATTTACAAACCATTTAGCACACTGCTAGCCAGAGCCACCTTATCCAGAGAGAGCAGCAGTAATAATAACTATGACTACATTGAGCCCTTGGGAGCTCTGATTTGTTATGTGTGTGGTGTGAATCCTCATAGTGCAGGTGGACATTATCCCTGTTTCGTCAGGTAGGAAACTAAGGCTCAGAACAGGCCAGGTAACTTATGTGGGATCATACCCTCCATCTGTCCCCATTTCTTTCTTTTCAGACGTGGTTGCAGTTCTAGGGGAGACCACTGGACTCCGTGCCCTGAAGCTCTGCAGAGACCAGATGAGGAGGGATCCAGAGGGTGCCCAGATCCTACAGTAGGTGCCAGCCCTGCCTGGGGCTTGGGGGCATTCTCTGGGGATTCTGCTCTTTGGAGTCATATTGTATCAGACTGTTACCTCTGGGGAGCTCATCCTGATACTTTGGTCATGGCGCTGCACAGGCTGGGCACTGCCCAACTCCGCTGGTGCCATTCACGCAGACAGCATCACAACCCCTGGGTAGTGCCATGCATTGGCCTCCACAGAGTTCTGTGCCTTCACTGAGCTCCTGTAACATGTACTAGCTGTACCCCCACCCCCATGGCAGTGCCTCTGACTACCCTGCCCACATGCCCTGCAAGCAGGAGCCATGTTCTTGGCTTATGCACTTCTGCTCAGTTCCTGCCGCTGGCCTGCCAGTACAGGCGTCCCATTAGGGCTTGTGGCTCCTTTGCTGCTCCGTCACCTCTCACAGCCTTGCTCTAGCTGGACCTTTTGCCTGCTTCTTCTGCCCCCTCCCAATACCTGAGTGCCGCCTTCTGCCTGCAGGGAACGTCTCTGGATCTCACTGTCCACCCTCGACCTAGGCAACCTCAGAGCTGGCCTCAGAGCTCCCTGGGCCGCAAGTATCTCCGTTTCCTGCATGAGAATGTGAGTTTCCAGCTTCTGCACATCTGGCAGTCACCAGGAAGGGCAGAGCGGAGTCTGGGCTGCCACCAGGAACAGGCGTGCTTGTCAGCCTCTGTGCCAAGGCTTTGTCATTTTCTCTCTGGCAGGCAGATGGGCTGTGAGCTTCGCTTCTATCAAATATATTGGCCAGCATTTATTCACCTCTTACTGTATGCCAGATGCCCCAGCAATGCTATCAAGTCTGTTCTATTCTTATCCCCTTTCCATGGAGGAGAAGGCAGGCTCCGCTCAGTTAAGCAACTTGCTGCTTTCACAAGCCAGTGTTCATGGAGGCAAACCCAGATCATGTTCTTAACTGCCGGTGCCCTGTGTCCCCCTATTCCGGGGACAGTGTTTCTCTCACTTGGCGATGGCAAAACTGACACTCTCCAGCCCGAGGCAGAAAGGATAGTGGCGGGGGTGGGACCCCAACTCCTGAGGAGCTCCTTTTGTCAAGCACCTGCCCTGTGCTGGTTGTTGTTCCAGGTGCTGGGGAACTAGACAACCAGCCAGATAGCTCCTGCCCTCACGGTGCTCATTCTGTAGTCGGGGAGGCAGACAGGAAAGCTGTAAAATAAGAAAATTCACATAAGGATTCAGGCGGATACTAGCAGTAATGAAAACGTGCCAGAACGGTTGGTACGCAGGGAACGAAACCAGCGAAGAGCCTGCCCGTGTGGAGCGTCCATCGAGCAGATGGTGAGGCCGACCAGCATGATCGGGAGAAGGGCAGGGTGGGAGCTTGGCTGCCTCTCACAGGGGGGTCAGGAGAGGCCCCACTGAGGAGATGCGGGAGAAGAGAGGAGCCCACCCTGAGGAGAGCAAGAGGAACATTCCTGCCAGTGCCAGCTGTGCTTCAGGCCTAGAGGTGTGCTCTAGGGGAGGCAGCCAGTGGGCTGGAAGGTCACCTGCGCCAGGGCCTGCAGCCACGGAAAGGGGTCTGGATTTTGTCAGAGGAGCACTGGGAGACCCAGGAGGTTTCCGAGCAGGACAGTAATGTGATCTAATTTATTAAAGAATTTGGGGTACAGCTGGGCCCCTTCCCACTCCCCGCACATACACTCCTGGCAGAGCACCTCTGGCAAGCTGCAGAAGCCACCCAGGCTGGAAGGAGGTGAAGGATGCATGGAGGTTGCTTTAGAAAAGGGTTTTTCAACTTTGACACCAATGACGTTTGGGGCCAGATGATGCTCAATTGTGGGAGCTGTTCTGTGCCCTGTAGGATGTTGAGCAGCTTCCCTGGCCCCTACCTACCCAGCCTAGCCAGTAGGTTGAGGAGCACTCAGCTGCTAAGCTATGGCCACCTCAGATGTCCCCAGACTTTGCAAATGCTCCCTGCTGAACAACTGAGAACCACCATTCTAGAAGCCACTGTCCCTGAGACACTCTGCCCCCCCACGCTGTCCTGACGCCGCCCCCCGGCCCTTTCACACCCTCTCCCGCAGACTTCATGAGGTCCGAGTTGTTTTATCAAGTTGGGTGATCTGCCCCAAGTGCCACCCAGGGAGGGACAGGCTCCTCAAGTTCCCCTGAACCCTTTATCCTGTGGCTGTGGAGGACAACCAGCGCCTCCCTGGCACCTTGCCCAGTCACAGCCCTCTTGGCGGTGACAGCCCTGAGATGATGCCACTTCTGGGGCCCGGAATCCAGCAACCCACAGGATGTGAAGGACACGTTTGTCCCAGCAGAGATACATATCGAGGCTTAAAGTGAAGGCACCCTCCCCAAGGCTGGCACGGCAGGGGTAGTCCCCCTGTGGCATCAAGATCACGGCAGGACTAGAGTTCAGAGCGGCCTGCCGCTCTTCCCTGCTTTATGGCCCTGGGGGAATCATAACACCCCTCTGCACCCAGATCCCTTATCTAAGGGCAGGGGACCTAAGGGTTATCTTCCACAGCGTTTCTGGGGTTTGGCAATGATGGACGTCAGGCCACTGGCTTGGGAATGCAGCGGACTTTGTTTCAAATGCTGACTCGGTTATCTGATCAGCAGTGGCTCTGGGACGAGCTGCTCCCTCTCTCTGAGCCACTATTTTCTTATCTGTATCAGAGTCTCCTGGCAGGATCCCACCAGAAGATCATGAGGATCCCCCCAGAGGTCGACGAGAACATAGGCAAGGGATGTCGTGGGGTGCCGGCACCAGGAAGGACTCAGTTAACACACTGCCAACCCTCTGATCCCCTTGGGCTTTGTGCAGCGGGTGGGGCGCTGCTGATGAAAGCTGGCCTGGGGCCCAGTGAGGCTGCAGACCAGAGCCCAGCCCCCGACCTTGAGGACACCCCATCCCTCTACCTCTAGCAGATGATGGCTGTACTTTGGGGACAGGAAGACCAGGCTGTACCCACTCAGGCGCAACTGGGGACTCAGAGAGGCAGTGGGTGGGACTGGCCTTAGCCCCCCTGCGTTCAGGGGTCATTCACCAGACCCTGCTGGGGAAGCCAGGCCAGGCCTGCAACCTGCAGGACAACCTGGTGGGCACAAGCTCACACCACCTGTTTGCGGGGAGCAAGGCCCTAGCCAGGCCCTAGCCAGGCACCAGCAGGGCATGCTGGCAGTGATGTATTCACACCAGCCCCACTGCAGGAGACAGGTATAGGCCAGGATGCTTCAGGAGCTGCCCAGTGTGGGCATTTCACACCCCCACTGCTGGAGAAGCCAAGACAGGGGGAGGATCCTGCAGGCTTGATTGTATTTTTTTTTTTATATTCTTCTTTTTTTATTTTTTAACTTCACTTTTCACTTGTAAACACTATTTGCTTCCTCCCACCCCATCAGGTACAGTCCCCTAGAGTTTCCTTCTGCAAGGCACCCGTGTACCAAAACCTCAGACCCCTGTGCTCCTCCCTCCTTCCCTCTGGTCCTTCTTCTACCTCCTCCCCTGCAGGGTGTCTCTGATTAAGGCCTCTGACTTAGGATCCCGCACACTTCTTTGAGGACTCTGAGGCAAGAAGAGTGCTGCTGGAGGAACCAGACAATGACCAGGATGCTGCACCCCATGAGGATGGCGTTGAGCTCACCCCACCCTCGCTGGGAGAGCAAGGCTGTGCCCCAGAGAATGCAGCCTGTGCAGGCGATCCTGAGCTCACACCAGGCCTGCTGGAGGATCAGCCCTGGCCAGCTTCCTGCAGGTTAAAGTGAGGGAGCTAAAGGAAGAGCAGTTCTGCCTGGGGAAGCAGGCCCTGCAGGGATCCATAGCACAAGCCGAGGGTGCTCACCTGACACCACCCCTCCAGGGACCCAGCCCCTCACCATGTACTGCCTGTCCTCATCAGGGACAACTGACCATTCAGCACTGCTCCACCCCCAACTTTTCCTCCTCCACCTCCCTAGCCACATGTCTTTCTTTAACTTCTACAAGGCCTCCACCCACAGACACCCGGCCCTTCTCTTGTAGTTCCAAATCTTGGTCTCCTAATTCATTTCAAGTTATTTTCATGTATTTTCTCCAAGATTTCTTGTTCACTGTACAAATGCTAATACACTTGTTCTCTCTTCACCCAAGTTGTCTACTCCTTTGATGTCCATTCCCCTCACAGGGCTGGCCTCCTCCTCACTGTGGCCTTGCAGACGAACACCTCCTCAGTGGGACCCATTTCGCCAAACCACTACTGCCCAGCCCTCTCAGGCCATGATGCCCTCACCTGCCTGCCACCTCTGTTCCCATTTCTGCCTGGGGATCCCAAGGAAGGAACCTAATAAATGGGATCATCCCAACCACACATTAGAGGGCATACATGGTATCTGTCTATTTAGGTTGGTTGGACGTCCGTGGTGGCCTAGGGGTAAAGTCTCAGCACTGCCATGGCTGAATCCTGAGTCAAGCCCAGGCCAGGGAGCAAACCCATCTATGGTGCAGCAGACCCCGCATGTCTTGCCCACGGTTCCCCCCAGTGGTGTAATTCAGTCAATCTGCCTGTTGTGAATCACACTCTGTCTCTGCTGAATCCTGAAATCCCTCCACACCTCTGGCCTACACCCCGGTTGTTCTACACCCAAAGAAAAATGATTATTTGCCATCTCTTGAATTTTAGGTATACAGTAGAGTTGGGTAAATGACTAATAGCTAATCAAATCAGATTTATATCACGACATCAGTGTAATCAGGACAGTATTACTATTGTATCCAACAGTCCATGTTATGAACATGTGTCTATAGAAGAATGTAGTTTAGGAAGAGGGTGTCATCCAGAGCGGAGCTGTAATGGGATATCCAACTTTACAATTTCATTGACCAGATTGTTGTCTATTATGGAATATAATTATTAGGACACAAATGATCATTGTTGAATTATAGATGTCTTGATGCCAGGTTGTAGGTCATTAGGTAAAGCTTGTGACGTGTAGATGGCAGCACATAGTGCCGGATTTTGTCTGCAGATCCGGAAATATCAGTGGTTAATATTTGAAGATAACTCGCCTCTTGGGCCATGTTTCTGCTGAACCCTGTTGTCAAGCCCTGCAAACAGTGGCTCCGCATGGCCAGAGATGATCAGCAGCCCTCAGGGCTGGTGCCTGGACCATGGGCAGAACAGCCAGAGCACAGAGCTGTCCTGTACCGCCCAGCAGGCCCTCTGTTCAGGTTCTGTGCTTCATGATAGCTCAGCCCACGTGTTTAGATTGAGGTTCCATCAATAAAACCTTGCATTAGACTCCAAATTCAGGGCCAAATTCAGGGCCTCCTCCCAGGGCCCAGTTTGTTTACACGCAACATGGATTGTGGCCGTCCAGGTCATTTTCATCAACATTCAGGCAACCTGGAGCCAGGAAGGGCCTCTGTCCCCATGAGGTGCAGCCATCCCCTCACTCACTCTCACTGCCCTCACTGGAGAGCACAGGGCACACCCAGTCCTCCCCTCCCAGCAACCCTGCCCCACAGCCCCTCAGCTGTATGAACTCTGCCCGACCGGCAGAAGAACCCTGGCGTCTCCAACTTGTTCTCACAGGGTGCCGCAGGGCCTGGGGACTGTCTGATCACCTAAGGGGAGCTGAGCTAGAGTCAGCACCACTCGAGGAACCCAGAGATAAACAGAGGGGGACACAGAACACTGGGGCAGAAACGGGCATGAAGAGAAGGACCGGGACAAACAGGGAGAAGGAGCTGAGGACGGACCAAAAAGGCAGAGAGAAAATCAGAGTGAGAGGAACACAGAGACAGAAGGAAGGGAGAGTCAGCTAGCGTGGACAGGACAGCAAGGAGCTAATCACTGTAGGAGTGGACACCCCATGCCTCGGGCCTCATCATCCAGCCGTAACCCAGCCCTCAGTAAATAACACTGCCGGGCAGGGTCAGCAGACATCTGCGAGCAAGGAGGGCGCCCTGGGAACACTGTGGCCGGCACTCGCAGGATGTGTGTGGCTCTGGCCCTTTGATTCGGGCCCACAAGACCCCTGTAGGGCACGGCCAGAGAGGAGCAGGGCTGAGTGTGGGTGGATTCCACCTCTCAGGAGAACAGGCACACCGGGTGGTAGATGACTCTGCCCCCAGCAGGGCTGGCTGAGCCTGGGTGAGGCATGTGCAGGTGCCCTTCCCCAAGGGGGAACCCTCCAAGTGCTGTGAGCCTGACACCAACCACCCTCCAAGGGCAGCAGAGAGGAGTGGCCCACTCCCCAGGACCGCCCCAGGGAGAGGCTCCATACTCTGGAGCTCCTCCAGGCCCATGGAGGACAGAAGCTTGGAGTTGCTGATACTGCCGGGCCTGCTCCCTGGCAGGGAGGATGAGCCAGGTCAGCAGCCAGAGGCCAGAGTACCCAGCAGGGGCCCTGGCTAAGACTCGCCATCCAAGGGCTCGGGGAGGCTGTGCTGCTGTCAGTGTTGTGGGCTGGGCCTGGCATGGAGTGTGAACAGGAAGGGCCCAGGAAGCCATAGGGATGGGGGGGGGGCACCTGTCTGAGCAGGAAGTCCAGAGAAGGGGACCCAGGAAGTGACATCACCTCCATGAGATGACACGGCACAGAACTCAGAACGGTGGTCCCCAGGCAGCTGGGTACTAAACACAAACTCTACCCGGCTCACGTGACTGGTATTCCTGGTCCAGGCACCACGCTTTCTTGCTGTATGCCCAGGTCCCCCCAAAGTGACCCAAAAAAAGGTCCCTGAAACGCATGTCACCCTCTGCTGAAAGGCCTGAGGAGCCTTTGACGATGTGTCAGGCCAGCAGGAGGCACTGACCCTAAGGAAATCAGGGGGACCCTGGGGACAGGTGAGGCCAGGCCAGGGCTCTGATGACCCCACCCCTCCCTTTCCCCCATGAGTGCGGGTGTGCGAGCTGTGAGAGTGAGTGTGTGCGTGCTCAAGGAAGGAGGATCTGGCCCACCCAGGAGGTGCGTGATGTCTACACCAGGACCAGCCTGGATGGTGGTGGGACCTTGAGAGTCATGGCCGCTCCCTCTTGCCCTAGCTCGGTGCTACCCAGCAGGTGTGTCTGTTTGCTCCCAGAGGTGCTCTGTGTCCAGGAAACTGAGGAGGCCCAGGGAGTGCATTTCAGCGACAGGCCTCCCTCACCTAGTGTGGGATCCCACCCAGAGCAGAGCCCAGTTTGAAGTGCACCCGCAACATTGAGCTTGCTGCACATGTCCATAGGAACTGGCTGGAGTCCATAAAGCCTATGGAGGAGCAGCCCAAGTGTGAGTGCCTAGGCTGGTGCCCTGGCTTGACTGGGAGGGGTAGGGTCAGGTGCCATGGGAGGAGACCACACGGGCTGGATTTGGACCCTAAGCAGTATGACCTGGGACTTGTAGTTGCCAAATGTAGGGAACGAGATCCCCAAGGGCCCACTATCCTGGCGGGTTGGACGCCAATAGTCACCAGGGGTCCTGAAGGGACAGGAGAATCTGTTTCTGCATATGCGGTTCCAGAGCAACAGGAGAGCCCAAGCAGGCCTACTGAGTCAGGCAGAAAATGCCCAGGATGATCCCGGTGCCTCTGAGGTCACTGAACCCCTGCACAGTCAGCCTGAAACTCCCCAGAGTTCCCCAGGAGGTCTCCAAGATGCTGAATTAATACCAGCCCTGTTGGGGAAGCCAGGCCAGGACCTACAAACTGCAGGACAACCTGGTGGGCACATACTCACACCACCAGTTTGTGGGGAGCCATGCCCTAGACAGGCCCCAGCAGGGCATGCTGGCATTGGTGTGTTCATACCAACCCCACTGCAGGAGACAGGTATAGGCCAGGATGCTTCAGGAGCTGCCCAGTGTGGACAGTTCACACCCCCACTGCTGGGGCAGCCAAGACAGGAGCAGGAGCCCGCAGGATTGATTGTATTGTTTTTGATATTCTTCTTTTTTTTATTTTATACATCATTTTTCACTTGCAAACACTCTTTGCTTCCCCCTTACCCCATCAGGTACAGTCCCCTAGAGTTTCCTTCTGCAAGGCACCCGTGCACCATCACCGCAGTCCCCTGTGCTCCTCCCTCCTTCCCTCTGGTCCTTCTTCTGCCTCCTCCCCTGCAGGATGTCTCTGATTAAGGCCTCTGACTTGGGATCCTGCACACTTCTTTGAGGATTCTGAGGCAACAGGAGTATTGCAGGAGGAACCAGACAATGACCAGCCACCTCTGGCCAACATCCTGAAGGTTCAAGAGAGGGTTCTAAGCCATCAGCAGCCCTGCCTGGGGACCCAGCCCCTGCAGGGATCCTGCAGCAAAATAGAGGGTGCTCACCTGACAACACCCCTCCAAGGACACGGCCTATGGCCCTGGACCTGCCTGTCCACACCCAGTGCAATTGGTGCCTCCACTCAGCACTGCTGACCCCAAACCTGTCCTCGCCCTCCTCCCTAGCCACATGACTTGTTTAGCTTCTACCGTGTCCCCACCCAAGACAACTGGGTCTTGTCTTGTTGTTCAAAATCTTTTGGTTTTAATTGTTTCAAGTTGAGGTTTCATTTTCTTTCCATTCAGGTTTCTGGTTCATTGTGGAAATACTAATAAAGTTTGTTTCATTTCACCCAAGTTGTCTAATGCTTTGAAGTCCAGTCTCTTCATAGGCCTGGCCTCCTTTTACTTGCAGAAAATCAACTCCCCAGTGGAAACACTTTAGCCAAACCATTCACTTCCCTGGCCCTTCAATTCCCGATGCCCTCGCCTGCCTGCTGCCTCTGTTGCTAATCCTGCGGGGGGATTCCCAGCGAAGGAACCAAATAAGTTGTCATTTTAGGAATTTCCCAAATACACAATAGAGGTGGTATACATGGAACATGTAAATTTGGGGTTGTTGGGCCTTCATGGTAGCCTAGGGGTAAAGTCATGAGGAAAGTCATGAGGAGCCTGTGTCGACATCTCAGGCTAGCAGGCAGCACTGCTCCTAAGGTAACTAGGGGGACCCTGGGGACAGGTGAGGCCGGGCCAGAGCTCTGATGCCCCCCACCCCGCCCTTTCCCCCTGTGAGTGTGGGTTGCAAGCTGTGAGAGTGAGTGTGTGCGTGCTCAACGAAGGAGGGTCTGGCCCACCCAGGAGGTGTGTGATGTCTACACCAGGGTCAGCCTGGATGGTGGTGGGACCCTGAGAGTCATGGTGCTCCCTCTTGCCCCAGCTCGGTGCTACCCAGCAGGTGTGTCTGTTTGCTCCCAGAAGGTGCTCTGTGTCCAGGAAACTGAGGAGGCCCAGGGAGTGCATTTCAGCTGCTGGCCTCCCGTAGCCTGTCCCATTACCCTCCCATAGCCCTCCCATCCCTGTGGTATCCCACCCAGAGCAGAGCCCAGTTTGAAGTGCACCCGCAACATTGAGCTTGTCGCACATGTCCATAGGAACTGGCTAGAGTACATAAAGCCCATGGAGGAGCTACCTGAGGGTGAGTGCCTAGGCTGGTATCCTGGCTTGACTGGGAGGGGTAGGGTCAGGAGCCATGGGAGGAGACCACACGGGCTGGATTTGGACCCTAAGCAGTATGACCTGGGACTTGCAGTTGCCAAATGCAGGGAACGAGACCCCCAAGGGCCCACTATCCTGGGCTGGTCTCCTCTCAGGCTCTAGCATGTGCAACATGTCTGTTGCAAAGTCTGGTGTGCGGCTGATTGTCCTCTTGCATCTCCAGCGCCTTCTCCAGGAGTTAACAGGGCTCCCCTGAAGCCCAGGGGACAGGCCAAGAACCCAGCCAATTTGCTGATTGGAAGCCAACAGTCACCAGGGGATCTGAAGGGACACTATAATCTGCTCCTGCATGTGCGGTTCCAGAGCAACAGGAGAGCCCAGCAGGCCTGCTGGGTCAGACAGAAAATGCCCATGGTTATCCTGTGGGCTCTGGGGTCACCAAATACATCAAGCCCATGGAGGAGCAGCCTGAGGGTGAGTGACCCAGGCTGGTGCCCTGTCTGGACTGGGAGTGGTAGGGTCAGGTGCTATGGGTAGAGACCACACGGGCTGGATTTGGAACATAAGCAGTATGAGCTGGGACTTGTAATTGCCAAATGTAGGGAACTAGATCCCCCAAGGGCTCAATATCCTGGCCTGGTCGCCTCTCAGGGTCTAGCATGTGGTCTGTTGCAAAGTCTGGTGTGTGTATTTTTTTATCATTATTTAAATGGTGACCAAATTTCATATAAAACTAAGGTTTTATTAAGTTTAAGAATGAGACTTTGTTAAATAATTAATATCACTTTCTCTAAAAATCATTGAGCTTGCAGGTTTACAATTTGCTTCTAATTATAAGAAAACTAAAATTTAATGACATCTCACCTAAAAAAATTAAGACAATTAAAATATGTGTTTCTGTATGAGTTATCCAGGATAATAGGGTGGTCCCCAGGCAAAGGGAAAGTTCCAGGTTCCCTGCCCTACCCGAAGGAGGGTGGAGCTAAGCAGGGAGAGAAGAAGTTGCAGAGGAGACTGAGGAAGGAAGCAGGATAGAGCCAGAAGGAGACCTGGAGGAGGCACATGGAGCCAAGAAACTCATGAAGAAACTATCCTTGCCTTTTGGTTGTGGACTGGGTGACACAGATGTGGGTGAGAGACCCATGGGGAGGTGACAATGGTGGTTTTTGTCTTGATTTTCGTTTTACTCTTTTCCTCCCAAACTTGTCTGGTTGTTTCTGATCCTTTTCTGTGGGTCCCCTTGGAAGGTGCTTTAGACTTGGGACAGGCTTTGGGCCTTGCTCTGGGCCTATCCTGTTTGGGTGGAATTTTACCCACGAGGGGACAGGTAACTTTGGGTGCTTGATTTAGAAACTATATTCTTTACCTTCCCTGTACTGTTTACTAACTGTATTAACGTTCCTTTTCATTAAAATCTCATGTTTTATGTTGATGCGGCGGATGGCAGAACCCATCTAGAGCAGGCAGGTTTGTGGTGTCTGGGCTGCCCTTCTCCCTGACCTCCAATAGATTCTTTGTCTTTTCTGTATTGTTTACTAATTGTGTTAAAGTTCCTTTCCATTAAAATCTTACATGTTTTGTGTTGATGCGGCAGATGGCAGAACCTATTTAGAGCAAGCAGCTTTGGGGGTTCTGGGGTGATCTTCTCCGGCCCTGTAACAGACTGACTGCTGACACCTCCTGGAAGACAAGTGACAGGGCCCAAGGATGTCGTCAGCTCCCCAGTGACGAGGTCCTTGTGGTTGAGCCTGGGGTAATCCTGGATGTCACTGGCAAGATATGAATTTCCTGATTGCTACGAGAGCCGCATACTCTGTACTCACCCAGCATTCTGGACCCACCTTCCCCTCCTCACAAAATATAATAGGAATGGCCTTGATGGCGGACAGAATAGAAAGGCTGGAATGGAGGTGCCCTAAGACCATAGCTGACTCACAAGGAGGTGGGGATAGAGGGTAATAGCATGACCATTAACCCAGCTGTAGAGGTCGTGACCCTTAGGCACCAGGGCCTTATCACAAGGCATGAGACCCAAGCAGGATCAGATGCTCTAGGGAGTGGAGCACAGACCAGAGGGAAAAGATACAGAGATTGGGCCCATCCTGGAATCTCCACTCCCCATCCTGGTATCTCCGGTCCCTCTTGGATTCTGCGTGGTTATCCAAAATCAGCAGCCAACTGAGGGCTCACAAGGAGTGACCCCCCCCAAACAGAAGAGGACTGTGTCTGTAAAGTCTCTGCACTGGCTCAGGGCAGCACTCCCTCTGCCCACCTGGGACTGTGCAGGTGCCTCTTCTTACCAACTCCCTCCCTCCTCAGGGCAGCAGCTTCCTGCCCGCCTGTGACCTGTCAAGGTTGCCCGCCAGCAACCATGCAGGCCTTGCTTAGCAAAACCTGCCCTTTCCCTAATAAACCTGGTCTTTAAATGTAACTACCGTGTCTGTCTCGTGGAGAAACTCGCCTGGGAAACTCGCCGCGTGCCACTGACAGGGGAGCTCTGCAGACACCTTTCCCAGAGTGAACCCCAGGACCCCGCTGTAACACAACCAACCCATTCCGGGTGGGTTTATGAACGGTTCTAGCAGCCACATGCTCCTCACCCTTGTTTGTAGTCGCCGCTCTCCTCCACACACTCCACTGTCCTCCTCCACCCTCGACACCGCACCCCCACCCTACTCCAGGTGCTGCCATCAGGCCTGCATTCAGGCCCGCAGGGATCCGTCATCTCTCTTAATGGCGGGAGGGCAGAAAAGCCTGATACTTTTTTTTTTTTTAAATTTTCTAGAGGCATGTCTTATTTATTTATTTATTTATTATTTGTTTGTTTGTTTGGTTTATACATGCACTGGGTACAGTCAGAAGCACGGGAGGGTGAGAGAATTCACCAGAGCCAGAGCGGGGAGCAGAGCAGGCAGAAGGACCGAAGTACACTGCTGAGGGGAGCAGCGGGCGGCAGGAGAGGTCTGCGCGCCATGTGGGACCCTCCTCCGGTGGCCGAGGAGCAGCCGGGGATCGAACCGGCGCCGCAGAGGCCGCGGGCAGCTTCGCAACCCAGCACTCAACCGCTGTGCCACCGGGGAGGCCCAAAGCCTGATACTTTTTACCTTACCCTACAATCCACCCCCTCAGGGTTTTCTGCCAGACCATCTACATATAGACAATTTTGTTTCTTAGCAAACATAAACAACGCAGCCATGGCGCACAAAAGTAAATAGTACACATCACACTATAACAACAAAATACAACAGAACACAAGTTAGTCCAGGCGAGGTACCAACCTAGCGGCAAAAGACATTTATTGGCACCAGCAGATGATCCACCAAATCTGCTGTCGAAGGCACTGCAGCATGCAAGGCGGGAACTAGCTTATTTAACTCATGATAATCTACTGTCACGCGCCAAGAGCCATCGGCTTCTTCACCTGCCACACCGCCGAATTGTAGGGGCTGTGGGCAGTACGCACAATGCCTGCTTTCTCCAGTTCTGATATTGTGCCCGTAATTTCCTTGTTCCCTCTGGACAACTGATATTGCTTGGTATGAGTCACTTGCCTAGGGACTGGCAGTTGTATGGTTGGATGCTTAGCATGTCCTCTGACCACTACCTTTACCACACGCACTCTAAGGCGAAACACTCCGGCTGTGGTCTCTCGCCATAAGCCACATAGTACATCCACCCCCAGGATGTACTCCGGGATGGGCGATACATATACTTTATACTCTTTCCGGGGTAATCGCCCAATACCCAGAAATAGTCTCACTGTTGTCACCTTGACCCTTTGGCCTCCATAGCCATCAATACAACAAGTAGACCCATGATATCTTCCTGGATTTCCACAGAGCACAGTACATTCTGCTCCTGTGTCTACCAGAGCTAAAACACTTTGCACGTTAGTTGGGGACCAGTGGATGGCAAGCTCCACATGTGGCCTCCAGTCCCCGCCCGTCCCTGTGGACGGGTTCCTTGGCCCTCACCCTACTGAAGGTGATCAGGCCATTACCCGAGGATGAGGTTGGCAGCAAATGGTCTTCCAGGCGCAGGGCGCACTCCTGAGGCCTGGAGCTTCCAGGCTGCACTTGACCAGCAGTCCTTCTCATGGGCGTGACCCTCTGGTCTTCTTGCAGCTGCTGCCATAATTCCAACAAATATGCATTGGGCTGTGCATGTATTTCAGTGCTATCTGCACCTGCTCTCACTAAATCTGTCCACATTTGGTTACGGGTGACTTTAATAGGTTCTTTGATGCCAAGAGGTTTCCTTTCCCTCCTTGGCATTCCTTTTGACTTTTCAACAAGTACCCGTTTTCCCTTCTGAGTTTGAGAGTGCCGGCTCTCTACTTCGCCCAAGCTGGCTATCATTCTTGTGACGTCGTGTATCTGACGTCCCACATAGGGTGCCAGAACTGCCAGGAGGGATCCAAATGAGGATGAGGGGGCATTCTTTAATACCAAGTCTCTCATCCCTGCTGTGAAACGCTCATCATCAGGACCACAGGTATTCACATAAAACATGGCCTGCCACATGCCCAATTCCCGAAGGACCTGTACCAGCTCGGCGTACGTCTGCCATCCGCTTACTGTGTCCGGCACGTGTCCCGCATCAGCCCATACTGTCCCTATGGCAGCCATTATCCATTCCAGGAGGGTGTGGTTGCCCTGGCAACACCATCGGCTGTTCTGCAGCCTCTGTTGCAAGGATGGGTGTAAAGTCAGTCAAGTATGTCCATCTCTTGTGCTGTGCAAATAATCCCATCCACCCCCAGTCCCCTAAACATAGCAGCCAGGCTGCCAAGGGTTTCCCCTGGTTTCTGGTGGAAATGTTTGCCCAGGTCCACCAGTTCTGCCTGGGTGTATGGTCGATAGGTAGTAAATTCTGTCATTTGTTGTGGTCCAGCAGCCTGACCCCTTGGGGCCATAGATCACTGCTGCTTCATTTTCAGAGTCACCACCAGGCGGACCCAGAGCATGGGACCAGCCTCCTCCTCCTCTCCATAGGAATCTGGCATCTCCAGCATTGCAGGTTGGTTTGCCATTAACGGCTGAGATTGGGGCAAAGGACCAGCCTCCCTCTCCTTCCTTTCTTTCTGAGTCTGGCATCTCCGGAATGGTGGGTTGGTTTCTCAGAACTTCTTCCTCCAGAATCCTCAAATGTTGTTGCAGTTTCTGCATCTCTTTCCGCATCTCATCTCATACTTGCTGGATTCTAGATTGCTCTTTCTGCCTGGACTCAAGCAGAGCTGTGAGAAACACCCATTCCATGGCTCCTGCCGCCTCGCGGGCACTGCATGCATTCAAGGTTTCTTCTATTTCATACAGGGCCTGTTCCAACTGCCCCGCCGATCCATCTACCTCTGGCCATTCCTGGGGAGGTGCCCACTTGGCGAGGAGGTTGGCCACGGAGTACCATCTGCTCTTAGCCAGCCACCCGGCAATCCCTCCAGAGGTTCCAAAGGGTTTTGTCTGCGTAGAGCCGCCCTGCTTTGAACTGTCCCTCTGTCTACGCCAGTTGTAACGCAACCAACGCATCCTGGGTAGGTTTATGAAAAGTTCCAGCAGCCATATGCTCTTCGCCATTGTTTGTAGTCACCGTCCTCCTCTGTACAGGGTGGAACTGGGTGATCTCTCACAGCTTGTCAAAACTAACCGCCTTGGAGACGGGCTGCTGCTTGGAGCCCAGCTAAGAGGCAGGGGATGAAGCGTCTCAGCGAGCCCTGCCCCCGCGACCCGCGTCAGTGTCAGTCTGGGATTCCCAGCCAGGCTCCTGGCGGGGACCTGCTTCAGGGCCTGGGGGCATGGTTGTGTCAGTGAAGTGGCCTGATCTGCTTGGCCTCGATCAGACTGAAAAACACGTTCTCTTTGATTAGAGGTCAGGTTGGAAGAGAAGATAACATGTAGTCATGACACCGAAGGTTATAGGTGTAACCTTAGGTGTAACCTTGGGTAAGATAACGAAATTCTTTGGTGTAGGTAGTGGGGTCGTTAGTGAAAGAGCCGAGACGCTTTTCCATCTGGGAGAGATCAGACAGAGGGAAAGGATCGTGGACTCCACCTGCTCCTTCAGTCCCCGCAACCTCCCTAAGGGGACAAAGAGGATGATTGTGAGAGCAGGTGTGCTGGCTGGGAGGTGGAAGCGGGGGCTGGACTGGGGAGCTGAAAGAGGTGAAGACTAAACATCTAGAGGATCAGAGAACGCAGAAGAGGGGTCCGGAGAGGGCGAGGAGTGAGAAGAGTCTCTTGGCCCCTGCATCGACCTTTCATACCAGCCTTTTGTTGATAGGAAAAGGGGCGACGGTTCTTTCTTTGGCTACTTCCTGCTGGACGGGGGCGAAGACCGGGGTGGGGGCTCAGGCCTGGTTATGAGAAGGTCTTTGCAGGGACACGAGGATATGGGTGGAGGAGTTGGTTAAAGGTGCTACGGGGCGGGTCTTGGATCCAGCGTTGGATGAAATACAGTAAGCGTTGGATGAAATGGGGCAAAAAAGAAAAAATAAGGTTAGGATCAGAGGCCCTGTGAGTGCTAATACCTTGCCTGAGGCTGTGCTGGTCTGGAATCTCCAGGTATAGACACAAGAACAGGAAGTGGCTTGAAGTCATGGGATTAGAAACAGAGGAGGAGAGTCAGAGGGCCTCTGCTTTGTAGGCTGAGTGGAACCTGGACCAGGGGCACAGTGATGCGTGCCCGAGTTGGGCCCATGTGCTTGCATACATACTGCTTGTCCACAGGGACCAGTTTGACCCTGCAAAGCTGATGCCAGGACGTGTTGCCCAAGACCTTGACAGCTGTTGGTGTAGTCAGGATGATCGTGTGTGGACCCGTCCACTTTGGCGGAAGTGGTTTTGGAGAGATGGCTTTCAGAAGAACCTGGTCTCCAGGGCACAGCAGGTTGACAGGTGCATCAGGGGACGAGGCACAGGTTGTGACAGACAACGGTCTGTGTGTTCTTGGAGCAGCTGTCTGAGCAGAGAAGTATGAAAAATATCCAGCCAACAGTTTAAGTTGGACGGGGAGCTCATGGTTAGTAAGAGGAGGTCTGCCATACATCCATACAAGGGGGCTCGGGAACAAGGGACCACAGGGTGTGGCTCAGAGGTGCATTAAAGCCAGTGGGAGCAGCTCCACCCAGGATTTGTGCAGCTCAGTGGTTAGGTGGTCTCTGGTCAGACCATTTACCCATTCTCCCTTACCAGAGGATTGCGGTCGGGAAGGAATGTGTAGTTCCCGGGTGAGGCCCAGGGAGGAGACCTGTGGAGTAATCTTTGAGATAAAGGCAGGTCCATTGTCTGACTGGTGATGGTGTCCACCATAGTAAGAAGAGGGTGTTATCTGCGTTAGGGAGTGGAACACCCGTGAGGCCTAGCAGGATGGAGAGTCGAGGATTGGGAGAGGGAAATGAGAGGGTCTTTGACACTAGGGCTTTGCTCTAGGGGTTCTGGGCCAACCTGGACCAGTCCAGTGACCAGTTGCTTATGTCTCTATACAAATGAATCCCACAGTAGGAGGATGACAGCCCTGCCTGCGTGCACTTGCGGCAGCTTCTCGTCTCGCTAGACAGGCCTTAAAACCCACACTGGGCCAACCTGTAAATGTTAGTTCTCCACATCGTTCCAAGACCTGCTCTCAGCCTGGTGAATGAGCCTGAGAAGGTCCTGGAGCCGATGTGGAGAACTAAATAAATAAATAATTCTTTAAAAAATAAATAAAACCACAGTGAGTTCCCACCTCACATCTGTGAGAATGACCCATTGAAAGGTGTGGAGGAAAAGGAATTCTGGCACATGGTGGGTGGGAATGATGTCTTGTCCTGTCAGTGGGCAGAATGAGGGGTTCCCTGGACCCTCAAAACTGCACACTCTACATGGGATCTGCCATCAGCTGCATAAAGACAAAACATACACTAAAGCGTAAGACCTTCAATAGAAAAGAACTTTAATACAATTACTATAAAACAGAGAATCAGTGTGCAATAGAGAGAAGAAGAGAAAGAATATAGTTAGAATAGTTCACAAGTGCAGCACCCACAGTTACCCACCCCTCATGGGTAAATGCCCAGCCAAACAGGCTGGGCCCAAAGCAGGCCCACTGGGGCCCGAACGCCTGCCACAAGGCTAAGGCACCTACTGGTAGAGACCCATGGGAAAGGGGCAGGAGGGGCCAGGCGAGTCTGGAAGGAAAAGAACAAAATCAAAATCCACAACAAGATAACAGCGGTCATTGTCAGCCTCCCCATGAGTCTCTCACACATGTTTTTAATCTCTTTCACATGACTCTTTCCATGTCCCCAACTCCGTGGCACAAGTCCAAGTGAGAAGCAAGGCGTGGTTTCTTCTTCACATGTCTCTCTGCTCCATGCACCTCCTCCAGCCTCCTTTCCCCATCTTGCTCCACGTCTTCCTCCTCTTCCTTAGCTTTTCATCCCTGCTTAGCTCCTCCTTTCCTTAGGCGGGGCAGTAACTTGGTACCTCTGTTTTCTATGGATAGCACATTGGTCCTGCCCCTAGGAAAAAAAAAAATGAAGGTTCCTCAAAATAGACCTGTCACATGGTCAAGCATCCCATTCCATGGTATTTATCCAAAGAAGGTAAAAACACTAATTCCGAGGAATGTGCGCCTCCTACGGTCACTGCAGCGCTGTCTACCATAACCAAGCGATGGAGACAAACTAAGTGCCCAACGGCAGATGAGGGGATAAAGAACACAAGCTATACACACTATGGAATACTACTCAGCTGTGAAAAAGATGAAATAATTGAATTTGCAACAACATGGATAGATGTGGATGGGATTATACTAAGTGAAATAAATTTGAAGGAAAAAGTTACATACAGATGATTTCATTCATATTTGGAATATAAAGAAACAAAGTTGGGACAGATGAAACTAAACCAAAACATATTCTATATATATATGACTGCAGAATTGAAGCTATGGCTGGGGGTAAGAGTAGGAAACAAAGTAGGGAGAGGGCCCAACGGACTATAGTGAAGACTATGGGTGCCCTTAGGGAGGGTGTGATTTGGTAACAAACATCTGAAGAGATGTGACCCTTGCCTCTGAACACATGCAGTGTGTAAACCAATGCTAACCTCAATTGAATAATACAATGAGGGGGAAAAGAAAAGAAAAAGGTAAATTGTCTCCTCCATTGGTCACTGACCTCAGGACTTGGCCTTCGCCTCCTCACTGCCATGCAGGGTGAGGAGCCGGTTGCCCATAAGGTCAGAGGCAGGAGGTGCAGGGACTCCTGGGGCTGCTCAGACACCGCTGAGTAGAGACACTGCAGAGAGGGCGGCTCTGAGGGGACCAGAGACAGAGGGCCAGAGTAACCCCAGTGCTGAGTGAGGGGCTGGTTCCCAAGGAGAGGGGAATGTGCGCATGTGTGTGTGTGCGTGTGTGTGTGTGTGTGTGTGTGTAACAAGAATGACAGGGTACACAATATAAAATGAAGGGAAGTCAATTAACATCAAGCACCAGAATAAAGTAATTCAAATCTCACACAGTGTAAAGAGTGTCAGAACAACACCCCAATAAATACAATTCCATGGAGAAGGAGCTTCTGAGTGGGACTGAAAAAGCATTAGACCTGCAGAAGAGGAGGAGGTTTAGAAATACCTCATGGTTGGCTTGAGGTGTAAGAAACTGGGCGGGACCCCTCCTCCTGTCCTGGCCCCTGCTAGGATGTGGTGGCATCTTCACCCCTGACAGCTCACTCATTACCCGAGTGTTAACATTATCAATGGTCCACTGCATTCCCAAGATGTCCTCCTGAAAGCATCCCCATTGCATAGTCCCAGCCTCTCTGCCTCAATCCCCACCCCCACTGCAATTCTCCAGGGTCTCACCTATAGGGGCGGAGATACACTTCAGAGCACAGGGACTGTGGCTGCCTGGGGGAGAACACAACAAAACTTGGTGAGAGATGAGACCACAGGAGAAACTGATGAGAGTGACTCCCCCATGGGCTCCATCTACACCATTCCCAGGGCTCAGGGATCCAAGCCTTGACCACACTTACTTGCAGCCTGAGTGTAGCTTCCTCCTTGTCCTCCTGTGGGAAGAAGCGTCAGGTGAGACCAGGGAGCAGTCAGGTCAGAAGCCTAACTAAAGGAATCTTCTAATCCTGCACCACAGGGAAGTTTCCAGAACTGGGACTAAAGACCCAGGTCAGGACTGGGAAAAATGAGGAAAGGAGATGAAGGGGGACTGGACCAAATGCCCTCTGGGCAACACCCGTGTGTGTGGATGGTACTTCCCATTAACCAGGCAGGGCAAGTTCTCCCTGGGACATGAAAGCCCCCAGTGGACAAGATCCCCCACTCCCTTCCCTACCTGAGCACTTCTTCTACCCCCTCACACATGAACCACCTTGTGTCCAATGAGCACCTCTAAAGAAAACCGAGCTGGAAATGAGGACCACGGCAAGGACGGAGAACTGAGGAGGTGGCACTGGAAGGGAAGGGAAGGTCAGACCCTGAGCCTGAAGCCTCAGTCTGACTCTCTGAAGGTCTCCAGAAGGGCTTCTGATGACCCCGAGTCAGCCTTTGTGCCCACATTTCCCTTCATACCCCATCTCAGGACTAGGGGTGCTATCAACCCCTCATGCTGCACATGGCATGTGTATCTCTGCTCCTCTCCAGAAGGCACCTCCACAGCCGCCCACTTCTGGTAGTTTCCATTCCCCCCTACTCCCAGCCTGGTGTTCAAAGCTCCATTTCTTGGGGCCATGTCCTCCCCAACTCGCTGCCAGGTCAGGGTGATGTCCACAGGGTAGAAGCCCAAGGCCCAGCACCTCAGGGTGACCTCATGCTCAGAGATGGGGTGATGGGTCACATATGGCGATTGAGGGGCCTGAGTAGGAAGAAATGGAAATTGAATGCTTTTTGTTCCCTCCATGGACACTGAAGCAGACTCATGTGACCATCCTGCAGTGGACAGAACAGTATGCTTGGAGGGAGGGGCACAAACCCAGAAACCAGCCTGGTCTGGGAGTCCGGGATAGCAGGTGGGAGCCCAGGGTGGGATGCAGGTCTCTATAAGCATTTTGTTGCTGACTTGGGTGGAGGGCGATGACACAGACAGGCAGGAGTGAGATCTCCAAAAATGCTCTCTGACCAAAAAACAAGATCTCGAGAGAGAAACTCATTGTTCCTACAATGGCTGCTGGTCAAAAAGATCCAGCGAAGGGTGACTTCAGGGATGGTCTCCCCTCTTTCTCAGGAGAATTTCTATTCTTAAACTGTCCTTCAGAAAAAGTAGAACCCCCTGGACCAGTCTCCATCCCGGAGCTGGAAAACGTGGCCGACAGCTCCCTCTCTGGCCAGAAGGGGGCGCTTCCTCACCATGATTCCATTTCCCTGCGGGGTGCGCGCCTCAGGGAGATCAAAGGCCCCGCAGCCCTCTCACCTCTGAGCTGCGGCGCCTCCTTCCCCATCCTCAGGAGTCTGGGGGCCCCTCCACGCACCCGCCCCCAGGCTGCTCCCGTCCTGCTCTGCCCGACCTTCCCCCTCCCCCTCGCGCCGGGAGCTGAGCCGCGGGCCCGCCGGGTCCAGGCGCGCAGGTCCCCGCCCAGGGCGCGTCCCCGGCGCCGTCGTGAGGAGCTGGTCGTGCCCGCGGGGGAGGCGCCGTCGGGCCCCGCGGCGCAGCCCAGAGTCCTCTGGGCCATGGGAGACCCTGAGCCCGCCCTTCAGTCACCCCGTGGTCTCCTGCCCGCACCCGATCTCCCTCCCTGAATAATCCCCAACTTAAATGAAACCTAAAGGGTGAAAGTCCCGCGGGCTCTTCCCTGGTCAAGGGGCCTGGCAGGGGCCACGGCCTCGGGGGTCACGGGGCCCCGAGACTAGGGGTGGGGGGGTGGGGGCGTGAGCGGTGACCACACCCCCCCACCCCCACACCCCACCCCCGGCCAGCACTACAACCCAGTCTGGCTCTGGCTTGGACACTTTGAGCCTCGGCCTGGTGTCTGCTGAGCCTTGTCTCCTTGCCAGACCCTCCTGTGGTTCTGGTTGAAGTCTATGAAATAAATGTCTACAGCCTCAGACAAATATGTTGGAGTAGTGTTTTCACATTACTGTGAATATTCCATTTTGATACTAAATTAAATCTATAGAGGTGGTATTTTCTCCAAGGTAATTTGCAAAGTCCTCTCTTGCATAAAACTAACTGCAGTTAGTTTTAATGTGTGATTTTTTTAAAGTAATATATTGTTCCACAAGTTATAAAGCTCTTCAATGTTCATTACACCAGAATCAAATTATTTTAAAAAATTCGTTTTATTTTTCACCACAAATCCAAAAAGTAAAAGTAGTACTGGAAGTTGTCAAGTTAGTGATAGGACACAATTTTCCATGATTCTAGTTTTTTTCTGAGCACTTATATTTGGTCAAGGTGAAGTTACTCTCAGTTAGTAATTGTCAGTTGATTTTCTCAAAGGAGCACACACTCATTTTCAGGACAATGTCTGCTCATTAACCAAATCAAATAGCCACAGATTTTGTCATTCATTCCTTCATGTGAAGACAGTATTGACTACAAAAAAAGAAAAACAGTCTAATTCATCTCATGCAAATATTTTCCTTAGCACATGGTAATTGGGGACACAGCAGGAGTGTTGGGTGTGCACTTGCCTGTCATCACATCAGGTGCTGTAAAATGTGGATTTGAGGATGACAGAATAATGATAATTTTTAATGCTTCAACCAAGACACTTTGAAATGAAACTGGCTTGGAGTTGTGTTTCTGAGGTATGTAGTCGTGAAGAATAAGTGCAATTAGGAATATAAGCTCCATTTTTAGTAAGTTTTACCTCAGCAGATGGCAAAATAGTGAAAAAGCCAATGGTGTCTAATGGCGTTTTGAAAATAGTTTTGACCTCATGGCTCCTATAACAGGCTCTGGGTGACTTCAAGGATTCCACAACCACACTTTGAGAAATGCTTTTCTCAGTGAACCAGGGAGCATCTCCCAAGTGTTCTCTGCCTTTGCCTCCTCCTCACTTCCCAGCATCCCTCTCCCTGGCTGGCTCCTGCCTCCCCAATCTGCCTCCCCTGCAGATACAATGGGGAGCAGAGAGAGGACCCCGCATGGAGCTTGCTTTATCATGAGAGATGGACAAGGAGTAAAGGTGACAAAGACACATGTAAACCCAACCTGAGCCAAAGGCTGGGAGGAAGGAGTGTGTTTATTATGAAAGTAGAGCAGTAGGAGCACTTCTATTATTTTAAATAATATCAAAAGATGTAAAAAATATATTAAAAACAGGGCCTCACTGGTGGCATAAGGTTTAACTCTGAGTGCTATCACTGCTTAGAACTGAGTTTGATCCCTGGCCAGGGAGCAACCCACATGGGGCAGCAGACCTCTCCTGTCTCACCCACCACTCCCCTCAGCAGTGGATTTCAGTGGAATTGGCCTATTCTACTCCCTACTCTGTGTCTGGTGAATCCTCTCACCCTCTGCACCTCTGGCCTATACCCCAGTTCTTCTATGCATAAATAAATAAAAATGAATCTTAAAAACAAACAAAAAATTACATGCAGCATCAAGTACAAGATCCATCTCAGACCCAGCAAACAGCAGAGGCTGGAGACCCAGTGGTGGTGCAGATGCAACAAGACACAATGTGGGATTCAGTCAGCTGGAGTCAGGCTTTGTCATCAAATGAGTTTGATGTCAAATTAGAGAGGGTCAGTCCACCATCCAGCTGTCAGGCCAGAAAGTCTGGGCTGGTCTGCAGCCCCAGCCAGTAGTCAGGCACCACCTGGGAGACTCAAGGGATAGCTTAAACTAGCCCTTTGTTTAATTTTTCTATATCTATATCTAAGTGACATATTTGTCTTTCTCCTTTGGGCTTATTTCCATTAGCTCCATCCACGTTGCCCCAGATGGCATGAGTTTATGTTTCTTGATGAGTAGTATCCTATTATCTATGTACCATCCCTTCCACAGCTCGGCTACTGTAAGTAGTGCTGCAGTGATCAGGGGGGTGCTGGTTTCCTTTGAAGTAGTGTAAGGTCCTCTGTGGGTGTGCTGGCACCTGCCGCCCTAAAGGGAGCCAGAGTCTCTGAGAGCAACTGCTTATTCTGCGCAGGGGGTTCCAGGAGGTTAGAAGTTCTGCAAACAGAACTTTTTTTTTTTTAATTTTATTTATACAGGCACTGGGTACAGTCAGAAGCGCGGGATGGCAAGAGAATTCACCAGAGCCAGAGCAGGGAGCAGAACAGGCAGAGGGACCGAAGTACATTGTTGAGGGGAGCAATGAGTGTCAGGAAAGGACTGTCTCACCATGTGGGACCCTCACCTGTGGCCAGGGATCGAACCGGGCTGCAGAGGCTGCGGGCAGTAGAGGCTGCAAGCAGCTTCGCAGCCCAACACTCAACCACTGTGCCGCCAGGGGAGGCCCCCAAGGTTGTTGTTTCCAGAGCCTGAAGTCTCTTGCAATTGTGCACATGATTGAGAACCACAGTGATGAGTCCCCTACCAGGCACTATCCTTCCATCGGCTCTAGCCTGTAGGCCCCTATCGTATGAGTACTGTAATGCTCCATCCCTTGGTTTTGGCTTTGGGGCTTTTTGGCAGCCCTCTTGTCTTAGAGACCGGGCAGGTGGGTGCCACTGCGGCCTATCCTGGCATCCCATCCTCATGCCCTGTGAATACCCTTTTCAGTTGGGATCCCAGCCGGTGTCAGAGACACCAAGGGTTAAAAGCTCTTTATGAGTTGCTGGACAACACCAACAACAAACAGCTCTTTCAGACATGAGGTCCAGAGCCTTTGGTGCTCCTATCAGGTGATGTCAGACACCGAATGGAGGCCCCATCTCTGACAGAGGTCTTCATCCTCTCTTCCTCCCGCAGAGGTTGGCTACTGGATGCTGCTTGTCTTCTTTCAGCTTCTGGCCCTCCTTTCTTCGGAGGCCAGGAACAGAGTCTTCCCCTTCTTTCTTTGGAGGTTGGAACAGAGCCCCTCAGCTCCCTCTAACCCTGGCTTATATCACTCTTCAGGGTGTCCCAACATCAAGTCTGGTTGGACTATTTTTCTTTTTTTGTGCAGAAGAACTGGGGTATTGGCCAAAGGTGTAGAGTGAGCAGAACAGGCAGACTGACTGAAACACACTGCTGAGGGGAGCAGCTGGCAAGGCAGGAGAGGTCTGCTGTGCCCTGTGGGTCAGCTCCCGGCCAGGGATCAAACTCAGGCAGCAGTGGTGATGGTGCCGAGACTTAACCTCTAGGCCACCAGGGAGGCCCTGGACCATCTTCATCCTTGGCTGACTGGACCACCTGATTGGTCCTGCCCATAACCCAGGAAGTGTGCAGAAAAGGGCAGTTCTGAAGAGCAAGTGCTACAACGGACTTGTGGTGGAGCAGCAGAGTGGAGACCACCGCTGCTGCTGGCTCCCGCCACCAAGTCATCTCCCAGATCTGCGCCCACAGATTCCGGGGACAGGCACAGGCCCCTCTTCCTGAGGCAGGCACTGTGGGACTTTGCCACCTGCCCAGGCCCCTTCCCTAACCGAAGCAGAACTGCTTTCTAGTGCTCTCTGAAGTGAAGGATGCTAAGGCTCAGCCCTGTTCAGTGAAGCGCGACCCAGAGCCAAGTCTGGAACCAGGATGTCTCCACGTCTCCTCATCTCTCCCCTACTGGCTCATGCCTCCAGCAGGGAGGTGACCTGCAGTCCCAAGGAACCCACCACTTCATGTCAGAGCCTAGGGCACAGGTGGTCACGGACCTGGCAGGACTGCAGGGTCCTCAGTGCCCCCCAGCCCTGAGTTGGAGCCATCTCTGTCCCGGCCTAAGGACCTCCCTCCCGGAGGCCTCCGAGCCCTTCCTAGCTGGTGCAGGCCTTACCAGCTCCTTCAGCTCTGCCAGCTTCTCCCGTACCTGGCCGAGTTTCATGGCCAGCTTGCTCTTGGTGTGTTGCTCTGTTTGGAGGGAGCCGGTCACCTCCATATTCTGATGGGCCTGGATAGACAGAAGAAACAATGAGACGCCACCCAATACAGCTGGAGACCCAGAGCTCGGTGTCCCCTCCCACATCAGGAAGAGGTCATCCCCCAGCCCAGGGCACCCCAGGCACCTTACCTTCTTGCCAAGCGCTCTCTGGGCTCCGAATCTGATCATCTCCTGCACCCACCCTCTGCCCGGGACTCCCACGTCACCCGCTCTCCACGGGGATGAACTCTGCCCACCTCTACACATCAGTCTCAAAAGACACCCCTCCAGCCTCCAGACCCTTCAGAGCCAACTGCTCCCTCAGTTGCCACATCCCACCTTGCCGCCTAGCAAAGTGTCTGCTGCCAAGGGCCCATGGGAGATGGGTAAGTGTCCAGTTGATTTTTAAAAGACAGTGGGGGAGGATGTCCCAGCCACTCTTCTCTGGTGAACCTCACGCACTTGCAGTTCTGCTACAAAACTCACCTTAGTCCTTGCACCTGTAACAAAAGCCCCCTTTCTCCTAAGCCTGCATTTCCCACTCCTAAGCTAAAATGAATTCATCACTTTGGAAAATCAACTGCAGTGTGGACTGTTGGCCTTTGCGGGACATGACCAGAGGGCAAGCCCCGTGTTCGGGGCGGGGGTTTGAGGCTCTCCTAGTAGGACGGGCCCCTGAGCATTCACCCTGGAGGCTTGGAAGGCCCAAATCTCACACCCCTGCTCTGGAAGCTCTTCCCAAATGACCTCTCACCCTCACGGTGTATTGTATCTTCTCCAAGATGATAAAGATGTGCGGGAAGGAAAACAACGATCAACCAAGCAGGTGAATTAGCAGACGTGGACACAGCGAGGGTTAATGATGGCAACATAAAATCAGCCAGAGGCCAAGTACCTTAACCAGACAAGCTTCGGGCATGCATGCTGGGAGAGACCAAGCCAGAGAGGGGGTCTCGGCACGGCCTCACCTTCCTCCTGTCCAATGGGGGGAGCGCTACCCCATTGGAGCGGTTAAGGTCGGACACAGCACCTGCAGAATGTCCTGAATCTACAGGAGGTGAAAAGAGAAAAACAAGGGCAAGGGGAGGAAGAGAAAAGCGGCTTAGAGAAGACAAGAAGGTCAGAGAAGGAAAGAGAGAGCAGCTCTGGACGATGGATGCTGGAGACATGGGTGACAGATCATACCACGGCCTGTGCCTTCTTTCCAAACGGCCACTCACCACCTCGCCCGAGGCAGGAAGCAACATGAACCAAGAGATGATCAAAGCTACCAAATCAGTCTGGAAGACACTGATCTGGCCCAACAACTTCATCTTCCAGTTGAGGAAATTGAGGCCTGAGAAGGACGTGAGTTTCCCTGGGATCACCCAGGAAGCTGGTGGCAAAGACGGACTCCCACCTCAGAGGTCACCTAATCCCAAGCACCTGGGGCTCATCTGTGCCGCCCTAAAGGGAGAGGGTGTCCTCACTGACTGGCTTCCCCTTGAGGCTGGGGATGAGGGAAATTGCCAGAGCAAGAAGTCCATAGCGACGCCCTGTACTGAAGGCTCACTGCGCACCAGGCCCCTCACGAAGGGATGAACGCACAATCCTCTCACGGATGCTGCCTAGATTTAAGTAGAGCTGTAGCACCCTGACTCACAGGTGGACAAAGAGCTTAAACAGTGTCGCCCCAAATCAGATCCCCAGCAGAGCTACGGAGAGGCCGCACTCAGACCCAGGGTTCTTACCCACTTCTTCCATGCTCTTCACCTCTCACTCAGCTGCCCCTGGAGCACCCCTCTCCCAGCCTGGCTGAGCAAGACTTACATCTTCAGATGACTTACAACCACTTCCAGTGGTCTCTTGCAGGGGACCCCAGATGTTTATCTTTTGGTAGTCTCTCAACTGCGGAGAGGAAAAAGAGAGTTGAGGCTCACGAGAACGGCAAGCCCCTGTACTCACACCCCACTTTACAAGTTAGATTTGCCATCTGACTTCATGCCACCAACATCTCCACCAGGTGCTGTGAGTAGTCCCCCCGTCCCATCCTCCCAATGACAGAAGAAATGGACTGATAACTTGGTTTAAAGAAAAAATGTTTAGGAATTTTCACTCAGTCTTCAGACTCGAACTTCTGGGATGCCATGACTCAGTAGCTGCCAGCAGGCAGCGCTGCTCAAGCTCCTGCACCAGTGGATGCTCATGGCAGGAGGCAGTGAGGGGACAGCCAGGGGCACAGCCAGGCCCATTTCAGAGCAATCTGTTACAATCTCACATACGTCTGCATACGTGCATTAACACAGAAGGCTTTTTTTTCTCAGGAGACTCAAGCAGAATTGATGCTTCAGTTGCCTGTTTATCCTGTGGCGTGCTGAGCAACCCATGTTGAGACGACTGGGGGAAGATTCCCAACTGGGAAGGTCAGTTTGCTGGGGTCTGATCCACAGAGGGTAAACAGATCACTCCAAAGAGCACTGATTGGGGGGCACTCTGGCCCCAGGGTCATAAGGAATTAGAATGTGAGATGGAGGAGTCAGACAAAAATTGGAAAGTCTCCGTGGAGAAGTAGAAACCCCGCAGAAAACCAAACTAAACAATTCTTCCCAGTGTCTCCCAGAGCAGTTGCCAGCGTTTGAAGTTTACTAGGGAAGCATAGGCTTTGTAGGCGCTCAGTGTTTAAAGGTGGGGTACAGTACAGAGCAAGTGAGCCTGAACCCTCTCCCAGGGTCGGGTCCCATGGTCTTGGGTCCCCTTCAAGTTGGTAATCTGCAGCCACAAGAGAAACCTGAAAGGGGGTTAGTCCTGGGGGGCTGGGGCAACAAATCAAGCACCCAGCTCTTGATGTGACATAAGGATGGTTCCCAGGGATTGTGAGGGAACTACATTCCACCCCTTGCCCCGCCACGCACATTCGCCGCTCCTCTTTGTCCTGGGCCAGCCCGTTTATGAGAACCCCTTCTCTTGGTGCTCCTCCCTCATCACTGCTCTCTGGTCTGGCAGTGAGCCAAGGGGGTGGCTCAGGCCTGGTGATGAGGGTCTTCTGCAGGATGCGAGAATGTGGGTGGAGAAGGAGTTGGTTAAAGGTGGTAGGAGACATTTCCTGAATGTGAGCCTGTGTGAATTTCAGGAGGCAAGGAGCAAAAAGAAAAAAAAAAAGTAAAGTCATCATTAGTATTGGCCCCAAGAGTGGGAGGAGCCATGACACTATAGGATTTTGAAACCATGTCAGCAGGGAATTGGAGCCCCCAATTTCCCTTTCCATGTCTTTGCATAGTTTCATGAAGGCTTCCACATTTTGTTCTACAATCCCTGATTCATTGATACAATAACAACATTCTTCCCTGAGGAACAGGCAGGTGCCCCCTTATCAGATGTTAACAGGTCCAGAACCCGCCGGTTTTGGAGCATGGCCTGTGCTGGGGTGGGGGGAGCTGTCTTTGTGATGATGCTAAAGACACAGAGGTTTTTTTCTAAGGAGGGATAGATACCTTTAACCGAAATGTTAGAAGTGCAGGAATGAAAGCCGACAAGGGCATCAGTTGGATAGCAGGGGTAGCTGTGACTGGAGTCCCATAGGGGGACTGAGAGTTGGGGAGTCTGGCAAGAAGCATCCGTTATCCTGGTCATAGTGGTATTGAGATTAATTGGAGCTGCCTCCAGTAGAGGCCTCTGAAGGGAAGCACAGAGGAAACAAGAAAGGTATTAGATCCAAAAGAGTTATGTAGGAATAGTATAGCGTTTTGTATTTTACGAATCCAGGTTGAGGGTGTCTCTGTCTTTTCTGATGATGTTAGCTGATTTTGTAGGACTTGCTCTGAATGGAGGATGTCCTGGGAGACTTGGACTGTGGCATTTTGTGTCGGGACATAGTCCCTTGAGATAGGAAAATGTTGCCACTGTGTAGGAATGCCAGCCCGTGTACCCTGTGGCTTGGACTCCCTGTACCCAGCGTAGGTCCCAAGGACCTGAAATAGTATAGTTAACTTGATTCGTATTGAAACCCGAATTATGACAGATGGAGAGAACATTCGGCCTTTGTCTGGAAGGTGCACTGTACGTGACGGGCAAGGGCACCCCCCATATTCTTTGTAGGTATTCTTGCAATGATCTAAGGTTTGATGGTAAAAGAAAGAAAACATGGTGTTCATAGAGTTGTTCATTGATGAAAGAGTTAGGGTGAGAGTGATGGGTGCTGTGCATCCGGCCTGTGGGCACTCTGCAGTATCCACCAAGTGGGTAGTCTCCGTGGATCCTGAGACAAAGGTCTCCCTAACTTTGAATTTCCGCACATAGGACACTGAGCTAGCGGACATTTTGACAAGAAATGCGCATCCTAGTAGGACCCAGGTTACCACATGCATACTGTTTGTCTTCGGGCGCACGTTTGACCCGAGAGAGATGGTACCAGGAGGGGTCTCCCAGAGGTGTTACCACTATAGGTGTGATGAGAATGACAGTGTGCGGACCAGTCCATGGAGGCTGCAGTGGCTTTGGCTGAAGCGATTTGAGCAGAACTTGGTCTCCCGGATGCAGTGGTGGGGAAGGTCAGTTGAGGAGGTTGAGATTCGGGCAGGACTGGGTAAGTACTGGTCTGCATGTTCCTGGAGCAGTTGCAGAGCTCTCAGGAGAGTTTAGTCAGGTGACCCTTGATTAGCTCATTGGCGCGCTCCACCTTCCCTGAGAATTGCGGGTGGTGGGGAATGTGAAGCTTCCAGGTGATACCCAGAGCCGCTGAGACCTGCTGAGTAATCTTTGAGATAAAAGCTGGACCATTGTCAGATAGGACAGATGTGGGGAGGCCAACGCATGGGATAATGTGGTTAAGAAGGGCCTCGGTTACCCCCTGAGCCGTTTCTCTAGCTGCGGGGAAGGGCTTGACCCAACCTGTTATTGTATCAACCCTTGTGAGCAGATATTTAACTTTTTTGTGAGTAGGGAGGTGAGTAAAATCAACCTGCCAATCCTGTCCGGGTAAGTGTCCACGCAGCTGGTGAGCTGCAGAAGAAGGAGGTTGGTGAATTCCCCCTTGAGGTGATCCAGGAGCACCGGTTTGACGATGGGAACACAGCTGCCAGACTTTTGCATTCAAGGAGGGCTGGAAGGGCAGACTCAGGATTTGGCGTTCATTAGGCTCCTAAGTCGGAGTGATGGAGGGGACAGATAGAGAGAGAATAGGACCAGGATCTGCAGCAGAGTGAGTTGTGGGAGCCCTTGTTGCTGCATCAGCCTTGTTATTCCCTGTGGTCACGTAAGAATTGTCCGTGTGGTGTCCTTCACAGTGGATAATGGCGACATCAGTTGGAAGCTGCAAGGCCGCTAGAAGCTTAAGGGCAAGTTTAACGTTCATGATGGGGGACCCCTGGGTGGAGAGGAACCCCCTTTCCTGCCAAATCACAGCAGGACTGTGAGCCATAAGGAAGGCATATGTTGAATCCGTATAGATGGTGACTTTCTTATGGTTGCTGAGGGTCAGGGCCCCGGTAAGTGCTCTGAGTTCTGCCTTTCGGGAGGTGGTTCCTCTGGGCGGCTTTCCTGCCTCGATGACCTGATCGAGGGTAACCATGGCCTAGGCAGTCCTCCGCTGACCTCGCGCACCTTCGCGAGAGCTGCCGTCTACAGACAGAGCCCAGTAGGCATCTGACAAAGGGGAGTCTGCCCAACCCAGTCTGGAGGTTTGCATTTCGCCCAGGATTTCAGGGCATGAATGAGCAGCAGAAGGGGGGCCAGAGACAGAAGAGGGGCTGGGTTGAGAGAAGTTGACTGAGTGAGACTCGCCAGAGGGTTTTCGAGAAAGAGCACATGGAAGTCCTGTGAGCGGGCAGGAGTGAGAGTGGAGAGCGGGCCGGGAGACAGGAGGGCCTGAAGGCGGTGCGACGAATGTGCTTGGACAGGTCTTCCCAGAGTAAGTTTGAGGGGCTCCCGGGTGAGTAGAGCTGCCGCCGCCAGGGCTCTAAGGCAAGGTTGCCAGCCCCTGACTGTGGGATCCATCTGCTTGGAGAGATAAGCGACAGGACACAGGGCTGGGCCCAGAGGCTGGGAAAGGCCACCTGCCGCCATACCCCGATGTGCGTCTGTGCACAGGAGGAAAGGCTTTTCTGGGTCAGGAAGGCCAAGGGCAGGTGCCCTAAGGAGGATATGTGTGAGTAAATGGAAGGCCCTGCAGACCTCCCAGGGAGATTGGAGAAGTCCTTAGAGGGAGGCTTTTGCTTTGTCGTACAGTGGCTTGGCTAGGAAAGCAAAATTAGGGATCCAGTGATGGAAGAATCTGACCAAACCTAGGAAGGAAAGGATTTGTTCTGCCGATTCAGGGGAGGGAAGGTCCCGGATGGCCTGTTTGTGGTCCACCGTCAGCTGTTTGGAGGAAGGAGTTAGTGGAAGACCCAGATAGACGGCTGTGGGAACTGAAAGTTGGGCTTTGGAAGGGGAGACACGGTATCCTTTTGAGCCCAGGAAGGTGAGGAGTTGTGCAGTGTGTTGCTGAGATTGTGGCAGAGAAGGTCTGCAGAGGAGGAGGCCAGCAACATATTAAAGGAGAGCCCAGAAAGGAGTTGGACTTACCTGCTCCCTTGACTATTACCCTGGGCTCCTTGAAGTTTATCGGGGTCGATGAGTCCGGGCCTCTTCAGTCCTCAGCTGCCAAACCGAAGACCGCTGGTGGCAAGAGTTGCAGGGGCTGGAAGGACTGGTCCACCGCAGCCAGGCATGGAGGGACAGTCACTTTTCCAGTGACCCTGGACGTTGCAGATGGGGCATGGTCCTGGCAGGGGTTGGGGCATTGTCTGGACCAGTGGCCTTCTCGACCACATTTGAAGCAGGCTCCCAGCGGTGGTCGGTTGGGGGCCATGGGGCCCGTTGCCGTCCTCTGTCGGACGGCAGGCACTGTGATGGTTGGAGGAGCAGGGCCTGGCAGTCTCAAGGCCCTACCAGGGCCTGAGCTTGAAGCCCAGCCTTCTGAAGACTACAGAGTTCCCTCTCTGCCCTGTCCTGTTCCTTCCGGTTTTTAAAAACTGTCAAGGCCATATTCAGCAGATCCTGGATAGGGGTTTGAGGACAGTCCTCAGGCTTCTTTAAAAAAAAAAAAAAAAGATTTATTTATTCATTTACACTAGAACCCGGGTCCAGGCCAGATACGTGGGAGGGTGAGAGGATTCACTAGAGACAGAGTGGGGAACAGAACAGGCAGACTGACGAAATACACTGCTGAAGGGAGTAGCGGGCGAGGCAGGAGAGGTCTGCTGTGCCATGTGGGACCCTCGCTGGCTGGCTGGCATGGAACCGGCACTGCAGAGGCCTCGGAGAGACTCACAGCGCGGCGCTTTGCCATCTGCGCCTTCAGGGGAGGCCTCTCAAACTTCTTAAGCTTCTATTAATGTCAGGAGCTGACTGAGATATAAAATGGGTAGCCAGAACTGTTGAGCCTCCATCTGAGTCAGGGTCAAGCCTGGTATGGCGCTGGAACGCCTCCGTCAGGCGGCTAAGGAAGGCAGCAGGGTTTTCTGAGGCAGACTGGGTGATCTCCCTGAGCTTAGCAAAATTTACACTTTTGTGCACAGCCGCTTGGAGATCAGCTAGGAGACAGGTAATAAAATGGTCTTGGTGAGCCCTGCCCCGGGGGCCCTGCCTGTGTCAGTCTGGTAGCCCCACCCCAGCTCTGGGCTGGGAACTGCTGCAGAGCCTGGGGCCATGGTTGTGTCAGTCTCAGGGACCTGATCTGCATGGTCTTGGGCAGACCTAAAAACCTGCTCCCTTTTGTCAGAGGTCAGGGTGGAAGAGAGGATCACATGTAGTCATGACAAGTAAGGTCACAGGCTTGGGTAACATAAGGAAACTCTTTGGTGTAGGTGGTGGGATTGTTAGTGAAAGAGCCAAGAAGCTTTTCAGTCTGAGAGAGACCAGACGGAGAGGAAGGACCATGGACCCTAACTCCTCCTTCAGTCCCCGCCACTTCCCTGAGGGGACCCAGAAGAGGACCACCCAGAACGGGTGTGGTGGCTAGGAGGTGAAAAAAAGAGGGGAGGCCGGATTGGGGAGCTGGAGGAGGTGAAGACTGAGAATCTAGAGGATCAGAAAACGTTGAAGAGGGTCCAGAGAGGGGGAGAGTGAGAGGAGTCTCAAGACTTGGAGAGTGTGGCAGGTTTTCAGGAGGGAGGGGCTGGAGGGGGGCACGGGAGCACAAGAGAAAGCCAGCCTGGCCCTAAGGGATCTCTGACCATTTTCCATTGCGGTGACAGAACTCTTTAGGTCTGCAAGGATGGAGAAGTCAAAAGCGCCATGCTCGGCCCGTGGGAGCCATTGTCCAATTGGTATTGAGGCCACGCAGCGCTGCAGTAAAAGATGAGACGCTTAGGGCACATATCTGGCCTAAGCTCCAAGGGACCGAGGTTTGAGAGAAGGCATCTGCCGCGAGGGTGATAGATAAGCTTCAGTCAGAAGTTGGCTCTCAGAGAGAATTTTATTCCTATATTGGTCACACACACTTAAGTTCATACAGGCAAGCCAACCCCAGGTTCCCAAAGTACCTCCGACTGAAGACAGCCACTGAGACTTGTCTTACCCGGGCCTTCCACCTAGGTGGATGTTCTCTGGCTGTGGAAGTCTCTAGGCTCGAGGACCTGCAGTGCAGATGGTCACGCAGGGTGTTGAGCTGATAGGCCGCTTGTGCCGCTGTCAGGGAGCAGGCCGTCAGGGAGCCTTCGAAATTCATGCTGGGGGTGCAGCCCCCATCCCCCTATGTGAGTGTGCTGCTGGGGCAGGGCAGCCACCTTGGGAGCTCTGGAACGGGATCCACCACAGGGCAGAGGAGGTCTGACCCCTCCTCCTTATTGTGGCAACTGAGTTGCCTTCAGGAAGGCTCAGGTTGTCTGATGGCTTTGGAAAGCCTGAGGGTCCAAGCCACACCCTCGGCCCGCAGCCACCTTGCAACCAGGCAGGCCACAGAGCGCCTTGCCCTCCGTGCCTGCTGTTGCTGTTCCCGCCAGCACAGGGCCACGGCAGCCCCTGTGCCCCAGGTGAAGCACCGAAGCCTGCCTGCAGCCCGTGGACCTGGGCCTGTTGTTCCATAGTGTCACCTCTCCTTTTTCAGCCAGGGGACCTCAGTGTCGGCTGACCTGGGCAAGTCGGCTTCTCTGAGTTCTACCCAAGCCGGTCAGTAAAACTTGCCCCACAGACCTGCCTGCCCCCGCACCCCTACACTGATGCTTGCTCTTCTGCTTTTCCACACCAGGAAGGGCCCAGCCTCACCTACACGACCTGTGGTCCCCAGCCTGCTGAGGCTCCCCTCTTAGACTTATAAGCCTGTGGCCACTAGCATCTGGCCTCCTGCCCTCCCTGCCTCCCCAGGGTCCATATGGGGAACTACTGTGCTTTCTGCCTACCCCAGGGGACCCCGGTGCTCCCTCCAGCCATCCTCTCAGCTCTGCCCTCCCGGGGCAAACAGTGGTATTCCCCTGTCTTTCTCCATCAGAAATGGTGGAGTCACGTGGGGCCCGAGGCCGCCTACTCCTGACACTAAGGGTGACCCTGGGCTGGTGGGTTGAAAGACAGGGGAACAGAGAGGAGGGAGCCGGAGGGGGCCGATCACATGTCTGGCACACGGGTGCACTGTCTGGTGTGTGTGAGAGGCCGGCGAGTGAGCAGGGAGAGGCTCCAGCTCCTGCTCCTGCATCCCCCCTCCCTGTCCCCCCTCTCCTCTCATCCAGAACCCCTGCCCACACCCTCCCCTGCTTCGTCTTCCCTCCCCACCTCCCCCCAGCGCTGCAGCCCAGGCTGCACCTGCTTTCCCAGCTCTCCCCCTTCTCTGCCCTCCCCCGTTTTCTCTCTGCTTCTCTCCAGCTGCCAGCTGATCGGGTCAGGCAAGTCCATCCAACCTGAGAGCCCCAGGGCCCCCTTCGGCCTCTAACCAGACCCCTCCTCTTCCTGGGACACCTCTCTTCCCAGGCCTGCCTGGGTGACTGTTCTGTGACTTGGCCCCCAGCCCCCAAGCCTCCCCCTTCATCTGTGACTTTAGTCTGTTGTGGCGGTGAGCTGACACCCCAGGCGTGACCTCGGTGACTCTTGTGCCCCCTCGGTGGTATTGCTCCTGCCCTGCTCTATGCATGTCTATAAATACACGGGCACACACACACGTGCAAGCGCGCATCTCTGGTGCTGGGAACCGCCGGCTGTGCTGTCCTTCTGAGTCTTGTGGCCCAACTACAAGCAAACACTGTCACCCCAGCTGCTCCCGCCAACACGTGCCACCTCCGACGAGCCTCCCTGCCATTCCCGGCCTGTGCACAGTCAGCCCCCCCAGCCACCTTCCTGCCCCTTCCCCGATCATGGGGGTGCTGTCCCGGCAGCTGTGTGCTTCTGGCCGCGACCAGTCCTGCTGTCTCTTGGCTGAGAATGAAACCCATTTCTGAACAATGGGGAGCAACGTGTTGTGTGCTGGCTGTGTTCTGTGGCTTTCAGGGGGAAGGGAAGGCTTAAGCATGGGGGCGCAGGGGTGCCTGGGAGGCCCCAGGTTTTCCCAGGCTGCTTGGGAAAGCACCTGCACTTAGCTGGTCTTCATCTGAACCCTGCTGTGGCCACCAGGGAGTGCCAGCCTGGAGGACTCATGGGGCCTGGGTGGGGGCCCCAGAGGAACAGGGTGAGAGGAGAAATGCCTAGGCTGGAAGCCAGTACTCTGGCCCTCCCGGGGCGGCACGCAGCCCACAGGCCCGACAGGTCAGAGAGCTGAGCAGCTTTGGATGCCCTGACAGGCAGCCCCAGTGCGCACCTTGCACCCCGAAGCCTGCCCTCTGCTGGCAGGACCCACACCCAGCGCAGTGCCTGAGCCCAGATCCCAGGGCCCGACCACTTGGTGAGTTCCGTTTATTCAGAAACAAAAGTGAAACACCAGGAACCACTCCCTGGCCTTGCCTCCTTCCTCTGTCCTGAGCGATCTATAAATAAGTTTCCTCCATGTCAACTGATTCATAGAAACCTCCTCTCCCAGGGGCCACCGCAGCCTCCGCTGTGATACAGGGGCCGTCTCAGCCCCATGTACACACGTCCCAGCACAGTATGTACACCGCGGGGCGCCCGCGCGCCTTCCGCCTGGCCTCCACCAGCCACCCCGGCCCGGCTTCTGGCCAAGCCCAGTTTTCCACAGGGTTGGGGGAGTGTGTACCCCCAAATTGCCTGAGTAAGCCATGCATCCCCTCTATGGGGACTTTCTGTAAAAGAAGCAGTGAAGGCCACCTCTGTGCAAATCTGGGGTGGCCCCAAGATAATCAGGCACAGAGGCCCACGGGACTTTTGCAAAGACAGCAAGTGGAGGCCACCCCCTTGTGGACTGCGGTGGCCTCATACCTGTGGAACATTCCAGAGGAGCGACGGGGGAGGCCACCCCTTTGCGGATTGGGGTGGCCTCATGCCTGCAGGAGTTTTGTGAGGAGGGGGATGGGGAGTTCTCCCCTTTGTGGATTGGGGTGGCCTCATACTTTTGTGAGGGGGCAAGGGGGAGACCACCCCTTTGTGCACTGGGGTGGCTTCATGCCTGTGGATCTTTTGTGAGGGGCGGGACGGGAGAGGCCACTCCTCTGCAGATTGGGTGGCCTCATGCCCATGGGCCTTTTGTGAGGGGGGAAGGAGGAGGTCACCCCTTTGCACATTGGGGTGGCCTCATGCCTGTGGGACTTTTGTGAGGACAGCAGAAGCCACCCCTTTGTGGATTGGGGTAGCCTCATGCCCGCAGGACTTGAGGGGTGATGGGGGAGGCCACCCCTTTGCAGATTGGGGTGGCGTCATGCCCGCGGACCTTTTGTGAGCAGGGACAGGGGAGGACACCCCTTTGAGGACTGTGGTGGCCTCATGCCCGCGTGACTTTTGTGAGTGGGACAGGGTAACCTCAAGCTGCAAGACATGTGTAGTGAGCAGAGCCCCCCCTTAACAGGTGGGTTTCCACAAAATAATCGGGCACACATGCCCATGGGGACTTTTGCTAGGTAGTAGGAGAGACCTCCCCTTTGCAGATAGGGATCACCTCCAGAATAATTGGGTGCAACAAAAAGTAAAAATAAAAAAAATAAAGAAAAATCAAAACAATTATTGGGTCCAACAAAAAATTAAAAACAAAACAAAACAAAAAAAAAAAAAACAAAAACAAAATTGGGTGTGAAGGCCCATGGGGAAATTTCAAAAGGGAGCAGGGGAGGCCACCCCTTCGTGGATCTGGGTGGTCTCAAATAAACCACTGCTATCTCTGTGGCTACACTCTAGACGGGTGTTGGTGCCCACCTGCCCCAGCTGGTATCTCTGTCTGGACTTAGCCCCCGTGCTGGGCTTTCAAAGTGCTGCCCCGCTCGACATGGTTGGGGTGAGGTGGGGGGCACGTGGCCCAAAATTGCCAAATATAACCTAGGCCCTCTGCAAGAAGGCCTGGTAAGGATTCAATTGGTCATTCAAGGAGCCCCTATATTGTAGAACGGAGCCCCCTAAATAAGTAGCTGGATATTTCTAGCTCCTTGCCTCTGGAAGTATGATTAGTCCAGAGTTAAAATAAGACACAGCCCTAACCTCAGAGGCTAGGGTCTGCACCTATTTCACCCTATTAGATAGGGTGGACCCCTTTTTTAAGCCGAGGGATGAAAGGACGACTGGGAAGGAGAGCCAAAGGATGGGGGGGAAAGCCTGGGGAACAGGGATGGGTTGGTGAGGGCCAGGTGGGGGCAGAGCCTCCGGCCCCATGCCGGTGGCCTAGACCACCATTATCTTCACCTCGTTGTCGTCAGCCTGGTAGAAGAAGGGAAGGCATGGGCTGTTTCCAATGGTGACGCCTTCCTCGGAGTTCTGCATTTCTTGAAGCAGCTGAACAACCTGCTGCGCAGAGGCGTTCTCCAGGGGAGTCAGGCCCAGCTGGGCCTCACCCTGGGTCGGCTGCACATCGTGGACAAGGCTCACCTTACTTGGTTCTTTAGAGAGAGTAAGGGCAGGAGCAGGGCACAGCGCAGGTTTTCTGATCCCATGCAGACCGGGTAAAGGAGGAGTCAGAGTCCTCAGTGGTTTTGCAGGTTTTTTATTGGGGTTACACAGGCATATGGCAGGCAGGGGTGCTGGCTGGGGGGCTGGGAGGCTGGCAGGCCTCCCAGCCCCCAGCAAATCTTCACTTTATCTGGGCTCTCTGGTGATCTCGGCTTCTCTTTCGGCTTCAGCTTCGGCTTCTACTGCTGCTGCTGGCGTCCCCGTGACGCCGCCCTTAAAAGCCCAGTCTTAGCTCAGCTAAATCCCATCTACCTATGCCCACACCCTACTCCAGGTGCCCGCCATCAGGCATGCATTCAGGACAAGGATCCATCATCTATCCTGATGGCGGAAGGGCAGAAAAGCCTGATATTTTCTTTACCCTACAGAGAGACAGAGACAGGATGCTGTGTGCCTGGCGGAGTGTGCTCTTCCTGACCAGCTGCCCTTTAGGGGCTTTCCTCACCTTGGACGTTGGCGGTGCCAAGCTTCTTGGGGACTAGGCATGCGCTAGTGGGCTCAGCAGCAGGGTTCTGGGCGGGTGCTCAGGGCTTTGCCCGCCATTCGTTGCGTGCCTCCACCAGCCGCAAAACCAACTCTTGCAGCTCTAACAGCTTCACCTGGAAGCAGAGATGCTCAGAAGCCCGCCCCGCCCCCAGCCGCACCACCATGGAGCCAGAGCTCTGACTACCTTCATCTCCTCTTTGTCCTGGGCCAGCTGGCTTATGGACTCCTCCTTCTCTTGGTGCTCCTCCCTCATCACTGCTCTCTGGTTCTGGTAGAGAGCGATGTATTCTCCTAGGGGGAGGGCGCGCAGACAGCTCAGCTGCTGGGGTCTCCCCAGCCTCTGCATAGCACCCCAGCTGCAGGGCACAAGCCTCCCCGCTCACCGATGGTGTCAGTCTCTCCAGACATCTGGATACATCGATGCTCCAGCTCCTCCATCCAGTCCTGTAAGCCCACTTTCTCCTGCATGAGCTCGGTAAAGCGGCCCTCGGCCAGACAGCGGGCTCAGGGGCTCAGCAGTGCCGGCCTGCCCAGCACCCAGCCCGCCCAGAACTCTGGAAAACCGCACTGTAGGGTAAGATAAAACTATCAGGCTTTTCTGCCCTCCCGCCTTTAGGATAGATGAGGGAACCCTGTGGTCTGAATACAAGCCTGATGCAGGCACCTGGAGTAGGGTGTGGGCATATGTAGATGGGATTCACCTGGGCGAAGACTGGGCTTTTAAGGGTGGCATTCACAGCAAAAGCAGAGAAACGTAAGCAGAACCGAGAGAGCAGAGCAGCAGAGACCACCAGAGAACGCCAGAGACCAGGACTCAGAGCCCCCCAGTGTGGACAAAGGGAAAAGCCGATGAACTTGGACTAATGGACTAACAATCCCGCCAGAAGGGGGAGGACCTTGGCAAGTTTGATATGTTTTGGGGACCCTGAGGAAGGATGGGATTGTACACCCCCAGAGATAGGAGTCTGGGGTGTCAGTAGGCCTTGGTGGCCAAAGGCAGCTGGTGTACTGCCCAGCAGCTAAGCAGAGGAGAAAAGCCAACTGAGAAGGCAAAAGCTGGTGCTAAGTTCGGAAAGCCCTGAGCGGCTGTTAAGCACTACGTAAGCTAAAGGCCAGTGAGTCTTTTAAAATCACCTGTGGGTGATGCCCTGCTCATAGTTGAGTGAGGGTGAGGAGCATGGGGCAATAAGAAAAAATGAGGAGATTAGGATAAGAAGCCCTATGAGTGGTAATACTTTGAGGCTGTGCTGATCTGGAATTGCTGGGCATAGACAGAAGAACTGGAAGTGGCTTGAAGAGATGGGATTAGAAACAGAGGAAGGAGAGGGGCCTCCCCGGTGGCACAGCGGTTTACGGTTGAGCGCTGGGTTGTGAAGCTGCCCACAGCCTCTACAGCACCGGTTCAATCCCTGGCCTCAAGGCGAGGGTCCCACATGGCGGGCAGACCTCTCCTGCCGCCCACTGCTCCCCTCAGCAGTGTGATTCGTCAAGTCTGCCTGTTCTGCTCTTCGCTTAGTCTCTGGTGAGTTCTCTCACCCTCCTGTGTTTCTGACTGTACCCAGTGCTTGCATAAATAAATCTTAAAAAAAAAAAAAAGAAACAGAGGAAGGAGAATCAGAGGGCCTCTACTCTATAGGCTGAGTGGGATGTGGACCAGGGATGCATTGATGCCAACCCGAGTTGGGCCCATGTGCTTGTATACATACTGCTTGTCCACATGGACCGCTTTGACCCTGGACAGCTGATGCCTTGACAGCCATTGGTGTAGTCAGGATGATCGTGTGTGGACCCATCCACTTTGGCAGAAGTGCTTTTGGAGAGATGGCTTTCAGAAGAACCTGGTCTCCAGGGCACAGCAGGTTGACAGGTGCATCAGGGGACGGAGGCACAGGTTGTTGCAGACAAAGGTCTGCGTGTTCTTGGAGCAGCTGTCTGAGCAAAGAGAAGTATTTAAAATATCCAGCCAACAGTGTAGGTTGGACGCGGAGCTCATGGTTAGTAAGAAGAGGTCTGCCATACATCCGTTCAAGGGGGCTCAGGAACAAGGGGCCCTGGGGAGTGGCTCAGAGGTGCACTAAAGCCAGTGGGAGCAGCTCCACCCAGGATTTGTGGGCTCTGTGGAGAGTTTGGCTAGGTGGTCTCTGGTCAGACCATTTACCCGTTCTACCTTACCAGAGGATTGCAGTCGGGAGGGAATGTGTAGTTTCCAGGTGATGCCCAGGGAGGAGACCTGTGGAGTAATCTTTGAGATAAAGGCAGGTCCACTGTCCGACTGGTGATGGTGTCCACCGTAGTAAGAAGAGGGTGTTACCTGCGTTAGGGAGTGGAACACCCGTGAAGCCTGGCAGGATGGAGAGTCGAGGATTGGGAGAGGGAGATGAGAGGGTCTTTGACAAAGAGAGTAGAAATCTAACAGACAAGAGGGTGATGGAGGGGAGAGAGCCTGATGAGTGAGCAGGTCCTGGAGCCAATGTGGAGAACTAACATTTACAGGTTGGCCCAGTGTGGGTTTTAAGGCCTTAGGTCTAGCGAGATGAGCAGCTACCGCAAGTGCACGCAGGCAGGGCTGCCATTCTCTTACAGTGGGATCCATTTGTTTAGAGAAATAAGCAACTGCTCGCTGGACTGGTGTAGGTTGGCCCAGAACCCCTAGAGCAACTCCCTGTTGCTCATCTTTCAATAACAGGAATGGCTTTCCCGGGTCTGGGAGTGCGAAGGCTCATGTCAGAGAGCTTTTCCTGGATAAAGCAGAGAAAATGGGGTGTAGAAGCAAATAAAAGCATGATCATGATCACCAGGCCTACTATGGGAAGGATCCATGGCAGTAAGGGAGAGTTGGTCCAAGTTTGGATGTCCTGGCCCCAGCTTCAGCTGACAAAAGTCAGTCAGAGGGGGCTTTGCTGGTCAGATGAGCAAGCCCATGAATGTGTTGGAGGAGGGGGAGACACCTGAGTACACAAGATTTCTCACCAAAATCTCTTCTCAGACCTTCAACACTTTCTTTTGCTTGCTTTCATTCTAATGCCATTTCATTTTACCCATCCGGCTTTACATTATCTTAAGGCCCTTCAGAATATCCCTCTTCCATACATTTCTTTTTTCAAACACTCATACCTCACCTCACTTGCATTTACCAGACTTAGCAAAACCTTAGTTTTAGAAGGGAATTGAACACCATCTAAACAATGATGAAAAAACACAAATTTAAGGTAGACAGCCCCTGTAGTTTTTCGTTCCTGTACCCAGTGATTTAATTGGCAGAGACTGGTGTCCAAAGCCTGCATCTGTTGGGCGATATTAATGTTTCCAATTTGGCTAAGGTCACCCTGCAGGGTTTGAATCCAGGGAGGAGGAAGGGTGGGTAGCCGTCTGGAGAGGATTTTTAAACAGAGAAATTCCAGCTGGACTGACACTGTGTAAGAATCCCAAGTTGCAAAATCCCTTCTGCACGTACTCCATGACGAGCTGCAGCTTCGGCCCAGGGGACACTGGACACCTAGGTGTGCTCACTGCGGGACTGAGACTGATCATAGCCTAGGCTTCGTGGAGCAGGAAGATGTGCGGATTTTCCAGCTGAGCAGGTCATGGTGGATTAGGGCTGCTCTGTGAATAACCTCTGCCCACCTTGGAGAGTCCCGTTTGGATTCTAATATACTGGTCCCAGAGTCTTTCTTAAGGGGAGCTAGAGAGCCTATCTATGTGCTCCTTGCAATCTGCACGATTTACCACCCAGGCCCAAGCCTTTGCAAGAGCTCCTGCATCCTCTGCACCATCTGTGTGCCCAGGGGTGAGCAGCAGGTTTCTCCCACCAAGGGGGCAGTACTTAAGATGGGGGAGAGAGGCCCAGGGTTCCTCGCCTGTGGCCCTGGGACCTCTGGAGGCTCTGCCCACACAGCCCCACACCCCTCTCCTGGTCCTGTACCTGCTCAACTCTCCCCAACCCCTCCGCACGCCAACCCTCACCCGCTCTGCTCCTCTCCAGATGCTTCACCAGTTTCGTTGCCTGCCTGGTCCTTCACCTGCTCTGCTCCAGGGACATCAGTGCTGCCCAGACTTCTGTGCTGCAGTCCTGTGAGTCTCATGCTGCTCCTGGCCCCTCTGACTGGGCCCAGCCCCGGAGCCTCTCCAGAGCTTCACCCTTCCCTGGTGTAATCCTGTTCACCATGGCCACTGAGTGGTTGTTCTTTGGGGGTGGGGGATCTTCTGCTGGGTATGGCGCTATTTTTAATCTTTGTTGCTCTCCAGTTCCAATTTCTAATACTCTATCTCTGGCCCTGATGATTGCTGAAGGGGCCACTGCACTGGAAGGCCAGTCACATATTGGGGGACGTCTTAGTGTGGTGCTGGAGGGCTGGGGAGCTGGACTGATTGTGTTGGCCCTGCTTTCCTGGTCCCTCTCCAGCTGGGGGCCTGTCTCAGTGGTGCTGCTGTGCTCCCCAGTGTTCTCCAGCTGGGGTCTAGCCACAGAGGTGCTGGTGTCCCCCCAGCCATCCTCCAGCTCTGGGCCTAGCGCAGAAGGACTGCCCTTTGGGGTGTCCTCTAGCAGGGGGCTTGGAACTGCAGCAGTGGTGTGCTGCTGCGCATCCTCCAGCTCAGGGACCTGGTGGAGATGACCCTGTTGCCCGGGGTGACATACTTTCCCCTCTTTTGGACTTCCTGCTTTCGCAGGATACCTGGCCTTGGGGCATTCCCCAAAACCTCAGGCTGAGGGAGTGGGGTGGGTATCTTTTCCAATCTTCTGCACTTGGTGCTTTCCCAGGATACCCGGCCTTGGGGTATTCCCCGAAACCTCAGGTGCCGGCGGGGTGGGGGTGGGTGGGGAGTCCTTGTAATCAGGGTAACCGGGATCCCGGAAGGTGACGCGCTTCGGCACCTGGAAGGTAACGCGCCTGGGCCGCTCCTCGCCCTCCTCCTCATAGTCCTCCTCCCCCGCCTGCTTCCTGGAGCAGAGGATCAGGTAGGTGGCCATGACCTCGCGGTACTTGTTAGTGTCAATGGCCTCACGAATTTCCTGCCTCTGGTAGCCCAGGCGCTCCATACCTTTGGTTATGGCCAGGTCCTGGGGGCAGAGCGACGGCTCGCTGAAGGGCAGGAGTCCCCTGCTCGTTTCTGCTACCCAGGCGTGCTGCTGGATGCGCTCCAGGGTGCTGCGCTTCCAGGGGTCCCGTGCCAGCATTTTGGCCAGCAGATCCCCGCCCTGGACCATGAGGTAGGTGGTCTGGTGGACGTTCCCACCCAGAACGCACTCCCTGATTGCCCTGAGGCTGGGCCCCCTGAAGGGCAGTGTGCTGGTCACCATTTCGTAGGGCATGATGCCCAGGCTCGACACGTCCACCTTGGGGCCGTTGTACTGCTGGCCAAGGTAGACCTTGGGGGCCCTGTATTCTGGGCGATAGCAGCACGTGCTCAGCGCCTGGGGGAAGCCTTGGACACTGAGCCCGAAGAGGTAAAGGACCTATACAAAGAAAACTATAAAACACTATTAAAAGAAATAGAAGACACAAAGAAATGGAAAGACATCCCCTGCTCATGGATTGGTAGAATAAACATTATTAAATGGCCATCCTACCAAAAGCAATATACAGATTCAATGGTATTCCAATCAAAATCTCAATGTCATTCTTCAAAGAACTAGAACAATTATTGATGAAATTACAAAAAACTCCGAATAGCCAAGCTCTCCTGAGAAAAAAAAGAAGGGAATGGAGGCATCACACTCCCAGACTGCAAACTCTACTACAAAGCCATAATCATCAAAACTGCATGGTATTGGAACAAGAACAGACACACAGACCAATGGAATCGAATAGAAAATCCAGAAATAAACCCACAGATTTATGGTCAACTAATCTTTGACAAAGGAGCAAAGACTATGCATTGGAGCAAAGAAAGTTTGTTCAATAAATGGTGCTGGGAGAACTGGGTTGCCACATGCAAAAGAATGAAGCTTGACCACTACCTCACACCATACACAAAAATCAACTCAAAATGGATTAAAGAACTAGACATAAGACCTGAAACCATAAAATACATAGAAGGAAATATAGTCGAAACACTACATGATTTGCACGTCAAAGACATCTTTACAAACACATCACCCAAAGCAGTGATAGTAAAGGCAAAGATAAACAGCTGGGACTACATCAAATTAAAGAGCTTCTGCACAGCAAAAGAGACAATAACAAAAACAAAGAGAAACCCCACCAACTGGGATAACATTTTTTTACACAACACTAATGATAAAGAACTGATCACAAAAATCTGCAAAGAGCTGATGAGACTCAACAACAACAAAGAAAGTAATCCAGTCAAAAATTGGGCAGAAGAGCTAAAAAGAAACTTCTCTGAAGAGGAAATGCAAATGGCCAACAGACGTATGAAAAAATGTTCAACATCACTTGTAATCAGGGAAATGCAAATCAAAGCTACCATGAGATACCATCTTACACCAGTGAGAATGGCACATATTAAAAAAACTAGCAACAACAAATGCTGGCGAGGGTGTGGAGAAAAAGGAACTCTCTGCACTGTTGGTGGGAGTGCAAACTGGTCCAACCACTATGGAGAGCTGTGTGGAGATTTCTGGACCTACTAAACATAGAGCTTCCATATGATCCAGCAATTCCACTCCTAGGTATTTACCCAAAGGACACAGAAACATCAATTCCAAAGAACACCTGCACCCCTAGGTTTATAGCAGCACTATTTACAATAGCTAAGCTTTGGAAACAGCCCAAATAACCAAAAATAGATGACTGGATCAAGAAGATGTGGTACATATATACCATGGAATATTACTCAGCATTCAAAAAAGATAAACACATGCAGTTTGCAGCAACATGGATGGCGCTGGAAGGGATCATGCTCAGCGAAATAAGCCAGAAAGAAAAACAAAACTACCGGATGGACTCACTCATAGCAGGAATCTAGAAAACTTAAATAAGGGACCAGGAAAATGAGTAACTATAAGAAAGTAAAAATCAAAATCAACAAAAAACTTTGAACCAGAGACACTTTTTCGGGGGTGGGTGGCGGGAGGGGAGGAATTGGGGTCAGAATGGGGGGGGGGTTGCAATTGTTGGGGAATATAAAAATAAAATTTATTATTAAAAAAAGAATAACTACTTTTTAAAACTAATGCACATGACCAAAGTTTTAAAAAAAAATAAAAAAATCTGTTTGTATCACTATCTAATGCCTTAGGAGTATTAGTTATAAATGACAACTATATAAAGTCTCGGGGAGAAACTCGCCTGGGAAACTCGCCGCGTGCCACTGACAGGGGAGCTCTGCGGACACCTTTCCCAGAGTGAACCCCAGGACCCCGCTGTAACGCAACCAATCCATTCCGGGTGGGTTTATGAACGGTTCTAGCAGCCACATGCTCCTCACCCTTGTTTGTAGTCGCCGCTCTCCTCCACACACTCCACTGTCCTCCTCCACCCTCGACACCGCACCCCCACCCTACTCCAGGTGCCGCCATCAGGCCTCCGTTCAGGCCCGCAGGGATGCGTCATCTCTCCTAATGGCGGGAGAGCAGAAAAGCCTGATACTTTTTACCTTACCCTACAATCCACCCCCTCAGGGTTTTCTGCCAGACCATCTACATATAGACAATTTTGTTTCTTAGCAAACATAAACAACGCAGCCATGGCCCATAAAAGTAAATAGTACACATCACACTATAACAACAAAATACAACAGAACACAAGTTAGTCCAGGCGAGGTACCAACCTAGTGGCAAAAGACATTCATTGGCACCAGCAGATGATCCACCAAATCTGCTGCCGAAGGCACTGCAGCATGCAAAGTGGGAACTAGCTTATTTAACTCATGATAATCTACCATCATGCGCCAAGAGCCATGGGCTTCTTCACTGGCCACACCGGTGAATTGTCGGGGCTGTGGGCAGTACGCACAATGCCCGCTTTCTCCAGTTCTGATATTGTGCCCAATTTCCTTGTAGCCTCCGGGCAACTGATATTGGTTGGTATTAGTCACTTGCCTAGGGACTGGCAGTTGTGTGGGCAGATGCTTAGCGTGTCCTCTCACCACTGCCTTTACCACACGCACTCTAAGGTGAAACTCTCCGGCTGTGGTCTCTAGCCATAAGCCACTTAGTACATCCACCCCCCAGGATGTACTCCAGGACAGGCGACACATATACTTTATACTCTTTTGGGGGGTAATGGCCCAATCCCCAGAGATAGTCTCACTGATGTCACCTTGACACTCTGGCCTCCAGAGCCATCAATACAAGTAGACCTGTGAAATCTTTCTGGATTTCCATAGAGCAGAGTACATTCTGCTCCTGTGTCTGCCAGAGCTAAAACCCTTTGCATGTTAGTTGGGGACCAGTGGATGGCGAGCTCCACATGTGGCCTCCAGTCCCCGCCCGTCCCCTGTGGACAGGTTCCTTGGCCCTCACCCTATTTGAAAGCAATCAGGCCATCACCCGAGGATGGGGTTGGCAGCAAGTGTCTTCCAGGCGCAGGACATGTGCCTGAGGCCTGGAGCTTCCAGGCTCCCCCTGAGCAGCAGTCCTTCTCATGGGCGTGAACCTCTGGTCTTCTTGCAGCTGCTGCCATAATTCCAACAAATATAGATTGGGCTGTGCGTGTATTTTAGTACTATCTACACCTGCTCTCACTAAATCTGTCCACATTTGGTTATGGGTGACTTTAATAAGTTCTGTGGTGCCAAGAAGATTCCTTTCCCTCCTTGGCATTCCTTTTGACTTTTCAACAACTACCCATATTCCCTCCTGAGTTTGAGAGCAACGGCTCTCAACTTCGCCCAAGCTGGCTATCACTGTTGTGACGTCGTGTAGCTGACGACTCACATGGGGTGCTACAACTGCCATGAGGGATCCAAATGAGGATGAGGGGACATATTTTAATACCAAGTCTCTCATCCCTGCTGTGAAATGCTCATCATCAGGACCACGGGAATTCACATTAAACATGGCCTGCCGCATCCCCAATTCCCGAAGGACCTGTACCAGCTCGGCGTACGTCTGCCATCCACTTACTGTGTCCGGCACGTCTCCTGCATCAGACAGACTGTCCGTGTGGCAGCCATTATCCATTCCCGGAGGGTGTGGTCGCCCTGGCCATACTGCTGTCTGTTCTGTAGCCTCTGTCGCAAGGATGGGTGTAAACCATGGAGGCCAGTCTCTCCATCACTTGTGCCGTGCAAATGATCCCATCCAGCCCCAGGCCCCACAAATGTAGCAGCCAGGCTGCCAAGGGTTCCCCTGGTTTCTGGTGGAAACTGTTTGCCCAAGTCCACCAGTTCCGCCTGGGTGTATGGTTGATAGGAAGTAAATTCTGTCATTTGTGGTGGTCCAGCAGCCTGACCACCCACCTGGGGCCATGGGTGGCTGCCGCTTTATTTCTGAGTCACCACTCGGCGGGCCCGGAGCATGGGACCAGCCTCCACCTCCTCTCCAGAGGAGTCCGGCATCTCAGGGGTCGCAGGTTGGTTTGCCATTGCTGGTTGTGACTCGGGCAAAGGGCCAGCCTCCCTCTCCTCCTGTCCTGAGGAGGGGTCTGGCATCTCTGCAGTCATGGGTTGGTTTCCCACCACCAGCTGCGATTCGGGCAAAGGGCCAGCCTCCCTCTCCTTCCTTTCTGAGCTGGAGTCTGGCATCTCCAGAATGGTGGGTTGGTTTCCCTGAACTTCTACCTCCAGAATCCTCAAACATTGTAGTTTTCGCATCTTTTCCCGCATCTCATCCCATACTCGCTGGACTCTAGATTGCTCTTTCTGCCTGGACTCAAGCAGAGCTGTGAGAAACACCCATCCCACTGCTCCTGCCACCTCTCGGGCACTGCATCTGTAACAGGGTGGTCCCCAGGAAAGGGGGAGGTTCCCTGCCCCACCCAAGGGAGGGTGGAGCTGAGCAGGAAGAGGAGAAGCTGAAGAAGAGATTGAGGAAGGAAGCAGGATGGAGCAAGGAGACCTGGAGGAGGCGCATGGAGCCTAGAGACACGTGAAGAAACTGTGCTTGTCTTTTGGTCGTGGACGGGGTAACACAGATGTGGGTGAGACCCGTGGGGAGGTGACAATGGCAGCTTTTATCTTGATGTTGATTTTGCTCTTTTCCTTCCCGGCTTGTTCAGTTGTTTGTGACCCTTTTCTGTGGGTCCCCACTGGAAGATGCTTTAGACTTGTAGCAGGCTTTGGGGCCTTGTTCTGGGCCAATTCCATTTGGGTGGACTTTTACCCACGAGGGGACGGGTAACTCTGGATGCTTCATTTAGAAACTTGACTCTTTGCCTTCCCTGTATTGTTTCCTAGTTTTATTAAAGTTCCTTCCCATTAAAGTCTCCTATGTTTTGTGTTGATGCGGCGGATGGCAGAACCCATGTAGAATAGGCAGGTTTGCGGGGTTTGGGCTGCCCCTCTCCCTGTCCTATAACACATCCACTCAGGGTTTCTTCTATTTCATGCAGGGCCTGTTCCAACTGCCCTGGGGATCCATCTACCTCTGGCCATTCCTGGAGAGGTGCCCACAGGGCGAGGAGGTTGGCCACCGAGTACCATCTGCTCGTGGCTGGCCACCTGGCAACCCCTCCCCAGGTTCCAAAGGGTTTCGTCTGCGTAGAGCCGTCCTGCTTTGAACCGTCCTGCCGTCTACGCTAGTTGTAGTGCAACCAACCCATCCCGGGTAGGTTTATGAACAGATCTAGCACCCACATGCTCTTCATCGCTGTTTGCAGTCACCGTCCTCCTCGTATGGGGTGGAACTGGGTGATCTCCCGTGCTTGTCAAAATTAACTGCCTTGGAGACAGGCTGCTGCTTGGAGCCTGGCTAAGAGGCAGCGAGCCCTGCCCCTGCGACCCGCATCAGTGTCAGTCTGGGATTCCCAGCCAGGCTCCTGGCGGGGACCTGCTTCAGGGCCTGGGGCATGGTTGTGTCAGTGAAGTGACCTGATCTGCGTGGCCTCCAGCAGACTGAAAAACACGTTCTCTTTGATTAGAGGTCAGGGTGGAAGAGAGGATAACGTGTAGTCATGACACCGAAGGTTATAGGTGTAACCTTAGGTGTAACCTTGGGTAAGATAACGAAATTCTTTGGTGTAGGTAGTGGGGTCCTTAGTGAAACAGCCGAGATGCTTTTCAATCTGGGAGAGATCAGACAGAGGGAAAGGATCGTGGACTCCACCTGCTCCTTCAGTCCCCGCAACCTCCCTAAGGGGACAAAGAGGACGACTGTGAGAGCAGGTGTGGTAGCTGGGAGGTGGAAGTGGGGGCAGGCCTGGGGAGCTGAAGGAGGTGAAGACTGAACATCTAGAGGATCAGAGAACGCAGAAGAGGGCGAAGAGGGAGAGGAGACTGGAGACTTGGAAAGTACAACTGGTTTGCAGGAGGGAGAGATGGGAGGGCATGAGAAGGGGACACCTGGACTGGATGGGCGTCCCCAAATCAGAACCAGGAGCAATGGGGGTCGGCTGGCGTAGGCCCGCGGTTTATGGAACAGTCGACCAGGATGGGAGTGAGGAGAGGAGCCAGGTAACCAGGGGTGAGGGCCTCCTAGGAAGGAGGGTCAGGCAGGTGACTCACCCCAAGGATCAAGGCCGGTGGTGGATGTGAGGCGTCTGCCATGGAGAGGAGAGGTCCCAGGGACGGGAAGGCGGCCCCAGCGCCAGGGGACACAGCCTTCCAGGTTTCGGGCACCAAGATGAAAGGTTTGGCGCGGTAAAGAAAAGGGGAGCCAGGCTAAACTTTCTCAAAGGAAGGGACATTCATTGTGCCCCCAGGCGAGCTTTGCTGATTCAAGGTGGGGTGTCCCTGAAGTCACGCCCGTTGTGGGGGGAGATGTCATTTCATAGGGTGAGGAGAGGTTAGGCAGGAAAACTGGGTTGGCAGGGGGGAACAGGTTTGGGTGGAACAAAGTTGTTTTTTCGTGGAGCCGAGTTGTTTTCCCCTGCTTATGGCTTCAGTTTCGGTTTGATGGAATCAGGGGTACTGGTGTCAGGGCCATCTTGTTGTTTGTATGTGGGCTTCCCCATTCCTGGCCCCTGCATCGACCTTTCATACCAGCCTTTTGTTGATAGGAAAAGGGGCGACGGTTCTTTCTTTGGCTACTTCCTGCTGGACGGGGGCGAAGACCGGGGTGGGGGCTCAGGCCTGGTTATGAGAAGGTCTTTGCAGGGACACGAGGATATGGGTGGAGGAGTTGGTTAAAGGTGCTACGGGGTGGGTCTTGGATCCGGTGTTGGATGAAATGCAGTAAGCATGGGGCAAAAAGAAAAAAATAAGGTTAGGATCAGAGGCCCTGTGAGTGCTAATACCTTGCCTGAGGCTGCGCTGATCTGGAATTTCCAGGTATAGACAGAAGAACGGGAAGTGGCTTGAAGTGATGGGATTAGAAACAGTGGGTCTCTGCTCTGTAGGCTGAGTGGAACCTGGACCAGGGGAGCAGTGATGCGTGCCCGAGTTGGGCCCAGCACTTGCATACATACTGCTTGAGTAGGTCCTGGAGCCGATGTGGAGAATTAACATCTACAGATTGGCCCAGTGTGGGTTTTAAGGCCTGTCTAGCGAGACGAGCAGCTGCCGCAAGTGCCTGAGGCAGGGCTGCCATCCTCTTACAGTGGGATCCGTTTGTTTAGGGAAATAAGCAACTGGTCGCTGGACAGCCCAGGTTGGCCCAGAACCCCTAGAGCAATGCCCTGTTGCTCCTCTGTCAATAACAGGAATGGCTTTCCCGGGTCTGGGAGAGCGAAGGCTCATCTCAGAGAGCTTTGCGTGGATAAAGCAGAGAAAACAGGGTGTAGAAACAAAGAAAAGCATCATCATAATCACTGGGCCTACTAGGGGCAGGATCCATGGCAGTAAGGGAGAGCTGGTCCACATTTGGATGTCCTGGCCCCAGCTTCGGCTGACGAAGTATCGATCAGAGGGGACTTTGCTGGTCAGATGAGCAAGTCCATGAATGTGTTGGAGGAGGGGGAGACACCTGAGTACACATGATTTCTCACCAAAATCTCTCAGACCTTCAACACTTTCTTTTGCTTTCTTTCTTTCTTATGCCATTTCATTTTACCCATCTTGAACACCATCTAAACAATGATAAAAAACACAAATTTAAGGTAGACAGCCCCTGTAGCTTTTCGTTCCTGGACCCAGTGATTTACTTGGCAGAGACTGGTGTCCAAAGCCTGCATCTGTTGGGCGATATTAACGTTTCCAATTTGGCTAAGGTCACCCTGCGGGGTTTGAATCCAGGGAGGAGGAGGGGTGGGTGGCCCTCTGGAGAGGATTTTTAAAAGGGGAAATACCAGCTGGGCTGACACTGTGTAAGAATCCCAAGCTGCAGAAATTTGAGGTGACATTGCTCACTGTGGGACTGAGTTTGATCACAGCCTAGGGCTTCCTGGTGTAGGAAGATGTGCAGATTTTCCAGCTGAGCAGGTCGTGTGGAGTAAGGTTGGTCTGTGCATAAACTCTGTCCACCTTGAAGAGTCCTGTTTGGATTCTAATATACTGGTCCCCGAGTCTTTCTTAAGGGGAGCTAGAGACCTTCTCTATCTGCTCCTTGCAATCTGCACGTTTTACCACCTGGACCCAAGCCTTTGCAAGAGCTCCTGCATCCTCTATGCCATCCCTGTGCCCAGGATAGAGCAGCAGGTCTCTCCCAGCAAGGGGGCAGTATGGTCCTCAGGGAACTGAGCCTATGATGGGGGAGAGAGGCCCAGGGTTTCCTGCCTCTGGCCCTGGGGCCACCCACACAGCCTCATACCCCTCCTGGGCCCTGTACCTGCTCAGCTCTCCCCAGCCCCTCCACACCCCACCACTCACCCACTATGCTCCCCTCCAGGTGTTTCACCCGTTCCGTGGCCCTCCTGGCCCTTCACCTGCTCTGCTCAGGGACATCAGTTTTGCCCAGATTTCTGTGCTGCAGTCCCATGGGTCTCATGCTGCTCCTGGCTCCTGTGACTGGGCCCAGCCCCTGAGCCTCTCCAGAGCCTCAACCTTCCCTGGTGTACTCCTGTTCACCATGGCCACTTTGTGCTTTGGGGTGGGGAGGCTTTTGTCTGGTGTGGTGCTATTTTTAGTCTTTGTTGCTCTGCAACTCGAATGCTGCACAGCAGCAACAAAATTCTAGGATAATATCTAATACCCTGTCTCTGGCCCTGATGATTGCTGAAGGGGCCACTGCACTGGAAGGCCAGCCACATCTTGGGGGAGGTCTTAGGGGGGTGCTGGAGGCCTGTGGAGCTGGACAGATCGTGCTGGCCCTGCTTTCCTGGTCCCTCTCCAGCTGGGGGCCTGTCTCAGTGGTGCTGCAGTGCTCCCCAGTGTCCTCCAGCTGGAGGACTGACACCAAGGTGCTACTGTGCTCCCTGGTGTCCTCCTGCTGGGGTCTGGCCACAGAGGTGCTGGTGTCCCCCCAGGCGTCCTCCAGTACCGGGCCTAGCGCAGAGGGTCTGCCCTTCGGGGCATCATCTAACAGGCGGCCTGGCCCTGCTGCGGTGGTGTGCTTCTGGGCGTCCTCCAGCTCAGGGACTCCTGCGGAGATGACCCTGGTGCCCGGGGTGGCATCCTTTGCCCTCTTTTGGACTTCCTGCTTTCGCAGGATACCCGGCCTTGGGGTATTCCCCGAAACCTCAGGCTGCGGGAGGCTGTCCTTGGAATCGGGGTCACCGGGCTCCCGGAAGGTGACGAGCTTTGGCACCTGGAAAGTGACGCGCCTGGGCCGCTCCTGGCCCTCCTCCTCATAGTCCTCCTCCCCCGCCTGCTTCCTGGAGCGGAGGATCAGGTAGGTGGCCATGACCTTGTCGTACTTGTTAGCGTCAATGGCCTCCCGAATTTCCTGCCTCTGGTAGCCCAGGCGCTCCATACCTTTGATTATGGCCGGGTCCTGGGGGCTGAGGGACGGCTCGCTGAAGGGCAGGAGTCCCTCAGTGTTTTCTGCTAGCCAGGCGTGCTGCCGGATGCTCTCCAGGGTGCTGCGCCTCCAGGGGTCTGGTGCCAGCATTTTGGCCAGTAGGTCCTGGCATTGCTCCGTGAGATAGTCGGGCAGCTGGACCCGCCTGCCCAGGACGCGCACCCTGATCTCCCAGAGGTTTGGGCCCCTGAAGGGCAGTGTGCCGGTCACCATTTTATAGAACACGACGCCCAGGCTCCACACGTCCACCTTGGGGCCATTGTAGCGCTGGCCAAGGTAGACCTCGGGGGCCCTGTATTCTGGGCGACAGCAGCACCTGCTCAGCGCCCGGTTGAAGGCCTGGACGCTGAGCCCAAAGTCCACCAGCTTGACTTTCCCCTCTCGGGTCAGCAGAATGTTCTCAGGCCTCACATCCCTGTGCGCGATGCCTTTGGCATGGCAGTAGCTGAGGGCCGCGAGGATCTGCCGAAAGAGCGGGCGAGCCTCGCGCTCGCCCAGGCGCCCACGCCTGTCCAGGAAGGCCTGCAGGTCCTCCCCCTGCACGTACTCCATGACGAGCTGCAGCTCCGGCCCGGTGTCCACCACCTGGAAGAGCTCCACGATGTTCGGGTGGTGAAGGGCCTTCATGCACCCCATCTCGCGGGCCAGGAGGTGGAGGTCGGGCACCTCGGACTTGCGGACGCCCCTGATGAGCACCTTCGTGCCCGTGAGCGCGTGCAGCGCCAGCGTCACCTTGGCGTGGGAGCCCCGCCCCAGGTCCCCCAGCACCAGGTAGCTTTGCCCTTGCCGTCCCTGGGACATAGCGCCTGTGCGCTTGACTACGCTGACCACCCTCACCAGCCCTGACTATAAGCAAATACAAAAAAAAAACAAAAACAAGGAAAATAAGGTAAAAAACAAAGAAAGAAAAATAAAATAACTAAAATAAATAGCCTAAACAAATAATTAAATAAATAAACCAATAAATAAAACAAAAGAGAACCAAAACAGGCTCTCACTGTCTCTCACGTCGTCCGGAGTGCACAGGTCACTGTCCAGAGCTTCCCGGCTCCTGAGGACACAGGCGCAGTCCGGGCGGGCCTGATGCAGGCGGTGCCGGTGCCGTCACAAGGGCTCTTTGTGGCGTCAGAGCCACAGGCCACAGCCATTGGCAGAGGGAACCGCCAGCGGTTTCTCAGCCTTAACGAAAAAGCTGCCGCTTAACGACAACCCTTGGAATGCCCGAGAGGCCCTTTCATCGGTCCTGAGCAATCCCGTCCTGGGTTTTGGCTTTTCCAGGCGTCCCCATCCTGGCCCCGCCTTGTGCAGATGCTTTACTGTCGAGCTCACACTGTGGGGAGAACAGCAAACAGGGGGCGCAGGCGGTTGGGCGCGCGCTGGGGAGCTGTCCACAGCCTCTGCCGCGCCCGCGAGGGCCCACGTGGCGCGCAGACCCCTCCTGCAGCGCCCGCTGCTCCCCTCAGCAGTGGATTTCAGTCAGTCTGTCTGTTCTGTTCCAGGCTGTCTTTGGGGAATCCTCTCACCCTCCCGCGCATCTGGCCTGTACCCTGGTGCTTGTATAAATAAAATACATCTTTAAGAAAATTAAGGAAAAAAAAAGGCACAGTTACTGCTGTTGCAATGAACTAGTAAGGTTTAAATTCTAAAATTTTCAAGAGGTAATTTCAGGATTCTTTTTCAGCCTGTCTTTCTTTTTGGGGGACTGTAATTGTGTCATGCAGTCAGTTTAGTAGAAAAATAACATTAAATAATAATACTATATGCACAAAAGTTCCTTTGAGAAGGAATATACTAACAAATCCAATAGGTCATAACAGTACCAGTGTGCTTAAAACTAAACAAAAATGTTAGGAAATTCAGAATACTTTGTTTTTTAGGTTGCTTTTAACACTTCAACCAAAATAAAGTGATTTAATAGTGATAAATATCAGGAAGTATAAGTATCATTGTTTTAATTCTATGTATATTACATATATCAATATGTGCACTTACATATATATTAATATCTGAGGAAGGAGATTTAGAGAGGCTAATTACTTTTTCCAAGGTTACCTATATATGATATTCACTCAAAAGAAACAATGACTAATTATTGAGAAACTACACTGTACTTTTGTAGAATTGATAGTGTTCTAGTGATCAAGATATAGAGAGATTGTTGTGATAAAACTGACTTTTCAGTGGCAGGGAATAAAAGCAATATAAATAAGTTTTAAAATATCCAACAGAGAAATAACAAATGGTGATAGGATCTGTACAAAGGATCGAAACAAACCAATTGAATTTTCAATGCCATTTAGGATAACATCAAAACATGAAACCCATCAGGATATTTTTAATAAAACGTATGTATCTGTAAAGCTATGAAAACATTATTCTTTCATGGAAATGATAAGACTTCAATAAATGACAATATGAACTCTATTGACAGACCAGGATGCATACAGCAACGTTTGAGAGAAAGCACAATTGCAGAGGGGAGCACAGAGAGGCAGAAAGGACTGAATCACCCTGCAGTAAGAAAAAGGAGGTCAGTGTTTCATGTGGACAAAGGAGAAGGAATTGTGAGACAAGGTCAAAGATATTCACAGAAACTAGTCACTCAGAACTTCCTAATTCAGGGGGATGGCCTGAACTTCAACTAATTGTGAAAATGGAGAGAGGTGTTGGCGAGTGGAGTGAATTGAATAATTTGTGTTTGAGGAAAATCTCTTTGCATTGGGGAAACTAGATTGTCGGAGAACAAGATGCAACATGGAAAACAACGGAGAAACTTGCAGTAGACAAAGAGAGAGGAGTGGGTCAGAGTGGTACTTTGCTTAGGATGTTAGCTAATAGGGCTGATTTGGATGGATATAGAAAGTGAGGGAAAGACAGAAATTAAAGATGCTGCCAAACTTTCTATCTTGAGCAACTTGGTAGATTTAATTGCTATTTGCTTTTTTTTTTTTTTTAAGATGTATTTATTTATACAAGCCCTGGGTACAGTCAGAAGTGCGGGAGGGTAAGAGAATTCACCAGAGCCAGAGCAGAGAACAGAATAGGCAGAGTGACGAAATACACTGCTGAGGGGAGCAGCGGGCACAACAGGAGAGTTCTGTGGTGCCATGTGAGACCCTCACTGGTGGCCAGGGATTGAACCGGCACTGCAGATTCTGTGGGCAGCTTTGCAACCTAGTACTCAACCCCTGCGCCACTAGGGGAGGCCCATGCTTTTTTTTTTTTAAGTTTTATTTTTATTTGCTGAATTCAGAGAACAAAGAGTAGAGGTTTGGGTAGATGGAAGATTGGTGTAGTTGAAGAGGTTAGGTTCCATCTTCTTTTATAAGAAATCACACCACTCTATCTAACAAAGATTATTGATATATAATGTTGTGGGGAAGAATCAAGGTGGAGGCCCTGTTGCAGGGGTGAAAGAGTTCACCAGAGACAGATGGGAAATACCAGGCGAATTTATTGAAATACACTGCTAAAAGAAGCAGAGGGCGAAACAGGAAGGGTGGACTGCTCAGAGTTTGGGTCCCAAGTCTCTACGCTTTAGAACCATTGACTGGTTAGGGTGACTAGTCTTGGGTGTGTCCTGACTGATGATCTGAATCAGCATAGAGGATCATCAGTTCTGGGCCTCACCAGCTTAAGGTCCATGTTTCCATGGCAGTTCCATCCACTCCCTTTATCATCCCAGCCTCCCAAACTTGCCTCTGGCCAAGGAGTGGGGGCTTGGTTTTCAAATTCTTAAAGATACCTTGACAGACCAGAGGTGCAGGGGTGAAAAATTTCACCAGAGGCAGACTGGAGAACAGAAAAGGCACATTTGTTCGAATACACTGCTAAGAGAAGCAGCTAGGGAGACAGGAAAGATCTGCAAGTGAAGAAAGATTTTGGGCTCCCTTTTATAAATAGTTTTGTCAGTTTTGCTTTGGGGAGTTAGTTTTGGGCTGGTTAGTACAGGGGTGTCTGATCCTGGGGGCTTGATCTTTGACCCAGAATGTGTCCTGGCCTTGCCTCCACATTCCTGGTCAAAGGGATCCATCTTACGGATTGGGACCCAGAGCAACCTCATCAGTTCTCTCTGTGTTCAAGCCTCCCAAACCTTCCTGCTGGGCAAGGGGTAGGGGCTTAATTTTAACCTTATTTAACACTACCCCACCATTTGGTTTCTGTTTTTCTGCCACAGTGGATAATTTCCTATATGCGATTTACATTCCCTCTTCTTGGTCTTCACCTGTCTGCATCCATTAAATTTGGAAGTCTCTACTGACAGAAACAATTCAAAGCATGCACTTTATGACTTAACACTCTTATATCAATAAGTGTCAAGTAAATTACCAAAAAGGGAACCCCAAATCCCCAAAGGCTAAACATGGAAGCAATTCTACATTTTCTTAAGAGAGAATTTCTGACAATTAAGTTGTAAGTTATGGTACAATCAAAAGAGCAAAAGGGGGTTGAATTGGGTTGCTTTATTTTTTTATTACTCATTCCCTGTCAAAACCATGTTTAATTACCAAATATTAAAACATGAGCCCATCAAATCAGCAAAAATAGTATAAATTCTGGAAAAAGGAAAGAAAATACTGTGATTTCCAGAGAAAGGATTATGTTGTCACTCCTGCAGTATACATCTGGCCCAACACGGGTGTGAGGGTGTCATTTCATAAGGTTAAAAACTAAGCTCTCACTCTTACCCCACAGTCATGTTTGAGAGACTTGAGCAGAGAAGGGCATCAATAAGGCTGCCATGGGAACTGGGCCGCTAGACTGACCACCATGGCAGATAAACCAGCCGAACTCCAGGAATGCAGAGGCAGGGCCTGCACATGTGTCTGTGTCAAGGGTCTGCACCCAAGAGCAGACACCCCAGCCGATAACCCGTGCAAACTGGCTCCCCAAGTAAGAAACCCTATGGAACCCTAGTGTAAAAGTCTCAAATCCTTCACACACAGCTGTATAGCTCCCTCTTGCCCCCTGTTCCCTTGCAGGGTATTTCAATAAATCCTCCTTTTCTGTTCTCTACTCCATCTCTGCTGCACTCTCACACCCCCATACCTCACGCCTCCCCCAGCTATGGTTCCACCACAAAGACTGCTTAATAATGTTTGTTCCACTTAATGAACTATCCAATCATCGCTTATATCACTGACCCTGAATTATTATTATTTCTGATATAAATGTTATTAACAGCATTAGCAAGCTAATATTGATGGGGCAATTAAAGATAAATTCACTTATTTTCAAACTCTAAAAAGTTCCCTTATTTTCTGTAGATTCAGAGACCTGATAAGGGAAGAAGTACACAGGCTCAGATCTCTTTCTTCACCCTCCCTATGGCAGAGAAGCTGCGCTTGAATGTTTACAAATCATGACTGTAGAACAAGGATTGACAAATTTCTCTCTCCTCAAAGAATAAATATTTAAAACTTTATTTACCCTATATTGTAGTTCCTTTTGCAACTACTAAAATCTGCACTACAGCAAGGAGATAGCCAAGGACAATTAACAAATGAATGTGGCTGGTTTTTCATTGTATTTACAAGGTTGAATTTAGCCTGAGGTGTCATTTTCTTGTTCTAAGGAAATCATTTCCCTTTTCTCCACAATTTTACATCTTTGGGTTTGCTCCATGAATTTTGAAGTGGCTGGAATATTGGATGACTTAGGAAATTTGCATCAAAATGTGGGTCTTTGAGCAACCCTCATCCATCTTGGAGATTCTGACTACCATGTATTAGAGCAAAAACTGTAAAGAACACACAGCAATCAGAATAAATGTCCTCTGAAATTAAGACCTTTAAATGTCCCTTCATAGGCCATCAGTTGATTCCATTGTTTTTAAAAATTAACTGCTGAGGGAGAAAAAATTTAAAAAAGGAAAAGTATGAGGATTGCATATAAGAGAGCAAGTAAAATATCTCAGAATAGCTTTTACGTTTTTACATATATATACAAATGGAGCTTCGGAATTATCACAAATTTCATGAATTCTAATAAACATCTTTGTGTTTCACTTTATTTTCTTTTAATTTTTACTGAAGTTCCACTGGTTTGTACCATTATATAGCGATAGGTTTTGGTGTACATTAAAAATTAACATTTGAATAAACAGTTTCTATTCTTCACCATACAAGAACTCCTTCACCCAAATTCCTCAGCCCCTTTTCCTGTTTCCCTCTGGCAGCAAATATTTTGTTCTTACAGACTAAGATGTTGTTTTTGGTTTGTTTTGTTTGCTCATTTGTTTTGTTTCTCTATCATCCATATAGAAGTGAAATTGTAACAGGGTGGTCCCCAGGAAAGGGGGAGGTTCCAGGTTCCCACCCCACCCAAGGTAGGGTGGAGCTGAGCAGGGAGAGAAGAAGCTGCAGAGGAAACTGAAGAAGGAAGGAAGCAGGATGGAGCCAGAAGGAGACCCAGAGGAGGCACGTAGAGCAGAGAGATGAGTGAAGAAACCACACTTGCCTTTTGGTCGTGGACTGGGTGACACAGATGTGGGCGAGAGACCCGTGGGGAGGTGGCAATGGCGGTTTTTGTCTTGCTTTTGATAATTTACTCTTTTCCTTCCAGACTTGTCTGGTGGTTTCTGATCCTTTTCTATGGGTCCCCACTGGAAGATGCCTTAGACCTGTGGCAGGCTTTGGGACCTTATTCTGGGCCAATCCCTTTTGGATGGACTTTTACCAACAAGGGGACTGGTAACATTGGATACTTTATTTAGAAACTATAGAGACACACTGCAGGGGGAGGGGGTGCGGGGTGGGGGGAGGGAGGGAGGGCAGGGAGAGGAAGGACTAGAGTCAAAATAAGGGGGGGGGGTGCAATTGTATTGGGAATATAACCAAAATGAAAATGCATACATTGTGCCAAGATGAAAAATGATGTAAGAATTATATAAAATAAAATATTAAAAAAAAAGAAACTGTAGTCTCTGCCTTTCCTATATTGTTTCCTAATTGTATTGAAGTTCCTTCCCAGTAAAGTCTCATATGTTTGTGGTGATGTGGTGGACGGCAGAACCCATTTAGAGCAGGTAGGTTTGTGGTGTCTGGGCTGCTCCTCTCCTTGCCCTGTAACAAAATCATATGCTTTTATTATCCCTCTGACTTATTTTAGATAGCAAAATATAGATACTCTAGGTCAATCCATGTTGTTGCAAACAGCAGGATTTCATCTTCTTTATAGCTGAGTAGTCTCCCACTGTATATATATATGATATATATATATATCATATATATCACTTTTTTTTTATTTTATCATCTATCAGTGGGCTCTGAGTTTGTTTCTCTGTCTTGAGTGTTGTGAATAATGTTATGATGAACATGGTGTTCCATATATCTCTTTGAATTTAAGTTTGTATATTTTTGTGGTAAAGCTTGACAACTAAAGAGAAGACAGCTAGCTGGGTCATGTGATATTTATTTTCTTAATTTTGTTGAGGGATTGCCACACTATTTCCATGATTAGAACAGTTTAAATTTGTAACAACATCTACAAAGAATTTTTTCTCTCCACAACTTTACCATCACTTGTTTCTTGTCTATTTTGATAATAACCCTCTTAACAGATAGGAGATGATCGCTCATTTTGCTTCTGATTTGCTTTCTGAATAGGAGAGGAAGAACACACGTTCATGGGCCTGCTGCCATCTCTGTCTCCTGTGGACAAGGCGCCCTTCAACACCTCTGTCCACTTTTCAATGGGGACATTTGTTCTTTTGGTGATGAGTTTAATGAGTTCTTTATAAAATTTCTATATTAAGCCCTTGTCTGACATATGTAAGTATTTTCTCCAAATCATTAGCTTTTTTAATGGTGGTTTCTTTCACTCTATAGAAACCTTTTAGTTTAATATTGTCCCATTTGTTTATATTTGCTTTTGTTTCCTTTGCCAATGTAATCCGATTGACAAAAGTCATCTCTAAGGCTGATTAAGGAACTGTGTCATTTTTGTTTTTCTGTGTATTTTGTGATTTCAGAACTTATATCCATGTCTTTACTCCACTGTTGGTGGAAATGAAGACTGTTTCCTTTCCTAGAAAAGTAGGATAGGTATTTCTGAAAATACTAAAAATAGTTCTACCTGATGATCCAGCAATCCCATTCTTAGATATCTCTCTGAAGTATACAAAACCACTAATATGAAGGGATATGTGCGCTCCTATGTTCATTGTAATAGTATTTTCAATACCAAAGTGTTAGAAGCAACCTAAGGGTCCAACAATAGATGAGTTGGTTACAAAAATATGGCACACAACACACAAATACTACTCAGCTACTAAAAAAAACCCACCGGATTAAATCTTCCTCTTTGCAATAATATCGATGGTACCAGAAGAGACTATGACTCACAGAATTAGCTAGAAGAAAGATAATACCAGGGAGAGTAAATGGTTTGTCCACAGATCCAAAACTATAGCCTAACTTGAAAATAAAACAAAATCTCTTACTTAGAGAGACCAATTTTCCATCAACTACTTAAAAATTTATGGGCACAGAATGACCTACATCTATTTCAAACATAGTGTTTTTCATTAGACTGTTATTTCATTGCAATCTGGTTCAGTATGCAAACTTGTAACATAAAAAGGTAATGAAGGGCTATTTATTAAAAGAGATGGATAAAAGGGATCTGAAAAGCATTATCCTTCAGGGCTACCCCTGAAACCCTGTCATTTGTTATTTTCCATTTTGTTATAATAAGAACGAAAGGTTAAATATTTTCATATTAGTTTTTACTTTGACATTTACCAAAAAGAGTCTTTTCAATTTCAGAAAAAACTATTCATCGTAACCATGTAGTATATAGTCCTTACACATGCATACCAATTATTTTAAATCTAAAACTTGCCTGTGACATGATTCATTGATCAGTAAAGACACATTCATTTTATATTAAATTCTATATGGCCAATGGTGCAGTGAGAAATTATTGGGAAAGGGGCATCGCTGGTGGCTTTGAGAGTAAGTCTCAGCTCTATCACTGCTGTGGCCTGAGTTCAATTCCCCACGAGGGAGCTAAGCCACATAGGGTGCAGCAGCCTTCTCCTGTCATGCCTGCTGCTCCCTTGAGCAGTGTATTTCAGTACATCTGCCTGTTCTGCTCCCCACTCTCTCTGGTGAATCCTTTCAACCACTGCACCTCTGGTCTACACCCCAGTTCTGTTATGCTTGAAAAACATACACTGGAAAAAGGTGGCTGTCTTTGTTTGGAAAGTCTGCAAAGCAGATCAAGGAGAAAAGACTTTAATGAGAAACTATTTGAGAATAGTACAGAGCAATATGATGAAGGGATTAACATGGTAATTCCAACTAAAGCATAAACTAACTGAAGTATAAACATTTTGAGAATAAAGCAGTCAGCTAATTCTGTTACATTACATTCATTTATCAACTCTTAATCAACTTGCTTCAGTGTACTTCTGCTACATTGTCTGGTCCACAAATCACTATACAACAGAATACAGCTTAAATACATGAAGGGAATCTCCATTATGGAAGTTTGTAGATGGCTCACAGCTATTCCATGCAAACACAGTTCAGGGAACCTCCCCTCAGGAAACCACAGGAAACAAAGTCTCTACAAGGGTGTTGCCACAATATGCCCCCCGTGGGGCAGAGGAGTGTGCACGCATGAGCCACAAATTCATGGTCCTCCTTGGAACCCGGGTCCAGGTTAGTTATTTAGGCTTATGAAACAGGACTTGGGCACTATTCCAAAATGTGCTATGGATCAAACCATGGCAATACAACCCTGCATTTCCATTACATTGTGAGGGCTCCTGCATCAGGAAATAATCTCCTCTTTTCACCACCATAGAGAACACTTGATTTTCCTAGGGCTACAAGAATTACGGAGTGATGTATTACTATCTCATCTATTTCTTTCTCTACCACTGTTCCCTATTGGAATGGCATTAAAATTAGCCAAATCAGACTGGAAAGGAAAGGAAAACAACGAAATAACTGCAGGGGACATAATTTGAGGAACATTTTCCAGGACATAATTTGAGGAAATTCAAGGATTTTCTATATTACTGATGCAGATGTTGGCTACATAGATCAACTGAGGAGCAAACATTTTCTTACCCATGACCTAGATGTGGTATAAATGGAATTAGAAATTTCCTCCATATCTGAGGATTGGAAAGCTGATAGTATACCAGAGACTATGATTCAACTAAGAGGCCCACATAATAAGACCTCCGTAATGGATCATGGCTTTTAGCAGTAATGTAAGCAAAACACCCAAAAGCAATAATTAATATATATATGCGTGTGTTACACTAGTTTATAGCACTGTATAAATTTTTGGAGTACAGCTTCACACCTATTAAAATGTGTAATTCCACACCACACACACCAACAGAGTTCTAATGAGCCTCCACTAACAGGCTTCCCCAACACCCCCCCCCTCCAGGATCAGGTCCTCCTGCCAATTTGTGTCTGTGCAAGTATGGACTTCTTTCTTTTCATATGTATGCGTGTGTGTGTGTGCCCTCACCCCACTGAAAGGAGGACTCTGGTGAAGTTTTTCTTAGAGGTGACCCAAGAACCCCCATCACCTCTCCCAAGGAAACAAGGAAAGTCTGAGAAACTGTCATCCAGGCAAACTGGATGGGATTATTGGGCATAAAATGGACATTAGCAAAAACGAATTAAAGTATGGCGTTTAGTTATTATGTCAACATTGCTGCATTAGTGGTAAAAAAAAAAAAATCTGTACTCATGTAGGATGTTAACAAAAGGGAAATGGTGTGGGATAAACAAGACGTGTACTGCCTTTGCAACTTTTCTGTAAATCGAACAGTATTCTTTAAATGTTATTTTTTAAAATACTCTCAATATTTAATAGGTTATATAAAGAAAAAATTTTTTCTTTTCCAGTTTTCCCAGGTATCACCGTCCAGGGACTGGAGAGAGGGGTTCTGGGAGAAAAGCTGGAAACCTCACACACAGGGCAGGCTCCGGAGTCTCCTCTCCTCTGAGCCCTGCTGCTCTGACTCCTCACAGAGCATCTCACCCCCAGGTCGCCACCCTCCAGCATCCCCAGCTGTGCCCACCTCAGCCCCCGCCCCGTCCTGGCAGCGCCACCAAATCCGGAGCAGCGCGGCAGCGCCCCCGTGTGGCCACAGGGCTGAGCACAGGAGCCCAGAGCCGCCCTTTCTCCTGCTCAGCCAGGCCCTCCCCAGGCTCCCTGGGCCCCCAGCGGCAGGACAGGGATCTGCTCACAAGGGGGCGCCCAAGTCCAGTGTCAGGTCAGAAGTCCCCAAATTTTCTTAGTCCTATGGACAAAGGACAAAGGCAGGTTTCCAGGTCATTACAGCTGATTCCCAGACTATGGGCTGATCCCCAAATATAGAGGTTCCTTCAGTCTCGGATGGATCCTTGGACTCCAGAGTCTCTGTACTTTGTTTCTGCTTCTGCTTCCAGGGAATTAACATTCAATTCTACCCAGGAGCCCAGGGCCTCGACCAAGAAAAGGACAAGGTTCCAGGAAAACACCAAGACCCGGGGCCAACCACCATCCACGTCTTGCAGCAGGGGGGAGCAGGAATGATCAGAGCCGGGGAGAGACCCGGGGAGCTGGTGGTGGTGTGTGGTGGATCATTGGTGGAAGGGCCGCACCTAAGAGGAACAATAACTATAGAAAGATGACCCACGCTGTAAGGAAATGAATAAACAAATATACATCTTTTAAAAATTTTCCATCCCTGAATGAGGGGAGGTTGAGGAGAGCCCCCATGGCATGACTAGGAAGACAGGGAGGCTCCTGGAAATGGAGCAGAGGATGAAAATGGGGACTAGGGGATGGGGCCCAAAAGGAGTGTTGGGGGCACGAAGAAGGGTGGGGCCAGGAAGGGGCAGCATCGGGGACACTGTGAGGGGAAGGTCTGTGTGGGAGATGCGACTCTGGCTGGGGCTGGGAGAGTCTCTGTCTCCCCTGGTGGGACTGCAGAGGGGCTGGAGCTGTAACTGATTAGGGAATCACATAGGTTCTGGGCCTTTCCTGTCAGTGCAGGGCTGGTGTGACTCAAACACGCACACTCAAGCTGATGAAGGAGAGAGAGGAGGAGAGGACAGATGGTTAGGAGGAGGCCCCCATTTCCTGAGCCTCAACATCCTCCCCAACTCCCCAATGCTGGGGTGGCAGGGAGATTCCTGCAATGAAGAGGAGGTGATTCAGGGAATCAAGAGGGAAAGGCCTGTGCTGCCCTGGAGGGCCATCTGTGGGGAATGATTCTGGGGCTCCAGGGCCCCACTCCCTGCTAGCAGGTTAGAGTCAGCCCTGCTCACAGCTCCAGGCTGCTGACAGCCCCTCTGTGCCGTGACCCTGCAGACACCGCTCTGGGGATAGTATAAAGAAAACAAAACAGCAAAATTAAATGGGAATCTGAAAACGGTAGAACTGATTTTTAAAAATCACATATTTTGAAGGACACTTCAGAGGACTTGGATTCCTTGTCTGACAGCTCATTGCAATCAGGACCTTGACCGTCACGTGAGCTACTCTGGCCTCCACTGTTTCTTGTGAGAAAACAGCCACTGATCACTTTATCGCCTGAATATTTTACTGGTTTGTACCAAATCTCTTCCTCCTTTGCACCTAAAACAAAGATCTGGCATCTCCACAGTCTCTGAGGGGGAGGCGGCAGGTGGGGCCTCACTCAGAGGCTCCAGCTCTGGGTTCCACGAGGCTGTGATGGGGACGAGATGTTGGCGACTCTGAATGACCGTGATCAGCGTGGAAGGACCTGCCTCAGAGCTCCTGCATGTGGCTCCTGGAGAAAACCCTCAGGTCCTTGTCCTGTGGGCGTCCCCTTAGCTGAGGGTCCACCGTGTGCAGGGAGTCACCCCAGAGAGGGGGAGCCCGGGCGGGAAGTCTCAGCCCCTGTGAGCCTGACTCTGTGACGTGGCGCGTCCCTTCTGCTTCATTCTCCTCACGAGGAAGAGCCAGGGAGTCAGACACACTCCCGGGGGGAGCTGTCTCCCCTCCTGTGTATCCCAGAACTGGTGGAGAATTGAAAACCAACACAGTAGACCTTCTGGACACTCATTATTTCCATTCTTCCCACATGAAAAATAAGCTGCCTCCCACCCAAGGCCCCTAAAGTCTCTCCCATCACAGAAGCAGCGTGATGTCAGCATCTCATTGTGTGACTCAGGACCACGCAAAGGAGGCGCCTTGACGGCTTCTGTCCAGTGAAACGGTCTGTGCTCACCTCCTCATGGGCTCAGGCAGATCCCTGCCACACAAGCCCTTGATGAGGATACTGTGGAGGACAGACACAGGGCAACTTGTAGACCCTATTTGTTATGTTTTTAAAGCAAATTTATTGAGATATAACTTTTTTTTAAAAAATTATTTATTTATTTATTTATACAAGCACTGGGTACAGTGAGAAGTGCAGGAGGGTGAGAGAATTCACCAGAGCCAGATCAGGTTGCAGAACAGGCAGACTGACGAAGTACACTGCTGAGGGGAGCAGCGGGCAGCAGGAGAGATCTGCGTGCCATGTGGGACCATCCTCAGGTGGCTGGGGAGCAGCCAGAGATCGAACCGATGCTGCAGAGGCTGCGGGCAGCCTTGCAACCCAGCGCTCAACCGCTGCGCCACTGGGGAGGCCCTACCACACATTTCTTGCCTGGATTTGACTAAAGACAAAAGCACAGTAGAAAGTCATCATGTCATCACCCTTCATGGAAATGAATTGAACTCACCAAAGAGAAAGACACAGAGTGACTGGTTGTACCAAAAAACAAAACCCAATTTTATGCTGTCTCCAGGAGACAGGATCAAAACAGCCCCACTGCGGGAGACAGGTATAGGCCAGGATGCTTGAGGAACTGCCCAGTGTGGACAGTTCACACCCCCACTGCTGCAGAAACCAGGACCAGGATGAGGATCCTGCAGGCGTGATTGTATTTTTTTTTATATTCTTCTTTTTTTTTATTTTTTAACTTCACTTTTCACTTGTAAAGACTATTTGTTTTCCCCCTACCCCCTCAGGTGTAGTCCCCATAGAGTTTCCTTCTCCAAGGCACCCGTGCACCATCACCTCAGTCCCCTGTGCTCCCCACTCCCTCCCTCTGGTCCTCCGCACACTGGGGATCAGAGAGAGACTGAGACAGGGACACAGAGGAATGGGGCAGGGACAGAGAGGCCGAGAGGGACAGGGACACACACAGAGAGTGAGATGAGGACAGACCAGGAGGGGGAGAGAGAACATCAGAGGGACATACAGAAAGAGAAAGGGAGAGTCAGCCAGTGAGGACAGGGAAGGAGACAGAAGAGGCCTCGCTGGCATCAGTCACTGTTGGAGTGGACACCCCCTGCCTTGGGTGGCCTCGTCCCAGTCAGAACCCAGTCCCAAGTCAATACAACCTCCAGGCAGGTGGGCAGGTGTGTGAGCAGGTTGGGGGTCCTGAGAAATCTGTGGCCGGCACGTGTGCACTGTCTGTGGCCCTGGCACCTTGACTGGGCCCGCAAAGCCCTGTAGGGCACGGCCAGAGCAGGGCTGACAGGTACACTGGGTGGGAGGACAGGCACCCCGGGTGGGAGATGTCTCTGCCCCCAGCAGGGCTGGCCAGGCCTGGGTGAGGCGTGTGCAGGTGCCCTTCCCCGGGTGGGACCCTCCAAGTGCTGTGAGCCTGACACCAGCCTCCCCTCCAAGGGCAGCAGAGAGGAGTGGCCCACTCCCCAGGGAGAGGCTCCACACTCTGGAGCTCCTCTGGGCCCATGGGAGACAGGAGCCTGGAGTTGCCGATGCTGCAGGGCCTGCTCCCTGGCAGGGAGGATGAGCCAGGTCAGCAGCCAGAGACCTGGGTCCCCAGGTTGTCCCTGGCTGCATGGCTCCATCCAAGGTCTCTGGGAGGCTGTGCTGCTGTCAGTGTTGTGAGATGAGCCTGGTATGGAGGGCCAACAGGAAGTGGCCCAGGTAGCCATGTGGCGGGCTGGGGGGGAGCGGGGGGGGGGCATCTGTCTGAGCAGGAAGTCCGGAAGGGGACCCAGGAAGTGACATCACCTCCGCGAGATGACAGGGCACACATGACCTCGGAACCCTGGTCCCCAGGCAGTTGGTTCTGAACCAAACCTGACCCAGCTCACTTGCCTGGTGGGCCTGGACCCGGCCCCACGTTTTCTTGCTGTTTGCCCAGGTCTCCCCGCAGTGGACCCAAAAAAGGTCCACGAAACTCGTGTCACACTCTGCCGAAAGGCATGAGGAGCCTGTGCGTACGCCTCGGGCCAGCACCAGCACTGCCCCTCAGGTAACTAGGGGGGCCCTGGGGACAGGTCAGACAACGCCAGGGCTCTGATGCCCCCACCCCTCCCTTCCCCCTGTGAGTGCGGGTGTGTGTGCGGTGAGAGTGAGTGTGTGCATGCTCCAGGAAGGAGGGTCTGGCCCACCCAGGAGTCTGCTCATGTCTACACCAGAACCAGCCTGGCTGGTGGTGGGACCCAAACCGTCATGGCTGCTCCCTCTTGCCCCAGCTGGTTGCTACCCAGCAGGTGCGTCTGTTTACTCCCAGGAGGTCTTTTGTGTCCAGGAAGGTGAAGAGATCCAGAGAGTGCAATTCCCCGACTGTCCTCCCACAGCCCAGTGTGGGATCTGTCCCAGCACAGAGCCCAGGTCGAAGTGCACCTGCAACTTTGAGATTGGGGCACATGTCCAAAGGAACTGGCTGCAGTACCCGAAATCCCTGGAGGAGCCGTCCGAGGGTGAGTGGCCCAGGCTGGTGCATGGGCCCGGCTGGGCGGGGTAGGGTCAGGTGGCTCTTGGAGGAGACCACACGGGCTAGATTTGGACCACAAGCAGTCTGACCTGGCATCTGCAACTGCCTCATTTGAGGAACAGAATCCCAAGGGCCCCCTATTTTAGGGTGGTCCCTGCTCAGGGCTCTAGCATGTGGTCTGTTTGAAAAGGCAAGAGGCAATCTGGCGTGTGGCTGATGGCCTGTCCTCTTGCATCTGTAGCCGCTTCTCAAGGAGCACAGTCGGGCTCCCCTGCAGCCCATGGGACAGGCCAGAGCCCAGCCAAGTTGCTGATTGGAGAGAAGCAGACACCGGGGCTGTCTCTGCTTGTGCTGCAGGATTCCTGCAGGGGCTGGTTCCCCAGGCAGGGCTGCTGCTGCCTTCGCACCCTCACTTGAACCTGCAGGATGTTGGCCAGAGGTGGCTTCCTCCCATAGGTGTGGTTCGAGCTCAGGACGCTCTTGCGTAGGCTGCATTCTCCTGGCCAGGGCCTGGCTTTTCCAGCAGGGTGGAGTGAGCTCAGCAATGTCCCCATGGGGTGCAGCATCCTGGTCATTGTCTGGTTCCTCCTGCAGCACTCCTCTTATCTCAAAATCCTCAAAGAAGTCTTTGGGATCCTGTGCCAGTCTTGGCTTCCCCAGAAGGGGTGGGGTGTGAACTGCCCACACTGGGCAGCTCCTGAAGCATCCTGGCCTCTACCTGTCTCCCGCGGTGGGGCTGGTGTAAACACACCACTGCCAACATGCCCTGCTATGGCCTGGCTAGGGCCTGGCTCCCCACAAACAGGTGGTGTGTGCTTATGCCCAGCACGTTGTCCCACAGGTTGCAGGTCCTGGACTGGTTTCCCCAGCAGGGCTGGTATTAGCTCAGCAGCCTGGGGACGTCCTGCTGGAATCTGGAGGGTTTCAGGCTATGTAGGGGTTTAGTGAGCTCAGAGTGCCCAGGAACAGCTACAGTACCCTGGGCATTGTCTGTCTGACCCAGCAGGCCTGCTGGGCTCTCCTGTTGCTCTGGAACAACATATGCAGAGGGTGCTCACCTGATGCCATTCCTCCAGGGTCCCATCCCCTGACCCCTGTCCTGCCTGCCCACCTCTGGTGTTGACTAAGCACCACTGACCCCAAACCTCTCCTCACCCACCTCTCTAGCCACATATCCTCGTTGAACTTCTACTATCCCTCCACCCACTGACACCTGGCCCTCCTCTTGTAATTCAAAAATCTTTGTTTCCTAATTGATTTCACGTTTTTTTTCATTTTATTTCCTCCAGGGTTTCTTGTTCATTATAGAAATACTAATAAAGTTTGTTTTGTATCACCCAAATTTTTTCACTCCTTTTGCGTCCAGTTCTGTCATAGTGCTGGCCTCCTTCTTGCTATGGCCTATGCAGAAGATCTACAACTAGTGTAAACCCTTTAGCCAAACCACTCACTGCCCAGGCCCCTCAGGCCCTGATTCCTTCACATGTCTGCTGCCTCTGTTCTGAATTCTACCTGGGCGTTTTACAGAGGAGGAACCAAATAAGTGGTGACCTGGGATCTTCCCAAGTACACAATAGAGCTAGTACACATGGTAGGTGTAATGCAAATTTGGTTTGTTGGGCCTCCCTGGTGTCCTAGGGGTGAAGTCTCAGTGCTGCACCACTGAGGCCTGAATCTAGGCCAGCTCAGGGAGCTGACCCTGCTAGGGCTCAGCAGACTTCTCCTATCTCACCAGATGCTCCCCATAACAGTGTATTTCAGTAAATCTACCTGTTCTGCTTCCCAGTCTGTCTCTGCTGAATCCTCTTATCCCTATGCCGAAAGAAAAAATAAATTGGGGATATTGAATTTTAGTTAAACAGTAGGGTTTTGTAAATGAGCAATATCTATCAAATCAGCCATAGGTCATTACATAAGTATAATCAAGAAATCATTATTAATGTCTATATCAGTCCATGTTAGGACATCCATTTATAAGAACATATGTTTTAGGAGGAAGATATTAAGATTAGAGATGTAATGGGATATCCAGGGCTACAATTTCATTAAATAGCCTCACCCAGGAACACCCAATGAGACAGTGAGGAGTGGCAAGAGCTGCAGGCAGTGCCCTGATGACTTAATTTGAATGGTGGCAATGTTGACCTCCCAATGTTGACCTCCCTCCGTTATGGCTATAAAATAGACTCCTGGCAGTGGTTTGTGACTTTCTGAATGATTCAGTGCTGAGAAGGCGAAAGATGAGAAGATGAACATCAAAGGAATTTAGGAAATGAGGCATTTTTGTCCATGGGAGTGGACACAGGGTTTAAGACCTTTGTGTCTCATGTTAGTTCTCACCTCAGAGAGCACCTACCACAGATCATGTCCCCTTTGTGTGGATAACACTCAGCCTCTCTTGTTGGTCACCCCAGGGCTTATTCAACAGTCCCTGAAAGTCATCGAAATCGAGATCAAGGGTGATTTAATCATACCTGAGTCCAGTAGCATGAGTTTCTTCTCATCATGGGAGATTCATCAGTCACTGTCACTCACGAATGCCCAGATTTCCAGTCAAAGAAATCACAGTCAAGCTCTTGCTGTGATAACATCACTTAAGTAGACCAGACAGCTACATGGTAACAGGTGGATTTCTTCACTCAGTTTACTCTGTTATGGAGAGTGATTTGTTCTCAAGAATTGACATCCATTCTGGATGTAAGATTCCCTTCCCTGACTGCCAGCATCTCCTTTCAAGAGCCAACAGATTGCCTGATTCACCAGCATAGAGCCTATATAACATTGCCTCTGATAAGGGGCACATTTTATGGTGAAGTAAGTATGACATTGGCAGCGTGTCTGCAGGAATCACTGATTCTACCACACAGCATGTCACCTGGAAGTTGACAGCATAATTGAAGTATGAGAGACATTAAAAACTTTTAACATTTTATCTTGGGCAAAACACTCTGAGATGGTGGAAGACAGCTTTCAACATGTGCTATACACATTGAAGTAATGGCCAATATATAATCTGTGTTCCAATATTGAGAAAGCATGGATCCTGCAACTAAGAGGTGAAGAAGGATCAGCCACTCTCACCATTACTCCTAATGATGCACTGGAGGAATTTATACTTTTCACCCCACACCTTCACCCTATTAGATTAGAGGCTCTCCAGGGACGTGAGGTGGGAGGTTGGGAGGTATATTTGTACCAGCAAGGTTCTGCTGGATTTGATGTTATATCTACTGCCTAAGCATTTATATTCCTTGAGCCAGTGAGCCATAATGAACTCTATTGTGATCGTTTTCAGAATAATTGACCCTGATTACTATGATGAGCTAGGGTTGCTGCTGCACAATGGAGTAAGAAAGGAGCTCATATAGAAACTCTGGAGAACTGGGGCTTCTTGCCAAATAGAAATACAAACGGGCCATGCAGCAACCATGTCCTGATGGGGTTGAGGGACTCAGTCTCCCACTCTGCAGGGATGAAGAATATAGGTTTGCTCCAGGGAGAGTGGAATCTGGAATGACTGTGTGGGAAAGAGACAAAGCACATTAATAATGGTGTTGTGACCATATGCATCTGTGGAGGCTTGGTCCATTAACAGAGTCTTTTGTAGAGCTTGTCACTGGCCACCACATCAAAGACTGTGACTGACTGGACTCCACAGAGTGCGTGAATAGATCTGAGTGGTGTAAGGAGTAGACTGTATGGGACATTTCTCAGGCCTCATGTCTTCTATCCCTTCAGTTCACCTTTTTACTGCTATAGTTTATTGTTTCATAGTGAGCAGTTTCATGCAGGTATAACCTTCCACCACCTTAGTCCAGTTGCACCTTATGTGTCACTTGCTGCCTCAGGTCCTTTCTGAAGCCATTCTGTGAGATGACTGCTGCACTGGTCTGGCACCTGCTCACTCATGTACAACCTAGGAGAGGGAATTAATAGCCCATGTGGTGACCCTCCATCTATGGGAGATACAAATCAGCGAGTTAATAGGTCCCTCCATCTTTCCTTCCATCGGTGGATAATTTTCTGTATTCCACAGAATTAGCTCCTTCGAGGGCCCCAGGGAGACTGAACCCCAGTTGCCCATGGCAGTACCCAGGTCAGTAAAGCACCCTGGTATCAACTTTTCTTCCACTCCCTGCTTTATGTTTCCTGTTCCCATGGTAATGAACCCAAATTAACTATTTGCATGCAAAACCTCAAGTTTTTTTCTGGCTAAGATACGTGTGTTACTTGGGGAAAATGGAGATGGGGATAAATCTGCTGACATGGGTGTGGAAAGATATCCCAGGAAAATTATCATTTATGCTAAATGCTATTTATATAAAACACATAGATATGTAAAGAGATGCATGCAAAAATGTCACGAAAATATTAATGCTTATTATTATGGTAAGATGACTAGATAATTTTTATTATATTTTTATATTTCAAAAGTTTCATATTTTATAAATGGTTTGAGTTGTTCACAATGAATGTGTGATATTTACATTATATAATTAGAGAAACGTAGTAAAAATGGGAGTACAAATAATGAGACAATAAATAGATCTTTGGGCCAAGGTGGTATTTCTCGCTTTAGACATCTACACATAACAATCTTTTTCTCCTGAAGCCAGAAAGCAAACCCATCTCTATAGAAGTAAATAGAAGTTTTACCTTGTCAAAACAAGTGTCAAGGCATGAGCAGAGCCCACTAGTTGCATAGCAAGGGCTGGACTTCAGTCTGAGCTCCACTGGAACCTCTTGCTCTCCTCACACACCATCCTCCAACCTTGCTGAAATCACATAACTCCAACTCCCACTTGGAGAAAAAGAAAAAAAAATGTCCTAAACTCTTAGGCATTTGGTATTTCCTCAAAATTCTTACTTATGAGAGATAACAAGAGGAATTAAATTGGCTTATTTGTTCCAAAGGCTGATTTGGGCCCTATGAGGAATGATGGCATCTATTTACAATTATCTTTCCTCCACTATCCCTCCCTCTGATCCACAGTTTCAAGTCTTTTATTTATAATTGTCCTTAATATAGTTTGGTTCAGTTCCTAACTAGAACGTGCACTGGGAAGGAATTGAGACAGTGTTTTTGAGAGGTGGGGAAAGTGATTGAAGCCCTTTTATGAACCAGGATTTGAATTTTGGAAAATATAGGCAACTTTCTATTTCTTTTTAAAGATTTTTTTTATTTATATAAGAAGTGGAGTGTAGTCAGAGGCATGGGAGGGTGAAAGAATTCACCAGAGATAGAGCAGGGAGAAGAACAGGCAGACAGACAGAAGACACTGCTGAGGGCAGCAGCGGGAGAGGCAGGAGAGGTCTGCTGTGCCATGTGGGTTTCTCCCTGGGCGGCCGGGAATCGAACCCACACTGCAGAGGCTGCGGACAGCTTCACAGTGCAGTGTTCCACCCACTGCACCACCAGGGAGGCCCACAACTTTCTATTTCACACCCCTCACAGAAGAAATCTTCAGAGTGAAGATTCTAAGTATGAAGGATTTTGAAATGTGTACTGGAATGAAGAAGGTTGGGGAAATCCGTTCCAAAATCATCAGGTGACAGCAGCTTCAAATATTAGTAAATCCTGACTTGAGAATTGAAGAAAATTTCCCACTGGGGAAAAAAAAATTGAATGGAAGTTGATACCTGGCACTTGATTCTACAATCCAGAAGAAAGAAAAGGCAAACTTCCTGCAAACATCAGTTTAGGGACTGAAACACACCAGAAGCATCGTTTTTCAACTTCAAGATGTATGTTTCTACCACCCAGTGGCGATTAAACAAACTGATGAACACTCTTTTAAGTTCAATATTCTTTATTGAAAACCATAACTTATAAGACAAACTATCAGGTCATCCCCAAACGCCGGGTTTTCCTTAAACCTCAGGTTCTCACCATCCCCGGCTGCAGGGGGCCTTTTTGGCCCAGTCAGATAAGGTACTAGCAAGCAGCTAAGAAAAAGGGCCTCACACCGTGGGGCTCAAGATTTAACAACCCTTTGCTTGTTCTTGGTCACAAAAAACAGAAAAATTTATCAGAAAGTATATTAGGCAATAAATTACACGTATCAGCATATTGTAAGTGAACAGCACGGGAAATTATCTGTTTAGAAATTAGTTATTAAACAATTTGGCCCACTTGACAATGGGAGACAATTTATTTTACATGCCTGACAAGCAATCCAGCACAACAATTATAGTAGGTCCTTCTTTTGCCTTCTCTTGAAGCTTCTTGGGAAAGTTTTTTAATGAAGCTATTTGAGTTAAGGAGTTTCTAGGTAGAAAAAGTTCTGATAGTTGAGTAGCAGCCGGTCCCCTGGCTGAAGGCCATGCAAATAAGAAAAGTCTTTTCTTGCTTAGGCTTTAGCTGATAGGGGTGTCCTGGCGGCTATCCACTGTCTTAGGTTATTGTTTAACTGAAACAATGAGTTTTAGTGTAAGGCTTAGTTTTTTATTAACCTTGAAGGTTGCCTTCTTACTGAGAGCACGTAGTGGCCAAAAGTCTATGGAAAAAAGGATGCACTGATTGTTTCTGCTTTGTTTCTATGCACATGATATTGTCATCTCACGGCTTGCTAAAAAAGTATAAAGAACCTGCTGAGTCTCTCGGCAGAAGATACTTGCACCTCATCCAGTGTCAGTGTCTCCTCACTGCCTCATCCCCTTCCCCTCAGTCCTTTTCGCTGCACCTAGACCGTCTTTTCCTTTCAAGGACTTCAGACCTGACATTTTGCTGAAAGCTGGTCTGCGGCAATCCCCCATTCCACATGGCTCCTTAGAGGGAGCAAAGAATAAAGTGTTGCCTTACCCTAGGCCTTAGCCTTCCTTTACCTTGTCAATAAGTTGTTCTCAAGGCATGGTGCTGTTTTGAGAAGGCAGTGGGTGGGGCGTTCTGAGCTCGGGTGCCTGAATATCTTAGGAGGCCTGTCTTCAGGATAATGCCAGGTTTGGGATGAGCTAGCCACCCGGATGGTGGAGGTTTCCATTTTCGTAATATTTTAATGTTATTTAGATATCCAAGCACTCCAGGAAGCTTCTAGGGAGCAGGAAATGTCCTCTTGGTCTTGGTCAGCGGGGCAGTGGTTATCAGGTTTATAAAACGTAAAAACCAATTTTCATGCACTTGATTATTAATAAGATATATTTCAGTTTAAAACGTTATTAAAAACATATACCTTTAGTGCAAAAATGTTCTCCCAGTTGGTGGGGTTTCTCTTTGTTTTTGTTATTGTCTCTTTTGCTGTGCAGAAGCTCTTTAATTTGATGTAGTCCCAGCTGTTTATCTTTGCCTTCACTATCACTGCTTTGGGTGATGTGTCTGTAAAGATGTCTTTGATGTGCAGATCACGTAGTGTTTCGCCTATATTTCCTTCTATATATATTATGGTTTCAGGTCTTATGTCTAGTTCTTTAATCCATTTTGAGTTGATTTTTGTGTATGGTGTGAGGTAGTGGTCAAGCTTCATTCTTTTGCATGTAGCGACCCAGTTTTCCCAGCACCATTTATTGAACAAACTTTCTTTGCTCCAATGCATAGTCTTTGCTCCTTTGTCAAAGATTAGTTGACCATAAATCTGTGGGTTTTTTTCTGGATTTTCTATTTGATTCCATTGGTCTGTATGTCTGTTCTTGTTCCAATACCATGCAGTTTTGATGATTATGGCTTTGTAGTATAGTTTGAAGTCTGGGAGTGTAATGCCTCCATTCCCTTCTTTTTTTTTCAGGAGAGCTTTGGCTATTCGGGGTTTTTGGTGATTCCATATGAATTTCATCAATAATTGTTCTATTTCTTTGAAGAATGACATTGAAATTTTGATTGGAATAGCATTGAATCTGTATATTGCTTTTGGAAGGATTGCCATTTTAATAATGTTTATTCTTCCAATCCACGAGCAGGGGATGTCTCTCCATTTCTTTGTGTCTTCTTCTATTTCTTTTAACAGTGTTTTATAGTTTTCTTTGTATAGGTCCTTTACCTCTTTTGTTAGATTTATTCCCAAATATTTGATTTTTTTTGTTTCAATAACAAAAGGGATGTTTTTTTTGATTTCTTCTTCTTCAGATTTATTGTTTCTGTATAGGAAGGCTACTGACTTTTGCATGTTGATTTTGTATCCTGCCACTTTACTGAACTGATAACACTAATGATAAAGGACTGATCACAAAAAACTGCAAAGAGCTGATGAGACTCAACAACAACAAAGAAAATAATCCAGTCAAAAAATGGGCAGAAGAGCTAAAAAGAAACTTCTCTGAAGAGGAAATGCAAATGGCCAACAGGCATATGAAAAAATGTTCAACATCACTTGCCATCAGGGAAATGCAAATCAAAACTACCATGAGATACCATCTTACACCAGTGAGAATGGCACATATTAAAAAAACTAGCAACAACAAATGCTGGCGAGGGTGTGGAGAAAAAGGAACTCTTCTGCACTGTTGGTGGGAGTGCAAACTGGTCCAACCACTGTGGAGAGCTGTGTGGAGATTTCTGGACCTACTAAACATAGAGCTTCCAGATGATCCAGCAATTCCACTCCTAGGTATTTACCCAAAGGACACAGAAACATCAATTCCAAAGAGCACCTGCACCCCTATGTTTATAGCAGCACTGTTTACAATAGCTAAGCTTTGGAAACAACCCAAATGCCCAAAAATAGATGACTGGATCAAGAAGATGTGGTACATATATACCATGGAATATTACTCAGCCTTCAAAAAAGATAAACACATGCAATTTGCAGCAACATGGATGGCGCTGGAAGGGATCATGCTCAGCAAAATAAGCCAAAAAGAAAAAGAAAAATACCGGATGGTCTCACTCATAGCAGGAATCTAGAAAACTTAAATAAGGGACCAGGAAAATGAATAACTATAAGAAAGTGAAAATCAAAATCAACAAAAAACTATGAACCAGAGACACTTTTAGGGGGGCGGGGGCGGGAGGGGAGGGATTGGGGTCAGAATGGGGGGGCTGCAGTTGTATGGGGAATATAACAATAAAATTTATAAAAAAAAAAAAAGAAGATGTGGTACATATATACCATCGACTATTACTCAGCATTCAAAAAAGATAAACACATGCAATTTGCAGCAACATGGATGGCGCTGGAAGGGATCATGCTCAGCGAAATAAGCCAGAAAGAAAAAGAAAAATACCGGATGGTCTCACTCATAGCAGGAATCTAGAAAACTTAAATAAGGGACCAGGAAAAAGAATAACTATAAGAAAGTGAAAATCAAAATCAACAAAAAACTATGAACCAGAGACACTCTATGGGGGCAAGGGGGCGGGAGGGGAGGGATTGGGGTCAAAATAAGGGGGTTGCAATTGTATGGGGAATATAAAAATAAAATTTATTATAAAAAAAAAACATATACCTTTAAAATGTTCAGTGCCAGGGATAAAACCTCACACTGTTCTCCTCATGACTTTGGACTGTCACTGCAAAAACATTGACTTCTCCTAAGAGAAAATTAGAACTTAGAGAAGAAATGGATATTTAATTGCAAGATATTTTGATCGGAGACAGTTATTTCCATTTAGGTGATTCGTTTCTTTTCCTTTTTAACATCACATTTGATTTATAGTTGATAGTACCTTGGAATGCTATTTAGTTATAAAACTGGAAATGCTTAATTCTTGCTTTCTGGCTCCTTTCTTAGGACGTGACTTCCATGACCGTCCTTGGACAACCTGCTGACCATGCTGCAGGCCACTCTTGGCTGGAGCCTGCAGCCTGCATGGGCCAGTCCCGATGCCAGTGCACATGGCGGGGAGCCTAGCGGCAGCTGGCTTTTCTCTCCTCCCCACCCATGCACCCTGGGCTCTTGAAACAGAAGAGGGTGCTCTCCAGACCACCGACCAGGTATGTATTTCCAATTTGGAATTGTTTGCTTTTGTTAAATCAGTCACTCTTTGGCCGACCTGCAAAAGCTGTTTTCTTCTCAGGGTTTCTGTTTTTGTTCACCTATGAAATGAAGGAGCTGGTCTGACTTAAATCACCTGGGGTGATATAACCCAAACAAGAAAACAAGTGCTGTAGCAGACAGTGTTCAGTGCTTTGGTTAAAGAATGTCCGTCCCATAGCTTTTTCATAGAGAGCATGTTTTTCAAAAACACATGCCTGGTGCAACAAGTTTCATCACCTCTACCCCACTGAGTGGCACTCAAAATACACTAGCTTGGCAACGAGGTGCTGTGAGTATGCTCTGTATCTTGCGCATCCCTCCCCCACCCCTCAAGTCATCCACTCTTTGTGAGAATAACTGAAACCATTGAGAGTTATTATTATTATCAAATGTTTATGAAATAATTTTGATCACAAGATATTGCTAAAAATACATATATAAAATATAAATGTGTATATAAAAATATATGTATATAAATATATACAAATATGTGTGTGTATACAGAAATTCCTATTTCTCCTTCACACTGCTTTCCCCAATGACATCAATTTTTGTGGAACCTTCATTTCATAACATGATTACCCCTTCCCCACTCTTATCCCCCAGCCATCAGTCTTGGATTCTGAAAAAAATCCTACTCTCAAATGGCAGCATATTTGCAGCACAAGAATGAGAATCTGAGAATAAGAAGCCTTTCCTGGTTCCTGAGCCACAGCTTATTGTCTTTATGTGATATGGCTTCTCGAGGACATAAAAAAATTCCCTCAAACAAAAGCCAATGGTTTATTTATATAAAGTAGAGGCAATGAGCTCATGAATGCATGCATTTGCTTATTATTCTTCCTCGCAGAGGAGATGGATGGATGACTCTATTTATCTCTCTGTCTACACATCTCTCTCTCTCCATATGCAAAGAAAAGTGGTTTAAGTTGAGGAAATCAGTGAGTAATGATAGGAGGACTTGGTTGAGATGTGGGAAACTAAAGACTTAGTCCCAGCCCTGCTTATAGAATGAACTTGGCAAGTCATTATCTGAGACATCATTTCCTCTACAATGAGGGAGGAAGGCTGGGGTGACGTGCAGTCAGAGGCTCAAACTGTACAACTCTATGGAGTGACCTTGACAGGCTGGGCTTTCTCAGAAGCTGACTCCATGAAGGGGCTTAGCAGGAAGGCTGCTTATTCAGGAGGAACTGAGGAGCATCATTGACTCTGGTATATAGTTTTATGCAATTTGAGGCAATTTTTCCTGGTGACACTTTCCAACTCTGGACAATAAGGTCTTCACTTAAGTGTTACAGGGCAAGAGAGGGACACCCCAGAACCGCCAAACCTGCCCATTCTAAATACGTTCTGCCGTCTGCCACACCAAGACAAAACATACAAGACCTTTAATGGAAAGTAACTTTAATACAATTAGTGTGCAGTACAGAAAAGACAAAGAATATAGTTTCCAAATCAAGCACCTAAAGTTACCCATGCCCTCATGGGTGAATGCCCAGCCAAACTGGGTTGAACCAAAGCAGGGCCACTGAGGCCCAAAATTCTGCCACAAGTCTAAAGCACCTTCTGGTGGGGACCCATAGAAAAGGGTCAGAAACAGCCAGACAAGTCTGGAGGAAAAGTGCAAAATCAAAATCAAGATCAATGCTGCCATTGGTCTCTCACCCACATCTGTTTCAGTCCGTCTAGGACCAAACATCAAGCACAGCTTCTTCACATGTCTCTTCACTCCATGTGCCTCCTCTAGGTCTCCTTCTGGCTCTCCATCCTGCTTCCTTCCTTCTCCAGTCTCCTCTTCAGCTTCTTCTCTTCCCTGATCAGCTATAACCTCCCTTGGGTGGGGCAGGGAATCTGGCACTTCCCCTTTTCCTGGGAAGCTCCCTGTTACAGGAGGACCATCTGGGAAGCCCATCACCATGTCCACCACAATGTGAAAGCATAAGGTTGCTGTTAGTAAAATAATAGGATCGTAACATCATGCGGATATTGGAGATCATGCCAGTCTACCTCTCTGTTGAACAGTGGAGGAAAATGTGGGGTTCAGTGACTTGCCCATGATCACTCAGCAAGATTACAGCAAAATAAGTCTTTCTTTCCAGAACAAGACTGTTCACATGGTATACACCTGATGGAGGACAGGAATAGCAAAACTGCAAAGGCGGCCCCACAAGACCAGCGACCTGGCTCACACAGGAATTGGGGGTAGAAGAGATTAGCATAGCTGTTGACACAGCTATGGAAACCAAGATCCTTAGGTGCCAAAGCCCAATTTACAAAGCATAAGATCCAAGCAGGTATCAAGCTGCTGTAGGCAGTGTCCAGAGCAAAGGTTCAAGGGTAAAGATATGGAGATCAAGTCCATTGTGGAATCTCCTGTCCTTTTCAGATTCTACATAGTTATCCAAAATGAGCAAATGGGCTTTCCTGGTGGTACAAGGGGTTAAGATGCAACCTATGAAGCTATCTGAAGCCACTGCAGGACGAGTTCCATCCCCAGCCAGGGAGCAACCCACATGGCGCAGTAGACCTCTCCTGACTCGCCCACTGCTTCCCTCAGCAGTGTATTTCTGTCAGTCTGACTGTTCTGCTCCCCACTCTGTTTCTGGTGAAACCTCTCACCCCCCCACCTCTGCTCTGTACCCCAGCTCTTGTATGCATAAATAAATAGATCTTAAAAAAAAATAAGCAACTAACCTAAGGCTCACAAGGAGTGAGCCCCTCCCAAACAAGAGAAGACTTTATCAGTGCAGTCTCTGCACAGGCTCTGGGAGCCATCTCTCTGCCCATCTGTGCCTATGCAGGTGCTTCTTTTTACCAACCCTCTCCCTCTGCAGGGCAGCAGCTCCCTACCTGCCCGTGACCTGTACTTCCCCTCATTGACCTCCTTCAGCGGAGGCCGCTCTCCTCAAGGCCACCTGCCTGCAAACATGCAGGCCTCTCTTAGCCAACCTGTCCCTTTCAGGGCAGCTCTTCCTGCCTGCTTGTGTCTATGCAAGTGTCCTTTATTCTTCTGTCCCTTTCCCTAACAAACCTGCTTTTTAAATATAGCCAATGTCTCTGTTCTCGTGGAGGAACTTGCCTGGGAAACTCACCGCGTATTGCTGAAACGGGAGCTCTGGTGGAACCTTTCCCAGAGTGAGCCCAAGGACCCCGCACTCCAAACCCACTAACTCCAAAAAAATCCCATCACACCTGCTGAACTCTCCACAGGAGCATAAAGAGGCAGGTCACAACTGTCCTGAGGGTGCCACACTGGCCTTGGCCGCAGTCACAGCCCTGGGGGTCTGGAGCTCTAGCCTGCATTTTATGACAACTCTTCTATTCCCAGTGCCTCAGCCTTTCAAAGAAAGTGGCATTCATGCCTCTTGCTTCCTTGGTGCCTGTTCAGGGAATTTTTTCAAGTTGGTCTTTTCTCCTTGGCGCCTGGTTAAAAAAGGGGAAGTTAAAAATGCATTAGGATTAAGCCCAGTGGTGATGGTGCCTTGGTGCCTTTGGCCATATGGGAAATTCTTCAATTCCTCATGCAAAGCTGGATTGACAGAAAACAGGGCCAAGCCTGAGAGGATCAGGAACTGGCATATTCCCCCCCTCCCCCCCCCCCTGATTTGCACAATTCACCCACAAGTGTCTCTGGGGCTTGAGCTGAAGAGGCCCCAGGGGTTTGTGTTCAGAACCAGTCTCTGTGCCTGGCAGCACTTGGGGTGGGGGTTAGGAGGCAGGAATCAGAGGTAAAACTGCCAGAAATGGTTACATTTTGTAAGTAATGTGTCTTATCTTGTTCCATTCAGAGAGGAAAAGAAAACATCAGCCTCAGAGCCAAACCTATTTCTGGGGTTAATCCATCTCTGTACAGCTGCTCTCTGTAAATCTCTCTTGCATTAGGTTCCAGGTGCTTTAGACTAATTAATGCACACATTGTGTTTCTGGGAAATTTAATAAGAGCTGGCTGTGTCTCTTGTAATTCGTGTTTCTGTGTCTTACCTCCACATCATGGGTTCATATGGAAATTAATTTAGTGCTCATCAGATAGCAGAGTGAATGGTCAAGGTGTGGGTTTCTCTTAAGCATTGTTGAAAGTCCTTCCCCCACCCTCCTGCAGGTGAATACTTAATATTATCCAAACAGGGAGAAACTACCTTGCTGCCAATACACAGGAATGATTTTAGAGCTGAAGGTATAACAAGGCAATCCCCAGGAAAAGGGAGTTTCCAGGTTCCTTGTGATACCGGAATTGTCAGGCCTAGTCTTCCAGCCTGTAACAGATCCCAGGCTGCAGGTGCAGCGCTGAGTCCCAGCCACTAGACCCCCACGGGATGGTGTCTCTGAAGCCGCAGCAGGAACTTCGCAGACTCTCAGGCAAGCAAGCAAGAAGAGGCAGGTTTGTTTTGAGAAAGAAAAAGTTTATTGAGGAGAAAATCCCTAAATTCTTCAGAGGTCCCCTCCTGCACTGTCCCTAAAACTGCCTAATTTCTAGCTTGCCCTGTGTCTCACTTGCCCCGTCATGGAAGTGCGGAGCTGAGCAGGGATGGGGAGCAAGAGAAGGCAGGAGAAGGAAGGAAGGGGATACCAAGACCAGCACCTGGAGGAGACAGTGGAGCAGAGAGACATGTGAAGAAGCTGTACTTGCTCCTTGGCCTTGGGTTGTACCAGGAACTTGGGGGATATGGAAGGAAACAATTGAAAGAGACAGAGATGTGGGGAAGAGACCTGTGGGGAGGCTGACACTGGCAGCCTTTATACTGATTTGGGTTTTGATTTTGATTTTGCTTGTTTCTTTTTATTTATTTATTTATTTAGTTAGTTTTTTATTTTATTTTTATGCAAGATCTGGGGTACAGGCCAGGTGCAGGGGAGGGTGAGAGAATTCACCAGAGACAGAGTGGGGAGCAGAACAGGCAGACGGACCAAAGACACTGCTGAGGGGAGCAGCGGGCGATGAAGGAGAAGTCTGCCGCGCCATGTGGGTATCTCCCTGGCCTGCCAGAATCAAACCCACACTGCAGAGGCTGCAGACAGTTTCACAGCCCTGCGCTCAACCCGCTGCACCACGGGGAGGCCCTGATTTTGCTCTTTTCCTTCTAGACTTTCCTGGCCCCTTTTGCCCCTTTCCTATGGGCCCCCACCAGGAAATGCCTTAGACTCGGGTCCTGTTTTGAGCTAACTCTGTTTGGCTGGGCATTTACCCACAAGCGCATGGGTGGTAGTTTTTGGTGCTTGATTTGGAAACTGTATTCTTCCTGTTTTTCTTCTCTTTATTGCACACTAATTGTATTAAAGTTGTTTTCCATTGAAGCTTTTATGCACTGGAGCACGTTTTGTCTTGATGTGCTGGGTGGCAGAACCTATTTAGAGCAGACAGGTTTGGAGGTCCTGGGGTACCCCTCATCCTCCTGTAACAAAGGGATTCCTTCACTTTTCACATCTGGACTTGACCTGGCCCTCCATGGCCAGTGTGTTCCCATCACGCCCTGCCATGCCCTACCTGAGAACCCTCTAACTTAGCTGACCTCTAGACGCTTCCTAAATGTTCATTCTTTTCCAGGCCTTCTCGTCCCTTAGTATATGCTGGTCCCTTTGCCTGGACCATCTTTCTCTGCCTTCTTCACTAGAGAAACATCTGCTTCTCCTTTGAAGGCTCCTAAAATGTCATTCCTCTGAAGGACTGGAGTTGGGATTCCTCAATAATGAAGTTGTCATAGGGTTGCTGGTGGGAGACAAGCCTGCATGAGGAAACCCCAGGTAGCTGAGAAACTGATTCATTGTTCTCCCTCCCTGGAGAGATTCTTACAGGGGTCCTGCTCTTGCTTATTTGCTGCAGGGGGTCTTGTTGCCCCAGCCGGATAGGATACTGACAATCAGCAAAGAGAAAGGGCCTCACACCGTGGGGCTGAAGATCTGGCATCCCTTCGTTTTTTGTTCTTGGTCATAGAGAGAGAAAAATTTATTAGAGAGTATATTGGGCAGTGGATTGTACGTGTCAGCAGACTGTGGGTGGATGGCGTGGAAAATTGTCTGTTTAGAAATTAGTTATTAAACAATTTGACCCACTTGACAATGGGAGACAATTTATTGTACATATCTGACAAGCAAACCAGCACAACTATTATAGTAAGTCCTTCTTTTGCTTTTTTAGAAGTTCCTTTTTATTTAGAAGTTTCTTAGGAAAGTCTTAAAATGAAGTTAACTGTGTTAAGTTTCTAGGTAGACAAAGTTCTGATAACTGAGTAGCAGCCGGTGCCGGCTGAAGGCCATGAGAATAAGGAAAGTCTTTTCTTGCTTAAGCTTTAGCTGATAGGGATGTACTGGCGGCTATCCACTGTCTTAGGTAATTGTCTAGCTGAAATCATAAGTTTTAGTGTTAGGTTTGGTTTTTTATCTATTGACCTTGAAGGCTACCGTCTAGCTGAAACCTGTAGGAGCCAGTAGTCCATGGGAATAGAATACTCTGATTGTCTCTGCTTTACACATGATAATGCATTTTTTTTCTGATTACTAAAATTGAATAAAGAAAGACCTGCTGAGTCTCTCAGCAGAAGATACTTGCACCTCATCCAGTGTCAGTGTCTCCTCACTGCCTCATCCCCTTCCCCTCAGTCCTTTACACCGTACCTAGGCCGTCTTTTCCTTTCAAGGACTTCTGACCCGACATTTTGCCGAAAGCTGGTCTGCGGCACTTATTCAAGTAGGCCATCTGTGACTGCCTGCACTGTTTTCATTTGGCATGACTGGGCGGATTGTCAATAATTCCTTACGGGGACCTGCTTTACCCTTGTTGGCTACCAGAGCTGAGCAGGCCTGGAAAAGCAGTGGGGGGGGGGGGACGATGAGAAAGAAGGCGGGAAGACAGGGGGTGGCAATGAGTCTCCTCAGTGAGCACACAAAACAGTGAAGGGATGAAATATAAGCAGGAAGTGAATTTGCTTCCAAGGGAAAATGGATGGGAAATTATTTTTCCTCTGCTTTGGATTTCATTATTAAAAAATGCCTTTCTCTTGGGCCTCCCCTCATGGCGCAACAGTTGAGCGCTGGGCTGCGAAGCTGCCTGAAGGCTCTGGAGCACCAGTTTGATCCCAGCCACCGGTGAAGGTCCCACATGGCGCACAGACCTCTCCTGCCGCCCGCTGCTCCCCTCAGCCGTGTATTTCGTCAGTCTGCCTGTTCTGTTCTCCGCTCTGGCTGTGGTGAATTCTCTCACCCTCCTGCACTTCTGATTGTACCTAGTGCTTGCATAAATAAATAAATAAATAAATAAATCTTTTTTAAAAAATACCTTTCTCTTTAGTGGAGAAAAACAAAATTTAAAGGTAAACCCACGATGAGGCACCACTTCATGCCCAAGAGAAAAGCCCATCTTGAAATAAAAAAAGACATCCCCTGCTCATGGATTGGAAGAATAAACATTATTAAAATGGCCATCCTACCAAAAGCAATTTACAGATTCAATGCAATTCCAATCAAAATTTCAATGACATTCTTCAAAGAAATAGAACAATTATTGATGAAATTCATATGGAATCACCAAAAACCCCAAATAGCCAAAGCTCTCCTGAAATAAAAAAGAAGGGAATGGAGGCATCTCTCTCCCAGACTTCAAACTATACTACAAAGCCATAATCATCAGAACTGCATAGTATTGGACCAAGAACAGACACACGGACCAATGGAACCAAATAGAAAATCCAGAAATAAACCCACAGATTTATGGTCAGCTAATCTTTGACAACGGAGCAAAGAATATGCACTGGAGCAAAGAAAGTTTGTTCAATAAATGGTGCTGGGAAAACTGGGTCACTACATGCAAAAGAATGAAGCTTGACTACTACCTCACACCATGCACAAAAACCAACTCAAAATGGATTAAAGAACTAGACATAAGACCTGAAAATACATAGAAGGAAATACAGGTGAAACACTACATGACATGTATCTCAAAGAGATCTTTACAGACACATCACCCAAAGCAGTGAGAGTGAAAGCAAAGATTAACAGCTGGGACGACATCAAATTAAAGAGTTTCTGCACAGCAAAAGAGACAATAACCAAAACAAAGAGAAATCCCACCAACTGGGAGAAAATTTTTGCACTCAACACTAATGATAAAGGACTGATCACAAAAATCTACAAAGAGCTGATGAGACTCAACAAAGCAAAGAAAATAATCCAGTGAAAAAATGTGCAGAAGAGCTAAAAAGAAACCTCTTCAAAGAGGAAATGCAAATGGCCAACAGGCATATGAAAAAATGTTCAACATCACTTGTAATCAGGGAAATGCAAGCCAAAACTACAATGAGATACCATCTTACACCAGTGAGAATGGCATATATTAAAAAACTAGCAACAACAAATGTTGGTGAGGTTGTGGAGAAAAAGGAACTCTCCTGCATTGCTGGTGGGAGTGCAAACTGGTCCAACCACTATGGAGAGCTGTGTGGAGATTACTTGACCTACTAAAGATAGAGCTTCCATAGGATCCAGCAATTCCACTCCTAGGTATTTACCCAAATGACACAGAAACAGTAATTCCAAAGGTCACCTGCACACCTTTGTTTATAGCAGTACTATTTACAATAGCTAAGCTATGGAAACAACCCAAATGCCCAAAAATAGATGACTGGATCAAGGAGATGTGGTACATATACACAATGGAATATTACTCAGCAATCAAAAAAGATAAACACATGTAGTTTGCAGCAACATGGATAGAGCTAGAAGGGATCATGCTCAGCGAAATAAGTCAGAAAGAAAAAGAAAAATACCATATGGTCTCACTCAGAGCAGGAATTTAAAAACCTAAATCAGGGACCAGGAAAAAAGACTAATTAATACAAAGTAAAAATCAAACTCAACAAGCAACTATAAACCAGAGACACCCTATGGGGGGGCAGGGAGAGGAAGGACTCGGGTCAAAATAAAGGAGGGGGTGCAATTGTATGGGCAATATAACCGAAATGAAAATGCAGACATTGTGCAAAAATGAAAAATGATATAAGAATTATATAAAATAAAATATTAATTTAAAAAAAGAAAAAAAAAGAAATGCTTTTATTCTTTTGGTGCAGCAGGAACATTGCTCCTCAAATTGTTTTCGCCCGTGGGATGAGGAGATGTTGAGTGTTGTAACCTCAGTGTCTCTGACATTTACATCCATGAGCTCCTACAAAGATTCACTTCTAAGACATCGTGGTTGTTTGAATGATTGTACCCAAAAGGTATTGATTAATGGATCCATGTTCACCCCCAAAGAAATTTCTAATGGGCTGCAACAAGGTTCTATCTGTAACTCTGTACACTTTATCATTCACTCACGAAGATGTGAAAGTCAGACTCTGGATAATTAGAATACAAAAGCAATGGATATAGGCTGCAAAGGTGTTCTGAAGTTCAGTTAGTAAAAATGATGTCATAATCATAAGAATAGAACAGGACTTGAGACTAAACTGAGGTTTAAATATAAATGTTAATGTGGGTTAAACTAATTGCTATTCAAAAAAAAAAAGAAAGAAAACTAAAACAATGTGTTCTCCAGTGAACACTGGCAGGGCTGTCCTTCCAGCACATCTTTTCTAGAAATTAACTCTCTACCTATACAGAATGGTAGCCACATAAGCACTTAAGGTACAACATGACGTAGGTGATAAGACCAGAAGTGGACACTTTACCCAAGAAAGAGAATCTATTTCTGAGGATTCCAAAATCAGATCTGAGAATGGTAAGACAGTCCCTTTTAGGAAGTCTGGGGTCTAAGAAGTAAAACCTTGGGTTGGCAGGTAGCCATGTCTCCACTATGGGGGCAACACAGGGATCTGATCTGTATAGACAGTAACAGGAGAGGCTTCTTTCTAATTTTAGTTTCCTTGGGTCAGTTGCTTCTGTGGCTGAGGTGCATCTTTATCTCTTAGTGTCATTCTACTGTAATAACATGACAGAATCTAGTAAATTCCCTTTTAACTCAAGCTAATTAAGTTTCTGTCATTTGCAACACAAAATGTCAGTAATAATATTTAAACTTGACCTCCAACATCGTGTCTGGAATAAGGGTGGAATAATAATAAAGTATTAAATCTCTAGGTAGTACTAATAAAGTATTAAATCTAAGCTCTACCCTGATTATACTACGGTGGACTACAGTGGTCATTTCTAGGTTCAGTTTTCTAAAGATGACTGTCAAGGGGTAGGTCTGAAGGAAGAGGATGTAGCTGTACAGAAATGTTTGAAGAGTTGTCATGTGGAAAACAGGGAAGCTGGTCTGTGTTGTCCAATGAACAAAACTGACAGCAAAAGTTGAAGGCTGGAATGTAATATACAAGTTTCCTTTCTCAGTATTAGAGCTATCCAATAATGGATGGATTATCTAGTGGAAGATCAAGGCCATCATCAATGGGAAGATTGCCTCACAATTCGTATATTTACTTATTTGGTAATTTGAAATAGGTAGCAATTAATTGTTAGTTTATAATTTATTGAAGATTTTCCATACGTGAACTGTTGTGTTTGACATATGCTTTATATGAATTTACTCATGTAAACTTCATAATGATCATATGAAATAAGGAATGCCATATCCACTAAAATTATTTATCAACTATTGTGGCAAAGGGTAATATTGTGGCAATTTTTAAAATGCAAAAGCTAATTTCTGGAATGATGCTACTGTTCGTTTCAATTGTCATAAGTACTTGTAATTTTACCATTACATGGAATATTTTAGGTTAATAGATAGTTCTCAATTTTGACTCAATTCTATAACAAATTGTAACCTTTCAGGTTTTTAATAAGTATAAGCTATAGCACTTCCCTTTCCATTATGATTAAGTTAGTTATAATTACTCAATTAACTCCCTGTTGTGCTTTCAGGAAGTGGTGAATAATGTGGTGAATAATGTCCTTTCATTGTTTTACATAGTAGGAAAACTGACTCTTGTCTTAATATTTCAGAGTTGTGAAATTCAATTATTTCATCTTTCATAGGTAGGTAAGACATGGAGTTTTACTTATTTATTTTACTATGAATCAAATCCCCAAATCTTTAAATTTATCTGCTCCATAAAGATTCCAAAACAAACTACTAAGTGGTCTGCTTAACATCAGATTGAATGTGGAGGGAAGATAACCCAAAGTAGATAAGTAGCCCAACTTACCATATTCTTTATAAAATAACAAAATATTATCTATCACACTAAATACTAACATACATTTTTTAGAGACTACAGAAATAAACCCATACTTATATGGACAATTAATCTATGACAAAGGAGCCAAAATTATAGATTAGAGAAAGGAAACTTTCTTCAACAAATGGTACTAGGAAGACTGGACAGTCACATGCAGAAAAATGAAACTAGATCACTGTCTCATACCACATACAAAAGTTAACTCAAAATGGAATAGAGATGTGGATGTAAGATCTGAAATCATAAAAAATACATAGAAGAAAACATAAGCAGAACACTCTACTACATTGACTTCAGGGATGTATTTGGGGAATTGACTCCAACGGCAAGGTAAACAGAAGCAAAAATAAACAAATGGGATGACACCCAACTGAAAAGTTTGCACAGTGAAATAAACTATCATTAAAATAAAAAGATGCCCCACTGAGTGGAAGAAAATATTTGTATTTTCTAATATCAAAGATCTACAAAATTCAGCAACAAAAATTATCCAATAAAATAGACGCTTCTCCAAACAAAACATGTAGATGACCAGCAGGAACATGAAAAAATGTTCATCATCACTTTTCATCATATGTAAATCAAAACCACAATGGGTTACCACCTTACATTGTGAGAATGACCCATATTGATAAGACCAGAACAAGTGTTGGGGAGGATGTTGGTGGGATGCAGACAGGGCTAGCCCTTATAGAAAACAGTATGGAGTTTGCTCAAAATATTAAAAACAGATCTGATGGTTGATCCAACATTCCTAGGTATCTATCTGAAGTTACTTAGATATGCCCTAGAAGAATTACAAAAAGACTAATTCAAAGGGATATTTGCACTCCTATGTTCGCTACAGCACTATTTGCATTGGTTATAGAAATAACCTCAGTGCCCAAGGATAGATGAGTGGGTAAAGAAGTTGTGGCATACATATACAATGAATATTACTCAGTTTAAAAATAGATGAAAATTTGCCAGAACAACATGCATAGAACTGGAGGGGATTATGCTAAGGAACTAAGAAGAAGAAAGACAAATACTGGATGATTTGATTCATATATGAAATACAGAGAAATAAACAAAAGGAACAGACAAAACTAATATAAACAAACTAGAAATATGGCTGCAGAATAGAGGCTACAGAGGGGATGAGTGGGAAGGAGGCTCAGTGGTCTATGGAGAGGATTCTGGGTATACATGTGTGGTAGGCATGGTGTGGAAACATATAGCTTATGAGGCGTGAACCTATATCCCTAAATTATATACAGTGTTGTAAATCAATGTTCCCTCAAAAAGTTATAGAAACATTAAAAATATATTTTAGCTTAGAGAAACTCTGTAATTATCAATTTAATTTTAAACCCAATTTTTTTTACCAGACACTATAAAAATTCTGCTACAGTACAAGATTTTTGCTTAATTTCCTCATTCTCTTTTCCTCGTTTGTCCTACATATTTTTTTTCTTTTTAAAATGTCTGCTTAAAAGACTATACATAAATATACAAAGATCATAGCTAAACCAGATACAGAGAGACTAACAGTTAATGACAAATGCTGGAGATTCTTTTCCAGTTAAATATTGAGGACCAGGCGGCTGAGTAGGCCTAACAAAAGAACACATGCTTATGAGGGTTACAAAGATGGAGTAAGAAGAACTAGTTCTCATTTGGATAAAATTAAGTTATTTAATGAAAGCATGTAAGAAGGATTTGAAATCAAAGTAAAAGTGAAATTAAGTTAAATCATTTATTCACTCCTATACAAAAGGGAAATGTTTTTGCAATTTGTAAAATTTCTTTTCAAAATTAATGCTTAGGACAAATGCTAGTATTTGGTGCCTTACAGCTGCATGTAGTAAATGAACTGTCCATGTAGTTTGACTTCACCCAGAAGCTAAGGACCTCAGAAGCAGTTTAAGATGTTTGTGAAACACAAATGAAGTGAGTCATCAGAGGTATGCTGCAATATGTGTTTGAGATACATGCTCACACATGTGGATAATATTTGTTCTCAAGCAGATGAATATTGCTGTTGCCAAGGTGGTCACTATTTAGAAAGTAATCAAATGAAGGCAAGATAACTACTTTTGTTAGGCAAGGTAGCACTGTTTTGTCTTAAATTTATTTCATAAAAATTCCTTTTTTAAGTATACAATAGAAGGTACTGAGAAAATAGTGTCTGAAAAATGTTTTAGAGGGCCTCCCCAGTGGCGCAGAGGTTGAGCGCTGGCTTGCGAAGCTGCCCGCGGCCTCTGCGGCGCCGGTTCGATCCCCGGCTGCTCCCCGGCCACCGGAAGAGGGTCCCACATGGCACGCAGACCTCTCCTGCCGCCCGCTGCTCCCCTCAGCAGTGTCCTTCGCTCCCTCTGCCTGCTCTGCTCCCTGCTCTGGCTCTGGTGAATTCTCTCACCCTCCCGCACTTCTGACTGTACCCAGTGCATGTATAAACAAAACAAACAAACAAACAAATAAATAAAAACATGCCTCTATAAAAAAAAAGTATATAGTGTTCTACTACTTACTTTTTAAAAAAATGTTTTAGAAATATTTATAGACTCGAATTATTTAGACTTGCTCTAGAACTTTGTAAGTGGGTATGGTGAGGCATCTTTATATTAAGGTGTGGAAAATTGTTCAAAAAATCTACATGGTATTGTAATCCAATGATAATTCCAAGAACTTTTTATTACAGTTTTGATTTGCATTTTCCTGATGATAAGTGACAATGAATATTCTTTTCCTTTGATGTCTTCTTTTGCTATCTCATATTTTTGTATTTTCACTGAATGAGAACAAAAACCAATGTTTTGTTTTCCACTGAGACAACATTGGCTCACAACACTGTCTATGATTCAGAGGTATAGGTTTACACCTCTTTAGGTATATTTTACCACACCACACCCACCACCAGGCACCCTCACTCCTCCACATGATTCCCCTGTGTCTGTTCGCCATTTGTATGTCTTAATTGGAGAAGTGTCTATTTTGTTCTCCTGCCCATTTTTTGATTAGGTTATTTGCTTTCCTTTTGCTAAGTTGTATGAGTTCTTTGTAGATTTTGTGCAGATTTTGGTATCAATCCCTTGTAGAATGTGTGATGTACAAATACTTTCTTCCCCTCAGTAGATATCTTTTATTTTAATGATAGTTTATTTTAACGATATTTAACTCACTGTGCAGAAGCTTTTAGTTTGTTATATTGCCATTTGTTTATTTATTTATTTTTAAATCTATGAATGATGTATTTTATTTATTTTTTTTTAAAGATTTGTTTATTTATTTATACAAGCACTGGGTACAGTCAGAAGCGCGGGAGGGCGAGAGAATTCACCAGAGCCAGAGCGGGGAGCAGAGCAGGCAGAAGGACCGAAGTACACTGCTGAGGGGAGCAGCGGGCGGCAGGAGAGGCCTGCGAGCCATGTGGGACCCTCCTCTGGTGGCCGGGGAGCAGCCGGGGATCGAACCGGCGCTGCAGAGACTGCGGGCAGCTTCGCAACCCAGCACTCAACCCCTGCGCCACCGGGGAGGCCCACCATTTGTTTATTTTGCTTTTGTTTACCTTGCCTTTGGAGTCAAGTCCCCCAAAAACATCCTTGAAGCCAATGTTGTGGAGTGTTTTGTCTATGTTTTTCTTCTATGTACTTTATGACTTAAGGTCTTACATTCATGTCTTTAATACATTTTGAGTTTATTTTTGTGTATGGTGTGAAACAGTGGTCCAGTTTAATTTTTGTGCATTTGGTTGTCCACTTTTCCCAGTGTCATTTATTGAAGAGACTTTCCTTTTCCCAATGTATATATCGTCTTGGCTCTTTTGTTGAAGATTACTTGTCTGTATAAGCATGGGTTTATTTCTGGGTGTTTAATTGTATTCCAGTGGTCTACTTGTCTGTTTTATTCAGTTACCATACTATTTTTATTACTATAGCTTTGTAGTATAGTCTGAAGTCTAGTAGTGTAATTCTTCTGTTCTTTTTGGTTTGGATTGCTTTGGCAAGATATCACCCACCTCACACCTGTGAGACTGGCCCATAACAAAAATATCAGAAACAACAATATTGATGAGGAGAAAAAGAAACCCTCATATACTGTTCGTGGGACAGTACACTGTTCAGCCTTTATGGGAACAGTATGGAGGTTTCTCAAAAAAGTAAAATACATCTTCCATATGGTCTGGCAATTCCATTCCTAAGTGTCTATTTCCCAAAATGCAAAAACACTGACTTAAAGAGATAGATGAATCCCTATGCTAATTGCGGCACTGTTTATAACAGCTGAGTTGTGGAAGTAGTCTAAGTTCCCGAGGACTGATGGGTGAATAAAGAATTTATGGTAAATTTACACAATGAAATACTGTTCAACTACACAAAAAAATGAAGTCATGCCATTTGCAACAACATGGAGGGAACTGATGGAACTGGAGGGGATTACACTAAGTGAAGTAAGTTGGAGAAAGACAAATACTGGATGATTATACTCATATACGGAACATCAAAACCAAGGAACAGACACAATTAAATCAAACCCTAGAAATCCTACCATAGAATTGAGGTTATCAGAGGAGGTGTTGGGGGAGAAAAAGGGGAGGAACCACAATGGACTGGTGGAGGGTTGTGGGTGCTTTGGTGGTTGGTGTGGAATGACAACATGCATCTGAAGGGGTGCGGGGGTAAGTAGGGGGGAAGCTTCAGGCTTTTCTGCCCTCCCACTGTGCATGTGCACTCGGCCAAACGGCGTGGTGCGCCATGTGGCCTGGCGTGCGTGGCCTGGCGTGCGTGGCGTGGCGTGCGTGGCGTGCGTGGCGTGGCGTGCGTGGCGTGACGTGCGTGGCCTGGCGTGCGTGGCGTGGCATTGCGTGGCGTGCGTGGCATGGCGCAGCGCAGCGCAGTGTGGTGCGGTGCCGAGGCCGGAGGAGGGGCTGGAGTGGCCGAGCAGACGGGGCGCGGCGACGGCTGAGCGCGGAGAGCGTGACGACACCACCGGGGCTGCTGGAGCCGGTAATGAACCTCCCCGGGGCGGCGGGTTGCCCAGTTCTTGCGTGTGTAAATAAATAAATCTTTAGAAAGAAAACATTTGTCCCAACAGAAGGTGTCCTTGGGGGACATCACACGTTCTCTCAGAGAAAACCCCTGTTCCCGTCTCTGCGTGACGCGCCCGCGCTGGTGCTCGTGACCGTCTTCGCGGTCACCCGGCGGCGGGTCGCGGCTCCTCGTGGTTCTCGCGTCCCCGCCCCGCCCAGCGCGAGTCCCCGGGCCTGGGCCCGAGACAGACGGGGACGCGCGAGGCCCGGACACTCCCCGCGGGGATGCGGGTGACTGGACGGGCGTGTCCACTTCTGGTGCAGAGACTCCCTGGGTCCTGCTCCCTGGTGAGCTTGGCGGGTCCTCGAGGTCACTTTCCAGGGTGAATATGAAGTTAGAGAGAGAGAGAGAAATTTGAGAACTGTCCCTTCTTGTGTAACTGTGCAGACTTAGGCAAATCATTTTATTTCTCTGAACCTCAGATTCTTCAGTAACACTTTTCTTAAAATACCAGCCCCCCAGGAGGAGTGTGAGGAGGAAATGGAATGATGCATGTGAAGAAGTGAGTGCAGTGTTTGTCAGGAGATGGTTCCACCATTCTCCTTCCTCATCCCACAGGAAAGAAGGGAATCCTGGTGAGGATAATGCAGTGCACTTTGTAGTCATGTAGACATGACAAAGGAAATGTCACACTTTCATAGTTCTTAAAATTTAGATTTTGAAAATTACTTTAAAATTACCTTGCTTTTGTTTTTATCTTTTTTTTAAACTGAGGTCAAGTGACCTTATGCAAAGTATCCACAGTCACCCAACTAGGTAATGGCGAGATAATAATTCAAACGTGGGTGATATTTTGTTCCTAAATATGCTTTTTTGGATATCTTCTCTTTATTAAGTATGTCTTAAAGTAATAGCGCTTTATAATCACAAACCAATGCAAGATTTTCTCATCTAATTCCTACAAAAATATCTAGGTAGGTAGCATTATTTTCCCCATTAAGAAATCAGAATGGAGGTTCAGAGAAATTAGGTGATATCTACAAGTCTGCAAATTATGAAGTACCTCTGAGAACTGCTTTATGTGTATTCCATGAAATTTGACATCGTGTGTTTTTTTATGAGTTTGTTCAAAATATTTTCTAGTTTTGCTTGTGATTTGTTTGACCCAAGAAAATATGGTTTTGTGTATTAAGTGTATTAAAAATGTGTCTTTAAATTTCTGAATATTTGGAGATTTAATGGATTTGAACCAATGATATTCATTGGTCAATTGTGGATATTTAATTTATTTAAATGAATTTAAATTAAAATTCAGTGGCTAAAAAAAAAAAATTCAGTGGCTAAACCATTCTAGCCAAATTTTAATTGCTTAAAAGTCATATATGGATAATGGGTACCATATTTGGGCAGTACAGATATAGAACCTTTTCATCATTACAGAAAATTCTATTGTAATATTTTGTTAATGATTTCTAATCTAATACTGTTACAGCCTAAGAACATGCTTTGTTTGTATGATTTTGACTTTTGACATTTATTGAGACTTGTTTTATGTCTCAGAGTATAGTCTACCTTGGTGAATTTTTCAAGTGCACATGAGAAGATTATACAATTCTTTTCTGTACTTGGGTGTAGTGTTCTATAATTTTCAACTAAGTTGATTTGTATCTCCGATGTCTTTGTTAAATTTTTGACTCGTTATCAATTGCTGAGAGATAGGTGCTAAAATCTGCAACAATAATTTGGATCTGTCTATACTTTTTATTAGTTCATAAGAGAACTAGTAATATGACAGCTTTAAAATTTTTAAGATTTCTTGATGACTTACCCTTTTATCATTATGAAATGTCTATCTTGGTAATACTCTTTGAAGTCTACTTCTGTTATAAAATATGGGATGGAAAATGTTTTATAATTAGTATTTCAGTGCTATATATTTTCTATTCTTTCATTTTCAATTTTTCTGTTGTCTTTTTATTTATTTATTTATGCACACAAGAACTGGGGTGTAGACAAGAGTTGCGAGGAGTGGGGGGAGTGAGAGGATTCACTAGAGAGAGTGGGGAGCAGAACAGGAAGATCTACTGAAATATACTGCTGAGGGGAGAAGTGGGCTAGAGAGGAGAGGTCTGCTGTGCCATGTGGGTTGCGCCCTGGCTGACTGAGGGTAGAACTCATGCTGCAGTGGTTGGGGAGAGCTTGATAGTGCGTGTCTTTAACCCCTGCGCCACCAGGGAGGCCCCCTTTTCTGTTGTCGCTATGTTTAAAGAGTGTTACTTGTCAAAAACATCTACTTTGATGTTGCATTCTTTAGCCAGTCTGAGTCTGCATCTTTTAATTTCTTTTTTTAGTTATTATTAGTTATTATTAGTATATGTGGGTTTTAAACTACAATGCTGATATTTGATTTTAATTGTTGCATTTGCTCTTTCTTTGTTCCTCCCTTTTTATTGTTAATTAAGTATTTTTAGGTAATCACTTTTATTTTTATTTTCTATGTTAGGTATTATCTTTAGTTATATCATTTTATGTTATTTTCTTAGTGGTTGATTTAAAGATTACATTATACATCTCTAACTTGTCATATATATAATAACAAAATTCTGTTACTTTACAATGTAAGGATATTAAAATAGCATATTTTTAATTATCACTCTCTCTTCCCCTGTGCTCTGCCTTGCCACACATTTTTTTATTTCTAAATATGGTACAACCTAACATTACATTGTTACTATTTTTACCTTATAAGATTAATAGTCTTTAAAATGTATGTATTTGTGTGTGTATGTGTGTATCACTTATATCTACTGATATGTCTTTTCTTTTTCCAGTGTTCTTCATACCTTCTTGAATAACTGGGTCTCTACTTGGTATTTTTCTTTTTGAACTAAACATTTTAGTATTCCTTTAGTATTTCTTAAATTAATACATTTTAGTATTCCTTATAGAAGTCTATTTAAGACAATTTCTTTCACCTTTTCCTTTGGGAAATATCTTTATTTTTGAAAGATAATTTAACTAGTTCTAGAATTCTAGACTAATACGTTTTTCGGTTTAACATTTTAATGTTGTCATGGCCGTGTCTTCTAGTCTCTGTTGATTCCAGTGAGGAGATACAATTTCTGTTGTTTTTCTCCTTTCTGTAATGTGTTTTGTTTTCTCTTGTGGCTTTTAAGTTTTTCTCTTCATGTTTGATTTTAAGCAGTTAGACAGTGATGTATAATTTTGGTATTTCTTTGTATTTATTCTTCTTTGGGTTTCTGAGTTTATTGAATCTTGGGTCAATGGCTTTCATATGTTCTGGGCCATTAAAGTATTTCTCCTGGAAATCAAGATATGTATTTATTAGCATGTTTATCTTGAACGCAAATATGTTTTAAAATCACATTGTCTGTTTTCAGTGACTCTGATTCCTTCCTCTGCTGTATGCAACATAATAAACTCATTGACAGTATTATTTATCTGTAATATATCTTTCATTTCTAGCATTTGCATTTGACTCTGAAATTGTCCAAACATGTTCACTTATTCTATTTCTTTCATCTTAAAATATTTATAAACATTATTTTAAAGTGTCTGCCTTATAATTCCAACAACAATTTTATTCTGTAGGTAAGATTTCATTTACTGTTTTCTCTTTGAGTAAATATTAGTTTTCTTACTTTTTCTATGTGTTTTATAATTTGATTTTTTTTTAAAGATTTATTTATTTATACATACAAGCACTGGGTACAGTCAGAAGTGCGGGAGGGTGAGAGCATTCACCAGAGCCAGAACGGGGAGCAGAGCAGGCAGAAGGACTGAAGCACACTGCTGAGGGGAGCAGTGGGCGGCAGGAGAGGTCTGCGCGCCATGTGGGACCCTCCTTTGGTGGCCGGGGAGCAGCCGGGGATCGAACCGGCGCTGCAGAGACTGCGGGCAGCTTCGCAACCCAGCGCTCAACTGCTGCGCCACCGGGGAGGCCCTATAATTTGATTTTAATTAAAATTAAATTCAGAGATCATCAATTATAAATGAATAGTAGAGTCTGAAGAAAACAGCAATCATCTCTAGAGAAAGGGCAGACTTTGTTATCTGGCTCAACATTAGTGAGACAATTTGAGACAATCTAGTCAGTAGTGGAGCTAGGCCGGTAAGGTTTTTTGGCTTTAGTTATTCAGTTCACTGTAGGCTTCATGTAATGTGATAGAGGAATCACAACTTTCTGTAGGGGAAGAGAGGAAGTTTCTCCCTACCCCTTTGGGTTCTTTTAGACTGGCTGAACAACAAATTAATGTCAGATACATCAGTAGGAAAAAAACAAAGATGAGTTATAAACATATGGAGAATTTAAGTGGATGTGAATTCCGGGGTCAGTGGGGGCAAATGAGGGTATACATCCTTAGCTAAGGAATAAGATAGAGGCCAGGGCCTTCAAGGAGAGAGGAAGGGAACTCACATTATGAGGACTGGGTGACTCATATGACAAAGACCAGATTTTCGATTTAGACATTTGCCCTGCCTCTTAGATAGGTTTCTACCATCGACGGGTTCTTTCTGGTAAAAAGCCTAATTCTGAACAATAGTCTCAATTTTCATTTTTCAAGATAGTTAAGGGAGTGGTAAAAGTTTCTCCTATGAGAACCTGCAGGGTCTTTATTAACCTTAGTTTGAAATAATCCACATGCCAAATTGACACATCTCCATCAAGCCTCTCCTGAAACACTTACAGAGGCCTATCCTCCACTTCCCTTTAGCAGAAACTGGGATATGAACACCTGGGAGTATTTAATCACTCCTTTCTTTTTTTTAAAGATTTATTTATGCATACAAAAACTGGTGCACAGGCCAGAGTTGTGGGGGGTGTGAGGATTCACCAGAGACAGAGCCGGGCACAGAACAGGCAGACTGACTGAAATACATTGCTGAGGGGAACAGCAGGCGAGTCAGGAGAGGTCTGCTGTGCCATGTAGGTTGCTCCCTGGCAGGGGATCAAACTCATGCTGCAGTGGCTGTGGGTAGCTTCATAGGTTACATCTTAACCCCTGTGCCACCAGGGAGGCCAATCACTTCTTTCTTACCTTCACTTTTTAACAGGATCCGATTGCTTTTGCTTTATTCCTGAAAAGGGTTCAGATAGACTTTTAGCAGTGTCCTGAAAAGGGTTCAGATAGACTTTTTCCAAGACATCTAGATTTTTCCCCCCAATATATGTTATCTTGATATGTAGAACTAAGAGCAATTGAGATCCTCGATTGAAACTGTTACTACTTCTTCAAGAATGATTACCTAGATTTCCTAAATTAAGGATATTTCCAGAAACAACCTTTTTTTTTTTTCTTCTTTTTTAAAATCAGAGGAACCTACCTTAAGGCAGGGCAAACATCCAGAGGGAAGATTTTGTCATATGAAGTTGTTCCCTCCGCGTAATGTGAAATGACCCCCATCCACTTTATACTTTAGATCCCTTCACACAGAATATAAACCCCAGACTTGCATCATTTATTTCAGAATTTATAATGTAAATTCTCCATATATCTGTTATTAAATTTGATATTTTCTCCTACTTAATCTGTTTGATATAAATGTATTTGTCTAGTGTCAGAAGAACCCAGGGGGGGTGGGGAAAAATTCCCCCCTGTATCCTAACATATCCACGCTCCTGCCCTCTACCAACTGTACATGGTCCCTTCCTAGTACTCAGTGCAAGGTCTGGGGTTTCTCTCCGTATCCCTGTTCTGCCTTTAGTCTTCAGGAGGTCTTTTGTAGTTGTGTTTGGGGTGAGCTGTCTACCTCCATTTCCTGGACCTTCCCTCAGTGGGAAGAAGAACCTAACCCAGGGTAAGGCCCATGTGTATCTCTGGGATGACTCTGAGTCTCCTGGAATCACTCTCAGTTCTCCTTAGACTCCCATCTGTACCTGGGGACAGAGTAGCTGTTTTTCTCAGTTCTGCAGCTCCTCACCCAGAGGTACATGCTGCTCATCAGCAGCACCATGACGTGGGTGTTCGGGACTTCCCCTAGTTCTTCCTCTCTGACTTCAGCAGGATTTCCATGCCTGAGTTCAGGGTCTCTCAGTTACCTCCCTGCCCCCTCAACCTATCCTGTGAAGGTCCATGGAAAAGGGCCAAAGGACAGGTGCAGGCCCCTGTGTCGAGCTCTTGGGGATTCTAAACCCTTTAAAATTGTGTTAAAGGCTCAGCTGCTTTTTCTTTTCAGCTTCCTTTTCCATTGGATTTGCTGCCCAGGATAAAAGCAGCTCTCCTAGGAGGTTGTTGTCACTTTTTGGATTCGGTTCATTAGGCTTTTTTACAACCTGAATTCTCTTTGGGCTTAAAAAAACATGATTTTTGTAGATTATCTGGGTTGCTCTTCTTAAGGTAGGAGCAGTGTTCTCTTGTGGATGTGAAAGTCAAGATAGCTTTTTCTATCATGTTTTATGTTGAAATGGTTACAAGTGAACCCTAATTGACTTTTTAATGCATTCTCTTGAAATTCTCGTCATCACCATTAAAAACAGTTTTGCAATAACACCTTGAAACCATTTTTTCACAGCCTATTCAAACACTTGCAAGGCTAAATTTATATTTAAAGACTTCAATAGTTTTTCCTTTTCCTTTGTTGACAAATGATATGTTAAATTTTAGCTTACAATAATGCAATCAGATTTCAAAAACTATATTTTACGTATCAAGTATTTGAAAGTAACAATGAAACTCTAATTTACAGAACATGAATACAGTCATCTGAGAAGCTAGCTAGATTGCCAGTAAGAGCACATCGGCCACAGAGCAACATTTATCCAATATATGTGAAAGAGATTTGGAGTTATATTGTGTGGGCCCATACCTGAAAGATGTCCTGACCACCTTCACCCCGACAACTTGCACCTTGGGCTGTGAGCCCTGCTCTTCGAGCATTTGAAATACAAACTTGTGGGTGCATGGGTCTCCTTGTCCACGATGGGCAGTGGCATGCTTTGCAGCTGGCTGCCGATGTAGTTGGAACTATTCTGAAAGTCATCGAGAGAATGTTGGGCCCCCTTTAGACCTCATCATGCTTGGGTCACCCTTCAAGGAGTCCTGGAAAGAACTTGTGTTTCTACCACTTCTGACTTCCTTAACTGTGCAGGGGGCTGAGGGAACCAGTACTTCTCCATCTTGTTAAGCCATCAGCACACACCAGTTGAGAAGCTCAGAGACAGAGCTTAATGTCCCACTGCTTCCAGGTCACTTAGCTTCCATCTCTACTTTTACTCAATCCTGTGTTCTGAGCTCTGTTTCCAGTTATCAAGTTGCCAGATAAAATGCATATAAAAATTTTTAGATCAACAATGCATGTGAAATCTTACTATAAGCATGTCTCAAGTAGTGTACTAGACATATACTAAAACCACTATGCATTCTTTATATGACATTCTTTTTCGTTCTAACATTCTACTAGCCTAGAGTTAATCAAACCTGATAATTTAGACTATTCAAAGATTTTTATTCTTCTTTTTATTTTTTTAATCGTAGATTCCTGTATTTTTATTCATTAAATTTGGACACTCTTCTCGCTAGGATAGAGATAGTAATAAGGTAAACCCCTGACTATTTTAGTCCTTGATGAGTGATGTTGAGTTAGCCAGCACATTCAAACTTTTGTATCCTTCATACTTTTTGTATCCAGTGGACTTCTCAGTCCACTGACAGGGTTGGGTGAGACTCAAGGAGATAGTAAATGTAAATGATGTTGGTGTAAAATAAGTTGCTCTACAGAGGTAAAAGTCAGCATGATGTTTACAGAAAATGACAGAATCTAATTAATGTGCCTGAGTCTTTAAACAGTCCTTTTGCACTGCTTTCCTTTTAGGCAGTTTAGCTGTCATTGGGGGAGACAGAAGAGTGTCCTGGGGGATTTCTAAACCTGAGTCCTCGATTTGAATCATGACTGCCACTTAATGTGGTGGGACACTGTCCAAACTATTTGCCATTTCTATGCCTCAGCCTCTCTCTTTGTGAAATTGAGGCACTGTTAGCACAGCTGGCACTCAGTATAGCACCCGCAGGTATCCAGTGCTCAACGCCCTGGCAGATCACTGCTGTTTCACTAAAAGGCAACTTTGTGTTCCTTCCATCACATCAAAGAGGAGATTGTCTCCTGGACCTTTTTATAAACATTTCCTTAAGATATCACTGGATGTGCTGTGAAAAAGTTTCTATCATCAGAAGTTTGGAAAATGTTGCATATCACATGCTCTTTTGAAGCTTTACAGCACATATTTGCACATCAAAGCTTCTATATGCTCCATTATAAACAACTTCTACTTATTTACCCAGAATTTCTTAAACTCATTTATACATGAAACACCTTTCTTTATGACCCATCTATTAATATTCCGTGTAACTATTTTCATCTGTCATCATTCCTATTAAGTCCTTTTAAGGCAAGAGAGAAAGTCAAGAGGTACTATTGTACAGATAATCCAACACTAAATAAAAGGGGGATATCATTTACCATTGCAAAATTAATCAAGAGAGGAAGTGCAAATAGTGATAAAAAGCTACTGGTGTCAGGAAATATTTCTCAAATAAGCTCACAAAGCAAGAGTGACATAAATACATTATCTGTAGGTAGCATAGAATATATCCAAAATACTGAAACCAGTCAGGGGAGAGCACAAGACAGGCTGCTGTTTTTCATTGTTTGATTAACTGTAGGCTAGTTGAATACTAGAACAAAAAAAGAATGTCGGATAAAAAATGAATAGTGTTTTTAGTATACCTCTAGTACACTACTTGAGACATAAGAATTCATGTCTACTTGAGAATTCCTTACAAAACCTGATTTTAAAAAATTGTTAATATACTAGCTGGATAAAAATTGCAAATACAAAAAAAAAAAAAAACCTTTGAATACGGAAAAGTGTTCAGACTAGGTGAACACTAGATTCAACTAACCCTAGAACCATTGAAAAAGGAATATCTGGGGACATTCCTTTACCCTCCAAGCCTCCGGAATTCTAATAGCAAACGGAGCAGTGATGAATCGCTGCTAGCCAGCTGGAACTTCATGCACTGCTTTTACTTGCTTCCTTTCTATTTTGTGTTTGACTTAATAGTCTTCTCCCCCTTTTCCCTTCTCACATTTCACACCACCCTGCAATTCTTCATTGCAGTGTAAGATTAAAATGAAATTAGTAAGCCCAAGGCAAGTGGCTGATCATTGAATTCAACTACTGTGCCATCTAGACAATAGTATGACTACTTTTCCTCCCAGCAACACCACATATGCCTGCTCTTTTATGGCATTTTTTTTTAGCAAAAAGATCCTGAAAATCACTAGTAATCCTAAGATAACAAGAATTTCAAGATTCAATAAGCTTTCCAAATGGGATCCAGATGTATTCTTTAAGCCCTTTTAAATCACAAAGCAAGGCAAGGTGGCCTGACTGACTGATTAAATGATTATTTCTGCCTGGATTTAATTTTTGGCTCTTTTGGGAATTCATCTGTGGTCTAGAGTAAAGCATTAGTCTTTTACTCAGAAATCTGAATTTGGCTTCTCTTAGGTTTACATGTGTAGCACTCATTAGAGATGAATTCTTGTCTATTAAAACTCAGCTCAGAAATCACCTCATTTCTGAACCCAATTTTCTCCTCTCCTTCCTCAGACACTTTTACACAAAATTGCTCTTAAGTTCACATACACACCTTTGTGCCTACACCTCCTAGGTTGAACTACAATCTGTGTCACAGTCTATACCCATTCTACTTACTACAGGGTTCATTTTTAGACGCACAAAGGGTGTGTATAATCCTCTTCCTTTGCATATGGGCAGGACTTGCGCTTAAGGAGGGTTATTGTCCCATGGATCAGGTTACTTTATATGACAAAGATGAGGGAATAATATGTTCTATAAGATTTTCAGAGCAGGTGGCAGGGACACTGCGCTACAGGGGTTCTTGATTTTGGTCCACTGTGATTGATTTTGAACTTCTGATCTCCAGAACAATAAAATAACAACAAAATAACAGATTTGTGTTATTTTAAGCCACTGGCTGTGTGGTAATTTATTTCCATAGCAATAGAGATTTCAACCCCTGCCCCATTCTACATGATTTTGGTGACTATTAATCATGTACTTTTCCACTCTTTCTTTTTCTTCAAAGAAAATACATTACCCAGATTTTCTAGACCAAGATCAGAATGGAAGACAGTTGGATCAAAATCATGCCAGTGCATCCCCCAGGATATCTTAAATGAATTTCAACACTTGAGACCCCTGTATGTCTATCCTTCCCAGTGTTGACTGGTTACCTCTGAGCCAGTTAGAATGCTAGTATATTCCATTTGGTGTGGGCTTGGGGTTTAAACCAGTCAAATGCAATTTCTTTTGCCTACAATCCAAATACCCTACCAGCTATCATTTGGTGAGAACTTATTTTCTTCTCCCCCAAATATTCTCTTCAATTTGACTTTGCATTTGAGGTATTATGCTTTGTCTGTAATTAGGTTTTAACTCTATGATAACTCTTTATATTTCAACTCTTTACAACAACTCTTACAATAATTCTAGAATTATGTATTTTTAGTACCATTTCACTGAAGGGAAACAGACACAAAGTGTTAATGTGTCCAATGTCACATGGCTATTTTGTGGATCTTGTTCTTACAAGTCCACCCACCCAGTGACCAAGTTATATTGTTTTCAGATAGGTGATGTCTGCCAAAGAAAGATGGAAGAGGCATTTCTCACAGAGAGAAGGAGGACCCCAAAGTTAAGGGCAAGGAGGAGGCTATGCATATAACCGTTACAGAGATAAAAACTAAAGGAGGAGAGTATTTTCAGAGGGGAGGAAAATTGCTGACTAGAGGAACTAATCAATCAACCAGTGTTGGTTGCTCCTTCCAATTATTGTATTTTGTGCTGTGATGTTTGGACAAAATATCAAGCGAAAGAATTAAGAGAACAAAAGACATGGTTCCTGTTCCCATGGTCTTAGTAATCTAGCTCTGATGATAAGACCAGTGACCAATGGGCTCTTTGGAGGATTACAAGAGATAATACAAGGAAATCTCTTAGTAAGGTGTTTGGAAGTAATGAGGCTAAGTAAATATTTAGTCTAATTCCAGTTTTTTTTTTTTAAGATTTATTTATTTACTTACTTAGTTACTTATACAAGCACTGGGTACAGTCAGACGTGCGGGAGGGTGAGAGAATACACCAGAGCCAGAGCGGGGAGCAGAGCAGGCAGAAGGACCAAAGTACACTGCTGAGGGGAGCAGCGGGCAGCAGGAGAGGTCTGCGTGCCATGCAGGACCCTCCTCCGGTGGCCAGGGAGCAGCCGGGGATCGAACCAGCGCTGCAGAGGCTGCGGGCAGCTTTGCAACCCAGCGCTCAACCGTTGCGCCAACGGGGAGGCCCCTAATTCCAGTTTTGATCAGCCCTTCATCAGGGATAAATTCTTTGCTTAGACATGGTAATGCCTCCACCTGAGATTTACCTTCCTCCTCTGGCTTCCAGCACTAGTGCGTTTCCTGTACACCTGTCTGAAGGTAATCTTACTTTCCTCCTCCTTCAGTTTCTTGGAGGGCTTTCACTTTGGGTTCCAACATATCACCAGTAATGCTTGTTGGATAATGTGGCAGGATGGAGTTTTCTCCTCCTACCTCATCCTCATTCCCTGGTCAGAAGTCCATTTTTGATGAGAAGGAACAACTATGGGCATACTAATGCATGAGCTGTATATTTAGCAATATTAGCCTGTGAAAGGTTGACTATTCTCAGTGTTTCCATTTGAGGTTGGATTATTTCAACCTAATGTCCTCCAGATGGAAGGAAGGGTCTAAAACCCTCCCCTCGAGGATCATCTAGGAAAAGTTGTTAGTCTGGGGCAGGAGCCTAAGGGAGGAGATGAGGTCTGGGGAAGGGACAGAGATAGAAAAATCAAAAGAGATACAGGGAGAACTGACAGTGGATTAGGATGTGAACCAAGAAGTAATGAGAGAGGAGCCAGTACATTTCTTCATTACTTTAATGGATATTTCTAGCCAATCACTACATTTGAGGAAATGTGTTCATGGGACAATTCTCCTGACTTCAAGGATCTCAAATGACAGTGAAAACATGGACAATACACTAGTGAATGGTGGAACACCTAGAAAATGTTGGAGAGTAGTAAGTCATAAAACGGAGAGAAAAGAGGGTGATACACTGGAGAGCACCTGGGGGTGAATGAGACAGGGATTCATCACAGGACACCAACACAACCTGGAGCTGGGACCTTCCATTTAACTAGTATGGCTGTCCTAGACACTGGAATCCAGGTTTAGCTGGGCCTTTATTAAGAATCAGATGTCACTCTCCAATGTGTCCCTTCAGAAAGCGTTCTTGGTGCATTGCCTTAACCTCCCCCTCCTCCAGTGATCCGTGAAGGATCTTATTAAGGCTAAACACCTTGTATGGACCAGTGATGATACTACAGCTCAAGTCATGATCTGTACTTCTAGACCCTTTTTTTAAAAAGATTTATTTATTCATGCATACAAGAACCGGGGTGCAGGCCAGATGTGCGGGAGGGTGAGAGGATTCACCAGAGACAGAGCAGGGGACAGAATAGGTGGACTGACGAAATACACTGCTGAGGGGAGCAGCGGGCGAGACAGGAGACCTTCATCATGTCAGCGTGTATTAGGAAACAGGTCAGACTGAGAACCTGAAGCTGTGTGGGGCTCGCCCTCCTGTGCACAGCCCTGTCCTTCTGGGAGCTCCATGAGAACCTGGAGAGACCTAAGGGTTCTCGCCCCTTGTCCTCTGCCCCGTGGCCACACGGGGGCGCTGCGGCGCTGTCCTAGTCTGGCAGCCAGGGGAGAGGCTGGGTGTGTGTGACTCAGGCTGAGAGGGTGAGCTGGGGCTGAGCATCCCTGGGGGAGCGGGTGAGATGCCCTGTGAGCAACCCTGGCACCAGGCTGGGGTGGAGGCAGTGAGGAGAGGAGGCTCTGGAGCTGCCATCTTCTCTCCCCACAGCCTCTCTCTGCAGCCCCTTGATGACAACACCCTGGAGACTGCAAAGCAGATGCTTTTCCCTTCAACTCCCTGTTCCTTTCATGAGGCCTATTTTTTTTTTTTTTTTGATTGAAGCAACACTGATTTACAGTACTGTGTGTGATTTAGGGGAATAATTTCACATCTCTTCGATGTGAAATTACCAAAGCAGATACGTTTCTCTTCCACTCCCTGTCCCTTTGCTGAGGGCTGTTTTTCAAATTGCAGTAACATTGATTTACAATTCATGTAGGGAACAGGCTCCCATCTCTTCAGAGGTAGTGACCACACCACCCCCTTCCCCCAGCACCCAGAGTCCTTCCCCAGATCCACTGTGGCCCCCACATTCTGCTCTCCCCCTCCCTCCTGGACAGAGAGGCAGGGACCTGCTGTCTGGGTCCCTCAGGCCTTGCTCCTGCCACCTCCTGCAATGACAGTAAAGGTTTGTGGTTCTACTTTCTATTTCCTTGGCATATCCTTTCACCCTTTCACTTTTAAACTACATTTGTTTGTATAGAAAGTCTTTCTAACACACACAGAATACAAATCTCCTTGATATAATCCAATCTGAGAATTGCAGGCTTTTTTTGAATTTTATATAATTCTTACATCATTTTTCATGTTTGCATAGTGTATGCATTTTTATTTTGGTTATATTCCCCACACAATTCCCACCCCCCTTATTCTGACCCTAATCCCTCTTCTCCTCCCCCCGCCCCCCACTGTAGTGTGTCTCTGGTCTAGAGGTACTTATTGATTTTGATTTTTACTTTATTGCAATTAGTCTTTTTCCTGGTCCCTTATTTTGGTTTTCTAAATTCCTGCTAGGAGTGAGACCATCCGGTATTTTTCTTTTTTTTTCTGGCTTATTTAGCTAAGCATGATCCCTTCTAGCTCCATCCATGTTGCTGCAAGTGGCATGAGTTTATCCTTTCTGATTGCTGAGTAATATTCCATGGTGTATATGTAACACATCTTCTTGATCCAGTCATCTGTTTTTGGGCATTTGGGTTATTTCCAAAGCTTAGCTATTGTAAATAGTGCTGCTATAAACATAGGAGTGCAGGTGCCCTTTGGAATTAATGTTTCTGTGTCATTTGGGTAAATACCTAGGAGTGGAATTTCTGGATCCTATGGAAGCTCTATCTTTAGTAGGTTGAGAAATCTCCACACAGCTCTCCATAGTGGTTGGACCAATTTTCACTCCCACCAGCAGTGCAGGAGAGTTCCTTTATCTCCACATCCTCGCCAACATTTGTTGTTGCTAGTTTTTTAATATGTGCCAGAGAATCGCAGGCTTTTGATTAGGATTTAGCTTTTTTTTTTTTTTTTTTCAGTATAACAACTTTACTGAAGACGGGTGGTGGGAGCTCTGTTTGGTGTTGGGTCCAGGGAGCAGAACAAACGGGGGGCCGTGGAGAAACCCTGAAGGAACAGCGCGACCCCCATCACCTCAATCACTAGGAGGCCAGCAGCGAAAGTCCCTGAGCCCAGCCTCATCGCGCAGCCTCCTGGCAGGGTCTGGACTCCGCCCCACCCAAGCCTCTGAGGCCACAAAGCTGTGAGTCCAGGGGGCCGCCTCTAGGGCGCCCACAGTGCCTAATTTATTTTTTATTATTATTTTATCTATTTTTACATCATTTCTCATTTTAATTTTTGCAAAATGTGTGCATTTTCATCTTGGTTATATTCCCCATACAATTCCCGCCCCCCTTATTTTGACCCTAATCCCTCCTCCCGCCCCCACCCCACAGTGTGTCTCTGGTTTATAGTTGCTTGCTGATTTTGATTTTTACTTTATTGCAATTAGTCTTTTTCCTGATCCCTTATTTAGGTTTTCTAAATTCTTGCTATGAGTGAGATCATCCAGTATTTGATATGGTAAGATTTGAGTCTATCACTTTGATGTTTATTTTTTCATTGTCTCGCATCTTTTTCATTCCATTTCATCATTTTCTGCCTTTCTTTGATTCAAGCAAATAGTTTTCTGTGAAATTAATTCTTCTTGTGGCTTTGGATATATTTATTTCAGTACTTTTTATTGTTGTAAATACTTAAATCTTTCAGTTTTCAGTATCTACTTAATTGAACTACATTCCATAATATATAGGACATTTACAGCAATATAGTTCTGTTTAACCATCTTAATGTTATTCATGTAATATATGTATATTAAGCCAAAATAAACAGAAGCCAAATAAAACTGTAAAACACAAAATGTAAGCAGTCATATCTGTTCAATAAGTTAAGACAAGCTACAAAAAAAAGAGTATTCTGCGTGTCTCTGTTGCTAGTTGTTGCTCTAATGTGTGAGTTATCATCTACTGTCACTTCCCGAGGCCTGGAAGAAATCCTTTAACATTCCTTGGGACAGAACCTGCTAGCAATGAATTCTGTTTTTAATTAACTCTAGTGTATTTACTTTGTCTTCATTCTCCCCGCTTTTATTTCTTTTTTTTTATGTTTTTATTTATTTATTTATTTGTTTGTTTGTTTGTTTATACATGCACTGGGTACAGTCAGAAGCGCGGGAGGGTGAGAGAATTCACCAGAGCCAGAGCGGAGAGCAGAGCAGGCAGAAGGACCAAAGTACACTGCTGAGGGGAGCAGCGGGCGGCAGGAGAGGTCTGCGCGCCATGTGGGACCCTTCTCCTGTGGCCGGGGAGCAGCCGGGGATCGAACCGGCACCGCAGAGGCCGCGGGCAGCTTCGCAACCCAGCGCTCAACCGCTGCACCACTGGGGAGGCCCCCGCTTTTATTTCTTAAGATCTTTACATGAAATAAAATTTACCAGTTAAAGATGGACAGTTAGGTAAATATAAATAATAGAATAAATAGATAAATAAATATTCTAAATAAATAGAATCCTGGAAGCACAGACATAGAGCACAGACAGCACAGCCCCCTCATCCTAAAATGTCTCCTGCTCCTTTATATTGTTTTTTTAAATTTATTTATTTATATATTTTTACATTGGTCTTCATTTTTGTACAGTGTTTGAATTCCCCTCTCAGGTGTTGTCCCCATGAAAGTGCCTCCACCAGGACACCTGGGAACATCATCACAGACTCTGCTGCTCTTCCCTCCCATTTTGATCCATTTCCCTCCCTCTCCCCAGATGAATGTCTCCAATGTATAGTTTGCTGCTAGTTTTGTCTTTTTTCCCCAATCCCTTGTATGGTTTCCCTATGTTCCTCCTCTAAGTGAAACCATCCACTATTTTTCCTTTTCCTTCTGACTTATTTTTCACTGAGCATAATCCCTTACAGCTCCATCTATGTTGCTGCATATGGCATCTTTATCTTTTTTGATTGCCGAGTAGTATTCCCTTGTGTATATATGGCACATATTCTTGATCCAGAAATCTGATTTTGGGCATTTAGGTTGTTTCCATATCTTAGCTCTTGTCAATAGCTGCACCTTTATATTTGATCCCTCTCCCTACCCCAGTCAGGCAACGTGTCTCCTTTCTAGCTGTACTCTATAGTTTCTCACTCTATTAGATTTTATCATCATGAGGGAGTTCTCTATATTGCCAATGAATTATATTATGAAATCTTTTATGGCTGACTTTGATAGAACCACTCCAATCTCCTTGCCATGTCTATCTTCATAGCTTATCTTTTTCCATCAATTTACCTTCAGTGTGTCTTTATATTGAAACTTCATCTCTTGTAAGCAATATATAGTTCACTTCTACAGTACTGTAAGTTTCAGCTTAATCTTCTTATCACCTGTGTGAGGCAGACAACCAAGACTCTATTAGTCCCATTTTACAGGCAAGAGTGGCAACATTCCCATATTTAGCATGACACAGACCTAGGACCCAAGCCCAGGGCTTCCACACTCATAACTTCTTTATCGAAGACTTCTTTTGTTGTTGTCTAAGATGTATTTATTTATGGGCCTCCCTGGTGGCGCAAGGGGTTAAGACACTACCTATGAAGCTGTCCACAGCCTCTGCAGCACCAGTTCGATCCCCAGCCAGGGAGCTACCCACATGGCACAGCTGACCTCTCCTGACTTGACTGCAGTGTATTTCAATCAGTCTGCCTGTTCTGTACCCCACTCTGTCTCTAGTGCATCCTCTCACCCTCCACACTTCTGGCCTGTACCCCAGTGGTGGTTCCAGCTCAGGGCGCCTCACATTATGCAATCACAATGTCACGCTGAAGAAAAGGCTTGGTGGACATGGAAGAGTCTACATAGAGGCTCATGCACGTGGCTGCTGGAACAAAAGCTTCAGTTCTTCACCATGTGAGCATCTCCTTATCTGAGTGCCCACCAAGCAGAGCAAATGTCTTTCCCCCAGAGAGGAGCAGGAGAGATCAAGCAGGAGATCGCGACACATTTGAGCCTCACAGTGAAGTAGCGCAGGCACCACAGCCTCCTCCATGAGCAGGGAGCCAGCAAGTCCAGGGACTCACAGGAGGGGAATTGGTCTTGACCTCTGGAGTGTATAAAAATACCTGTGGACATTTGAAAAACTTCTACTCTCCATCATCTGGCCACTAAATATTTATATTCTTTTGTCAAAGAAGGAAAATCATGCCGATACCTTGTGGAGAGTAGTCAGGCTTTATTCAAAAAAGCACCATGGAGAAAGCAGGTTTAATTCTAAATACATGAAAGACAAGATTTAACACATCTGGACTCTTTCATTTTTCTGGGGATTTCTTTTCTCCCCCACCGATGCTGGACATTTGCCAGAATCAGGTGAAATCTGCCCGTGCAGTGTGCAAAGCTGGGCCCCTGCTCTGTTGCTTCAGTCTCCACTTGCTGCATTTTCATGCTGGGTCTTGAAGGGTTTGACTTGTCTCCATGTGATTCAATGGTCAACCAAGGTTTTGGACAATGTCTACCCAGATGTTGGCATTCACTCACTTGTTGGTTACCTTGTGCCTGGTGTACCCAAATGTCGCCACCAAATCTGATGTTTAATTCCTCAAGTCAGTAAGATTTTTGTTGGTTCTCTGAGCTTGTGTGGATTGGGCAAGTCATCAGTCATAGGTGCAGACTGACAGATTGTACTAGGATGAGTCTGTCACTCAAGGGTAGAACACCCTCTGAGTTCTTTCTGGTATTCCGACAGTTTCTCTTGAGTGTCCCACACCTCAGCACAGTTTAGTCATCAGCCATGGATTTGACAGAGTTTGTATTCAGATTTGGGCTCTCACCTCTCCATCTGTTGTTAAAATACATGTTAATTAAACTATTTGGACATGCCATATTTTAAGGATATACCTAAAATCCATGTAGAAAAATCCATGATTTCCACATGAAGGTAATTATATTGTACATTATATTTTATTGTACTATTTTATTATACAACAAAATATTGGGGGGCAGATACTGAAAGTTAAGAACATTCTAGATATGTACCGTCAATATGGTAGCTATTAGCCACGTATGGCTTTTTAATTTTAAATGATATATAGTAAAATATGCAACATTTCAGCTCATGAGCCACATTTCAAGTATTCAAAAGTTAGAGGCACCATATTGGTCAGTGCATATATTGAACATTTCTTTCTTCCTGAATGTTCTGTTGGACAGCACAGCTCTTCATGGTTTGGGAGCATCAAGTCAGATGCATTAAACACATGTAAAAGCAAGGGGCCAATATTATCTCTCTTAAAGATGAGGTGAAGTCACTGGATGGGAATACATATTAAGTAGGTGAAAAACAAAATCAAAAAAGATTATCAGTGGGTCTGGTGGCTCCAGACACAAACTGTCCCAGTTCCAAAGGGAAGCACCTGTCTCACCACCTCCCTTCTCAGACCGAGCACTCTCTCATCATCTCTGAGGAATGAGTGCTCTTCCAGGGATTCCAGGGGCAAAGCTCTAAGAAAAACTTTGGAAATTGAAAGTCGAAACCAAGGAGATGGATTCTGAGAGCTGAATAAGAGACAAAGGCAGAGGACACTCGATAAGTGACAAAGGCAGAGACTATCCCTGGTTCACTGAGAAAAGCATTTCTAAAGTCGGTCTGTGGAAGCGTTGAGGTCACCCAGAACTTTTAACGAGTTCCAGGAGGTCAAAACTAATTTTATAACATCATTTAGATACCATTTGCCTTTCACTATTTTGACATTTGCTAAGGTAAAACTTAGTAAGAATGGAAATTATAGTACCAACTGCAGTTGTAGTTATTTTTCACCACCACTTTCTTGCAGAAAAAAAAAAATCCAGACCAGTTTCCCTTCAGAATGTCCTAGTTAAATCATGAAAGCATATTTTCTATTTATCATCCTGAAATCCACATTTTTTTAAAGGTCTGAAGTGATGACCAGGAAGTGCACTTAAGGCGTGTCTGCTACAGTCCAAAGGGCCGTGTCCAGGGGGAAAAAATGTGTGAAGTGAATTTGCCTCTTCTATTAGGCAATATCATTTTTAATTGAAAGAATAAATGGCTTGGGCCTCCCCGGTGGCGCAGCGGTTGAGCGCTGGGTTGCAAAGCTGCCCAGGGCCTCTGCGGCGCCGGTTCGATCCCCGGCTGCTCCCCGGCCACCGGAGGAGGATCCCACATGGTGCGCAGACCTCTCCTGCCACCCGCTGCTCCCCTCAGCAGTGTGCTTCAGTCCTTCTGCCTGCTCCTCTCCCCACTCTGGCTCTGGTGAATTCTCTCACCCTCCCGCGCCTCTGACTGTACCCAGTGCATGTATAAACAAAACAAACAAACAAACAAACAAACATAATAAATAAATAAATAAATAAAAACATGCCTCTATTTAAAAAAAAAAAAAGAAAGAATAAATGGCTGAAACCATGGTTCCTTAGACTAGTTGAATTGGCAGACACTTTCCTGAAAATGAACGTGAGTCTGTCCCTTTTAAAAATCAACTGAGGGCACTTGTTGCCTTGATAAAATGTAAACTTCCAGAATTATGGAAAATTGAGTCCTATTACTATAAACTTGACAACTTACAGTATGGACCAATTTTTCTTTTGGGATCTGTGGTAAAAAGTAAAACATGATTTTTGATAACTTGATCCTAGAGTAATCAACAATGTATCTATTTAATATGTAGTTGAAAGGTTTGGAGCAGTAAAGAAAAGGAGAACCAGGCTACATTTCTCAAAGGAAGGGAAAATTTATTGTGCCCAGGGTGGACCTCAGGGACCCAAGGGGTGGGGGTCTGTGAGGCCACGCACGTTGTCAGTGGGAAGCAGGCTTTTACAGGGTGAGGAGAGGTCAGGTGGGAGAATGGGTTTATAGGGCAGGGAAAGGATTTGTAGGGCAGGGAGAGGTTCATTATCTGAATCCTCTAGGCAGGCTTCCACATTCCTGTTCCCAGGTGGGCTTCCTGGTGGGTTTTTGCATTCAGGTCTCCTGCATGGACCCTTCATACCAGCCTTTTGTTGATAGGAAAAAGGGCAGAAGTTTCTTTCTTTGTCTACTTCCTGCTGGAAGGGGATGAAGACCAAGGGAGTGGCTCAGGCCTGGTTATGAGGGTCTTCTGCAGGGATGGGAGAATGTGGGTGGAGAAGGAGTTGGTTAAAGGTGGTAGGAGACATTTCCCGAATGCGAGCCTGTGTGAATTTTAGGAGGCAAGGAGCAAAAAGAAAAAACAAGGTTATTATTAATATTGGCTCCAAGAGTGGGAGGAGCCATGAGGCTATAAGATTTTGAAACCATGTCAGCAGAGACTTGGAGCCCCTGCTTTCCCTTTTCACGTCTTTGCGTAGTTTCATGAAGGCTTCCACATTTTTTTTTTTACAATCCCTGACTCACTGATATAGTAACAACATTCGTCCCTGAGGAACAGGCAGGCACCCCCCTTATCAGATGTTAACAGGTCCAGAGCCCACCGGTTTTGGAGAGCAGCCTGTGCCAGGGAGGGGATCTGTCTTTGTAATGATGCTAAAGACACAGGGTTTTTTTCTAAGGAGGTATCTATCCTTTAACCAAAATGTTAGAACTGCAGGAATGGAAGCTGACAAGGGCGTCAGTTTGCTGGCAGGGGTAGCTGTGATTGGAGTCCCATAGGGGGACTGAGAGTTGGGGAGTCTGGCAAGCAGCGTCCATTATCTTGGTCATAGTGTTATTGAGATTAATTGGAGCTGCTGCCAGTAGAGGCCTCTGAAGGGAAGCGCAGAGGAAACAAGAGGAGGTATTAGTCCCAAAAGAGTCATTTACGAAGGGTATATATAACATTTTGGATTATAGGAATCCACGCTGAGGGTGTCTCGGTCTTTTCTGATGATGTTAGCTGATTTTGTAGGACTTGCTCCGAATGGAGGATGCCCCGGGAGACTTGGACTGTGGCATTTTGTGTCGGGACATATTCCCTTGAGAAGGACAATGTTGCCATTGGGTAGGAATGCCAGCCAGTGTACCCTGCGGCTTGGACTCCCTGTACCCAATTTGGTCTCAAGGATCTGAAATAGCAGAGTTAACTTGATTCATACCGAAACCTGTATTATGATGGACCGGAGAGAACATTCAGCCTTTGTCTGGAAGGTGCACTGTACATGACGGGTAAGGGCACCCCCTATATTATCTGTAGGTATTTTTGCAGTGATTTAAGGTTTGATGGTAAAAGAAATAAAAGACGGTGTTCATAGGATTAGTAATTGACAAAAGAGTTAGGGTGAGAGTGATGGGTGCTGTGCATCCGGCCTGTGGGCACTCCACAGTATCCACCACGTGGGTAGTCTCAGTGGACCCTGAGACAAAGGTTTCCCTAACTTTGAATTTCCATACACAGGACACTGGGCTAGGGGAGATTTTGACAAGAAATGCACATCCTAGTAGGACCCAGGTTACGACATGCATACTGTTTGTCTTCGGGGGCACGTTTGACCCGAGAGAGATGGTGCCAGGAGGGGTCTCCCAGAAGTGTTACCACTGTAGGCGTGGTGAGAAGGACCGTGTGTGGACCAGTCCACGGAGGCTGCAGTGGCTTTGGCTGAAGTGATTTGAGCAGAACTTGGTTTCCCGGATGCAGTGGTGGGGAAGGTCAGTTGAGAAGGTCGAGATTCAAGGCAGGACTGGGTAAGTGCAGGTCTGCGTGTTCCCAGAGCAGCTGCAGAGCTCTAACAAAAGTTTAGTCAGGTGATCCTTGATTAGCCCATTGGCGCGCCCCACTTTCCTTGAGGATTGTGGGTGGTGGGGAATGTGAAGCTTCCAGGTGACACCCAGAGCCATGGAGACCTGCTCAGTAACATTTGAGATAAAAAGCTGGACCATTGTGAGATTGGAGAGAGGTGGGGAGGACAAAGCGTGGGATAATGTGGTTAAGAAGGGCCTCGGTCCTACGGGCAGGAGGACTGGACGAACTCCAGGCACAAGGCGCCCTCCAGGACCTTGAAGGGCGTGTACAGAGACCAGCCCTATGGCAGATACTGATTGTCTGTCTGGTGTGACATGCCCACCTCCACCTGTCCTGTATACTGTTCAAAGTAATTTTTTTCTATGAACAATCCCTTTTTAAATAAATCAAAATGCTTAAAATCTGAATGGATGGAACTTAAAACTACTTTGTTGAAACATCGAGCTGGGCAGACAAAAAAAGACATGTAAAATTTTGCTATTTCCCGTCTGTATATGAAAAAATAGGTCATCAAAAGGAAAAAAAAATAACTTTGATTAACTAGTGTTAAACAAAAAAATAGGTTTACTAAATATGTTAATCCATCCTTTTAACATAAGCCTCACCTTTCATTTTAAAGGTTTCCATACAATCTAGTTATTTTATCTTTCAGCCATATGCTAGTTTTTTTTTTTTCTCTTGCCAACATGCGTAAAAAGGGAAGCCAAGTTCAAGTGCAAATAATGTGGTATTCTTTTGTAATGGAGTCTTGAAATGTTCTGTAGTGTTAAGCAAAGTCTCCTCTTGCTTGATACTAAATAAACTTTTGAAAGAAAAAAAAAAAAAAAAGAAGGGCCTCAGTTACTACCTGAGCCATTTTTGTAGCTGCAGGAAGACCACGACCCACCCTGTTATTGTATCTACCATTGTTAGCAGATATTTAACCTTTTTGTGAGAAGGGAGGTGAGTAAAATCAACCTGCCAATCCTGTCCGGGTAAGTGTCCACGCAGCTGGTGAGCTGCAAGGCTGCTAAAAGCTTAAGGATAAGTTTAGCGTTCTTTATGGGGGACCCCTTGGTGGAGAGGAACCCTCTTTCCTGCCAAATCACAGCATGACTGTGAGCCATAAGGAAGGCATATGTTGAATCCGTATAGATGTTGACTTTCTTATGGTTGCTGAGGGTCAGGGCCCTGGTTAAATGCTATGAGTTTTGCCTTTTGGAAGGTGGTTTCTCTGGGCAGCTTTCCTGCCTCAATTACCTGATTGACGGTAACAATGGCCTAGGCAGCCCTCCGCTGACCTCGCGCATTTACGCAAGAGCTGCCTGTCTACACACACAGTAGGCATCTGACAAAGGGGAGTCAGTTAAACCCAGTCTAGAGGTTTGCATTTTTTTCCCCCAGGATTTCAGGACACAAATGGGCCACAGAAGGGGGCCAGAGACAGGCAGAAGAGGGGCTGGGTTGAGAGAATTAGACTGAATAAGACTCGCCAGAGGGTTTGCGATAAAGAGCACGTGGAAGTCCTGTGAGCGGGCAGGAGTGAGAGTGGAGAGCGGGCCGGGAGACAGGAGGGCCTGAAGGGGGTGTGAGGAATGTGCTTGGACAGGTCTTCCCAGGGTAAGTTTGAGGGGTTCCCAGGTGAGCAGAGCTGCCACCGCCAGGGCTCTAAGGCAAGGTTGCCAGCCCCTGACGGTGGGATCCATCTGCTTGGAGAGATAAGCGACATGACGCAGGGCTGGGCCCAGAGGCTGGGAAAAGCCGCCTGCCGCAATGCCCTGACGTGCGTCTGTGCACAGGAGGAAAGGCTTTTCTGGGTCAGGAAGGCCAAGGGCAGGTGCCCTAAGGAGGTATGTGTGAGTAAAAGGAAGGTCCTGCAGACCTCCCCGGAGGATTGGAGACGTCCTTTGTGGAGGCATTTGCTGTGTGGTACAGTGGCTTGGCTGGGAAAAGCAAAATTAGGGATCCAGTGACGGAAGAATCCGACCAAACCTAGGAAGGAAAGGGTTTGTTCTGCCGATTCAGGGGAGGGAAGGCCCCGGATGGCCTGTTTGTGGTCCACCGTCAGCTGTTTGGAGGAAGGAGTTAGTCGAAGACCCAGATAGATGGCTGTGGGAACTGAGAGTTGGGCTTTGGACGGGGAGACACGGTATCCTTTTGAGCACAGGAAGGTGAGGAGTTGTGCAGTGTGTTGCTGAGATTGTGGCGGAGAAGGACTGCAGAGGAGGCGGCCAGCGACATCCTGGAGGATAGTGCGGGGTGGAGTATGACATGACGAGAGATCACTAGCTCATGCCTGACCAAACAGATGAGGGCTGTCCCAGAACCCCTGAGGCAGGACTGTCTAGGCCAGTTGCTGGGAGGTGTGTGTGTCCGGATCTTCCCAAGTAAAAGCAAATAGGAAGTAACACTGAGGATCCAGAGGGATGGAAAAAAAAAAAAAAAAAACGGCATTTTCGAGGTCAAGTACAGAGAAGCGTGTGGTAGAAGACAGTATATGAGATAGGAGGGTGTAGGGGTTGCCACTCCGGGATGGATAGGCATCACCGCCATGTTAATGAGGTGAAGGTCTCGCACTAGGCAGTAAGAACTGTCAGGCTTTTTAACGGGGAGGATGGGAGTATTACAGGGTGAGTTCATAGGAGTAAGGAGTCCCTTTCCCAGGAGTCATTGGATGATGGGTTTGAGACCCTGACAGTGAGTGAGGGAGATTGGAAACTGGAGGCAAAAGGGAAAAGAAGGATCCTTAAAGCAAATGAGGACGGGGGTACGATGAGTGGCAACAATCAGGATAGAGATATTGTAGACCAGGGGGTTGACAGTGGGAGGAGACAGCGGGGAGCCCTGAGGAGGACAAGATGTTTGGAGCAGTGGGAGGATGAGAGCAGTGCTAGGATCTTAGAACCATGAGTAGCCCTGAGTTTGGTCAAGCGGTCGCGACCCAGGAGTGGTGTGGGGCAAGAAGGCATGACTAGGAAAGAGCAGCCCAGTGGTCCTGGGCTGAGAAGGAAGGCTGTCAGCACCCGGAACCGAGACCTGAGGATAAACTTGACTGGAATAGGAGGGGAGGACAGAGAAGGCAGCCCCCGTGCCAACCAGAAAGGAGATGGACTCACCTGCTACCTTGAACATTACTCTGGGCTCCTCGAAGATTATTGGAGTCCATGAGTCCGGGCCTCTTCAGTCCTCAGCCGCCAAACCCAAGACCGCCAGTGGAAGTGTAGCAGGGGCTGGAAGTGTTACAGGGCAGCCCCGATACAAAACGGGGTGCCTGACTGTGGGTCCTCACCCGTATGCTTAAAAGGACTTATCAATACACTACTGCAGGCACACACGAAAGGTTAATAAAAGGTTTATTTACAAGGGAAGAGGAAATGAGGAAATGTACACCTCAGGGAGAAAAGTGGGAGACAAAGTTTTAAATGCGTCCTACCCGATCCGCCGATCTGGAATCCCAAATGGCACTCTGAGAGCTGGCCGCAAGCCAGGAGCCGTGAAACCAGGAGACAAGTGAGAGAGAGACCCCAAGGCCCATGTGTTTGGTTTTTATACCAAATCTGGCTGCTTAACCCCACCCTCAGGTCCCAGCAACCTTCCCTTTGGTGGTGACGGGATTTGTCTTTCATAATGTCTCGATGGCTTTGGTCTGGAGTGGGGGTGGAGTCCACAAAGCCTGCATGGAATTAGCTCAGGACATCCTTTCCCCCTAACAATTCCCCCCTTTCACTTTTTGCCACCATTTCCATGGTGATAAAGATCAAATATGTGGATGCTGGGATATAATCTCAGATGAAAATTTTCCAGGGTTCCAGTGTGAAAGAAAACCAGTCCCTCCAGGTATTGTCCATTGTGGAAAGCAAAAGTCCTCCATTCCTGGAAAAACAGTTCATCAGTCCAAGCCAAAAAAAAAAAAAAAAAATCTGGAGGCGTTAGCCAGAACAAGATAGCAAATACTTCAAAATCACAGGGAAAAAAAAAAACTTAAAATGGTTAAAACCATTATGTAAAAACAAATTCTCTCAACTTTAATCCCAAATTTTGAACAGCATAGCAAAAGTTTGCAAACTAAATGTACTTTTAAACCATAGTACCTATTTTTGCATAAAATCACAGGGCAGAATAACTAAGCAGCAATTTTAGCTGGCTTTGTTGGAATACTCCATATAGGATCAGAGTGAGCTGTTGACATCCGGTCCATGTAGGCTTCAGGAACAAAGTTGGTCTCATCAGACTCCTTCTAGGCTTTCCTCTTCTCGAGGGTACCAGGGACTTTTCGTTGGCTGGGTTGTCCAGTCCTGCCAATGGAGGCAGCTTCCTCACCTTCTTTGGATGTCTCTGGAACCCTACAATCAAAGCAAACAGGTTCTCTTCCTCTTGGTACAGCTCTGTTTCAACTTTCTGGAAGAACTCCACTCAAAGCCACACAATAACACTCATGTCCAATTTTTTGTTCAAGCAGATAAAATCCCTATGGAATTTATGCAAAAACAGACTCTGAGATAAGTAGTAAAAGATTGCTACCACTATTTTTATGCTGTGTTGGTATCAAGGGGAGAGAAAATGCAAACACAAGTTAGCTTTGCTGGAAAAAAAATTGCAACCTTGCTGCAGATCCTGGTCACCAAAACAAGAAACTTTGTGGATTCAGAACAAAATGCAAAAAAAAAAAAAAATCAGTATTATGTGAAAGAAAACTTAGTAAATATCAAGTGTATTTCCAGGTCTATTCAGTCCTTTGTGGGAAAGTTTTATTCTCAACAGTTCCATCAATAGGAATCTGTTGAGACCCTTTTCTCCCTATATTTCCAGAAACCATTTCTATAGAGGGCCTCCCCTAGTGCAGCAGTTGAGCGCTGGCCTGCGAGGCTGCCTGAAGCCTCTGTAGCACCGGTTCGTTCCCCGGCCGCCGGTGAGGGTCCAAAAAAAAAAAAAAAAATCTGTAGATATTAAACAATTGAAGTATACAATATTACAGGGCGACATTCACCATTGATAATTTACATACATATCAGGTCAAAGTGTTACCCATTTTCCCAAGTAACAGCACTTCCCTTCTAGTTTTACTCTACTAGGTAAGCCAAATAGAACAAATTCATCGAACGCCTTTCCCAGGAGGAAAGGGAGAAACTTTGTGGAGTGTCTCAGGAGCTCTACTGCGGTTCCACAAAATTTCCTTGCATCAGCCAAATGACAGGCTACCAAATTTGTACTTGAATTTAGATTTCTGGGAAGCTTTGCCATAAATATCAGAAAAACAACAGAAACAACAATATTCAATCTCTATGAAGGCATCGGCTTAGTTCAGTAGCACAATGTTGACAATCAAACCATAACCTTTAGTTTTTTTCTCATAACTGGAGATTCTTTTTTTTTTTTTTCTCCAATGTCTATGGGCACCATGTGTACCAATTTTTCAACTACTGGAAGCCAAGACAAGGACACAAGGAAAGGACATACATACATACAACATATAGACACAAAGAGCTCTTTAGTTACCATTTATCACGCGTGGGATATCTCATACAACTGCAGTTTCACTGATAGGCCAAAGTAACAAAAACAAGCAGAGAAAAAAAAAAAAAAAAACCTCAAAGTTATAAACAAAAAGTTAAAAGGAAATACCAAAATCAAGATTGAAAGTCTATCTGTGTAAAAAAAAAAAAAATACTGCCAGCATATGCATGATCCTAGATGTTATTTCATGTCTCCTAAACTTTGAAAGGAAGATTGGTTAGAGCATGTTAGTTTTCTCAGGGTTTAGTTAGTTTTCTCATGTTAGTTTTCTCAGTCCTTGGGTATCCTGCAATAACTGGGAAAGAAGTCAGTAACATTCAAGTTTTTGTCTGTTTCTTAAACAAATATCTGAAGTCCTCAATGGGTTCACAAGACCTGTGGGACTTCGTCTCTGGGTCAGTTCCTCTTGGGGCTTTCTTAACTCTGGAATGATGTAGCCAGGGTTTTATGCCTGCAAGTTTCAGAGAAGTATATGTGCTCAGCAAAACATCGTAGGGATCAGTCCATTTTTCTGACAGTTGATTTTGGGCATCCCCACCCTGTCAAGTCTTCAGTAAGACCTGATCTCCAGGTCTGAAGGGATGCAGTGGTTGATCAGGAGGCATAGAGATCCTCAAGGTTGCAAAGTTATGAATTACTGCCAGAACCTCCTGGATGTGTTTCACATATTGTGTGATGCAGCAATCTTGTGCTATTTCCAGAACTGAGGCCTAGAAGGGTCTTTCAAACACAATTTCAAAGGGGCTTAATTGTACTTAATTGTAGCCCACTTCTAGGTGCCACTCTTATGTGGAGGAGGGCAAGGGATAGTACCTGGTCCCAACGAAGTCGTGTTTCTTGGCAGTTTTGCCAAGGCTTTCTTCAAGGTGTGGTTCATCTTTTCTGTTTGCCCAGAAGACTGTGGTCTCCATGCAGCATGCAATTTCCAGTTGATCTGTAATGCACTGCTTTCTGCAGGAGTAATGTCAGAGACGAATACCGGCCCATTATCACTGTGGATGGAGCTGGGCAACCCAAAGCGAGGGATTATCACCTTCAGCAGCTGTTTTGCAACCTCAGAAGGTTTTTCCGTCATTGTGGGAAATGCTTCCACCCATCCCGAGAACATGTCCACAAAAACCAATACGTATTTGAAATTGCCTGTTGTTCTAGGCATTTGTGTAAAGTCTACCTGCCAGTCCTCAAAAGGGCACTTGCCCCGATATTGAACCCCAATGTCTTTAGGGTGGGAGTCAGTCTTGGGGTTATTCCTGGTACATAGTTGACAACCTCGGGTGATCCGTTGTGCTATTGTATGTAAATATGGGCCCTTCAAATATGGGCGCACTGTTTCTAATAAGGCATCTCTCCCATAGTGAGATCCTTCGTGCAGATGTTTTAGCAACGTATATGCAAGGGCCTCCGCGAGGAGTATCATCCCATGGGAGTTTACTCTCCAAGTGGAGCTGGGGTCAAACTCAGTGAATCCCCATGCACGAGCTCTCTCCTCATCCCACTCAGTGTATTCAGGAGCATACTGAGTCAGGTCCACAAGAGGGATGAGTGCACCCTGGAGGGCAGAACAGGCAGCGGCCTTAGCCACCGATCAGCTGTCCTGTTACACTTTGCCATGTCAGACCCACCCTTTTGGTGGCCAGGGCAATGCATCACAGCCACAGGTGATGGTAAAGCTACTGCCTTTAACAAGGCCAGGATTTCTAATGGATATTTGATGTCCTTGTTACTGGCAGTAAGGAGTCCCTGTTCCTTCCAAATGGCCACGTTCATGTGGAAAATCAAAAAAGAGTACTTGGAGTCAGTAAATATATTGACTCTTTTACCTTTCAAGAGTTCCAACACACGGGTCAGGGCTATTAATTTGGCTTTTTGCGCTGATATACCTGCCGGAAGAGTCTTGGCCTCCACGGTGTTCTGGAGCGTCACCACTGCGTATCCCCCGCATCGATGGCTTTGGTCCATGAAGCTGCTGCCATCTGTAAATAGCTCCCACTCTGGATCTGGCAGAGGCTGGTCAGTCAGATCTGGTCGGCTGGCATACACTGTGTCTATGATTTCTAAACAGTTATAGATTAAAGTGGCATTCTCAGGTCCATCTGCACTACTTGGAAGCAGTGTGGCGGTATTCAGGGAATTAGGAAACTGCAGCTTCACATTAGGATTGTCCAACAGAGCTGCTTGATATTTTCCCATTCGCCCAGCGGTCAATCAAAGTCCACCCTTCTGCTCCAGCAATGTCAAGACCTGATGTGCACACACACAGTGATGGGCTGACCCAATGTAAACTTCTCCGCCTCGTGTAGGTCACAATTGGCAGCGACAACACGCAAACATGGAGGCCATCCCTTAGTGGTGTGGTCCAATTGTTTGGACAGATATGCAACGGGCTGCATTTCTGGCCCCAACAATTGGATTAGCACTCCTAGGCCAACTCCCTGTCTCTCATGTACATAAAGTTTGAATGGCTTCCTAAGATCTGGAAGCCCTAATGCTGGTGCTGGGATCAACTTTACTTTTATTTCATCAAAGGCCTTTAGACATTCTGGAGTCCAAGACAAATGTTCAGAGTCCAGGCCTTTGAGAGCATCATATAAGGGTTTTGCTATTAATCCAAAGTTAGGAATCCAAATCCTGCAAAACCCAGCCATACCCAAAAATCCACGCAACTCTCGCCAGTTGCTGGGGAGTTTAAGGGCTGAAATTACCTGTTTCCTTTCTGTCATCAGGTTCCATCTGCCTTTCTTAATTTTAAACCCCAAATACGTCAGTTTGTTTACAGATCTGTGCCTTTTGAGGTGACACATTATAGCCACATTCTGCCAGGTGGTTCAGTACCACTATGTTATTTTCCAGACAAGATTTGTAGTCTGGACTTGCAATCAATAAATCATCTATGTATTGCAACAAGACGCCCTGGTTTAATTGAACCTTCCTGAGATCCCTGGCCAGTGTTTCCCCAAAAATAGTTGGGGAGTTCTTAAACCCCTGTGGAAGCACAGTCCAGCAATACTGGAGAGTGCTCTTAGGGTCTTGCCAATAAAAGGCAAAAAGCAGTTGATGCTGGACATCTATTGGGATACAGAAAAAGACATCCTTAAGGTCTAATACTGAAAACCACCCGAAGTCACCAGGTATGGTAGTTAATAAGGTGTAGGGATTAGGCACGGTGGGATGTAAATCCCAAACAATGTCATTAATGGCCCTTAAATCTTGGACAAAGTGGGACTCGCCCATATGGGGTTTCTTCACTGGCAGAATCAAAGTGTTGTGCGGTGAGTGGTAGGGCTGAATGAGTCCAGATTGAAGGAACCTTTTCAATACTGGCTCAGTTCCCCTCAAGGCCTCCTCCTTTAAGGGGTATTGCTTCCTCCTTGGGGTTCTTCTCCCCTCTATCACTTCTATCTTTATAGGCTCTGCATTTTTCACACATCCTGGGGTCTCATCAGCCCATACACATTTACTTACTCTTTCAACAATTTCTGGAGGTAAAAGTTCACCTTTCAGTGGAACATCTTGAGTAACATCTGGAACCGCAGAGCATGCCCTGGAGGTACCTGTAGGTAAAGCCCCTGATGTTTTGGTGATAATATAATTCATGTGTTGAGCTTACTTAAAAGGTCACGATCAAGTAGAGGGATTGGACATTCTTCCATGTACAGGAAGCTGTGCTGAAGCTGTGTGGTGCCCAGCCGGCACTCCAAAGGTTGTAAGAAGGCTTTCTGTTGTGGCCTTCCTGTAATCCCAGTGACTGTTACAGTCTTTTTGCTCATTTTAGTTAATTTTGAATTCAAAACTGAGTATGTCACTCCAGTGTCCACCAAGAAATCAATCAGACGATCCCCCACAGCGAGGGTTACCCGGGGCTCTGAGAGGGTTGTCCTAATTGGCTTCTTCAGATCTAGTGGAGCAACCGGCACCCCTATTCTTCTGAAAATTCTCCATGAACTATCATTTGTCTCCTTTCCTCTGCACTTGGCTCTAGATTCCTTCTACTCTGTCAATATTCCCTCCTATCTTCACCTGAGGCTCTACTCTGTGCTGCCATTTGTCTCCTTTCCTCTGTGCTGATCTCTCGATTCCTTCTCTGTCTGTATTCCCTGTCATCATGAGCCTCTACTCTGTGTTAACATTTGTCTTCTTTCCTCTCTCCTTGGTTCCTGGTTTTGTGTACTCCTTCTATATTCCCTCCTGTAACCCCTGCGTGAATCATCATATCGTGGTGTCCTCGGTCTTCTATCCTGCCTTCTGTAATTATTGCGTCTGCCGCTTCACTGTAATCTGGGACTACTGTACTTCTAATGTCCCTCTTCCCTACAGAAAGCACGCTGATTTCTTCCTAGGGGTTCATGTCTCAATCCATTACTGTTTCCCTGAACCCCTGTCCTCTGCTCTCTTTGTACGAAAACAGTCGCAGGTTTCGGTCTCCTGTCCTCTCTATTATTATAAACCCTAAATGCTAAGTCCACTACCTGGGACGGACTCATCTCTGTGATGCTGTCCACCTTTGCTTACTTTTTCTTTATGTCTGGGGCACTATGGATAATGAATGCCATAGTGATCAGATGAGCATTTTCTGGGGCATCTGGGTTTGTATTCGTGTGGTTGGTGTATGTTTGAATAATTCTCTCAAGGAACTCTGACGGATCCTCATTAGCTACTTGTTCAAGTTGTAATATTTTGTTAAAATTTTTTGTTTGGGCATTCCCTGCTGCAGTCCTGCCAATAAACATTTTTTATACAGTTCTAACATCACCATTCCTCCATTGTTGGGGTCCCATTCAGGATCTACCACTGGGACAACCATCTCTGGCTCTGGGGATTCTCTATCCTGTTGGTGGAAATGGTCAGCCTCCTCCCTGGCTTTTCGGAATACCATTCTCTGCTCATCCAGAGTTATTAAAGTGTGCAGCATGGACTGTATATCTGCCCAGTCAGAGCAGTGGGAGATGAAGATAGAGGCAAACAAGTTCGCCATCCTCTTAGGAGCCTGCTGTTATGAAGGGACAGAGCTCCTCCAATTCAGGAGGTTCGCAGTACTAAAAGGATGGTGTGAGCAAAAGTACCCAGCAGGTTGCCCATGTTCATTCAAGCCACCCATTGGCATCTGGCAAAGAGGAAACTGTCCTGCCTCAGGGTGATCCTTCTTGCCAAAATGGGTGTTGTGTCTAGTGTGGGGAAGAGATTCCATTTTAGTTTCCTCCCCGGAGGGCAGTGGAGGCTGTGAAGCCTCAGGAGTCTGTGCGGGAGGGGCCTTGTCACATGAAGAAGGACTTTGTCTTGATGTATTTAAGGAATTTAACATATGATGCTCCTCCTCTTCTAACTCTGCTCTCTGGCAGTCCTCATGGGAAGGGGAAGGTTTATCCTTTCTCTGTGCCATCAGCCGAGCCTCTGCCATATCCAATTTATGGAGGGCGGCCTGTATCTAGTCCTGCAAACTTTTAAAAGCTTGATCCTGCATGCTTTTAAAAGCTGACTCAAAAATGTAATGGTTTCCATCCCTCATACTCTTAATAGTTAAATCAAGAGCCTGAATTTGTTGTTGCATGGCTAAGAGCCTGAATGTATTGAAGTATGTGAAAGAGAACATCTACCTCTCATAGAACCAAGAATGTAGCAAATGGCGCTTACACATGTTACAAAAAAAAAAAACACCCAGAAGCACAGACTGTAAAGGGATGGCTTGTAAACCACCCATGTATGTATACAGTAGTAAAATCATGTGCCATACACCAGGCTTCATCAAATTATTTACGTTCTTGAAACTGGTGGTAATTAATGGATAAGGGCTACTTAAATTCAAGGCTAGAAGAAAACTGAAAGAACTCAAGCTAGGGATAAAACTGTGTAAGCTCATGGTTGAGGCCATATTTGGATCAAAAACACACAAGAGCTGTACGCACAGACTTTTCAGGACTTGAGACAAAGATTACACTGCGAGTCCTGCAGACCTAGTGCGCTTATGGTGACCAACTCAAGGAAAGTTACTTTGGGCTGGTCAACCGCGGTTGTAACTTGGAAACCACGTTGGGCGCCAAACTGCTACAGGGCAGCCCTAATACAAAACAGGTTGCCTGACTGTGGGCCCTCACCTGCGCTTAAAAGGTCTTATCAATACTCTATTGCAGGCACACACAAAAGGTTAATAAAAGGTTTATTTACAAGGGAAGGGCAAATGAGGAAATGTACAACTCAGGGATAAAGGGGGAGATAAAGTTTTAAATGTGTCCTACCCAATCTGCCGATCTGGAATCCCAAATGGCACTCTGAGAGCTGGCCGCAAGCCAGGAGCCATGAAGCCAGGAGGCGAGTGAGAGAGAGACCCCAAGGCCCACGTGTTTGGTTTTTATACCAAACCTGGCTGCTTAACTCCACCCTCAGGTCCCTGCCACCTTCCCTTTGGTGGTGACAGGATTTGTCTTTCCCAATGTCCTGATGGCTTTGGTCTGGAGTGGGGGTGGGGTCCACAAAGCCTATATGGAATTAGCTCAGGACATCCTTTCCCCCTAACAGAAGCACTGGCCCACCACAGCCAGGCGTGGAAGGACAGTCACTTTTCCAGTGACCCTGGACATTGCAGATGGGGCACGGTCCTAACAGAGGGTGGGGGTTGGGGCATTGTCTGGACCAGTGGCTTTTTCGGCCACATTTGAAGCAGGGTCCCAGCTGCGGTCGTTGGGGCCCATTGTCATCCGACTTGAAAGGGCGGCAGGTGCTGAGATCATTGGAAGAGCATGGCCTGGCGGTTTTAAGGCAGCTACTAGGGCCTGAGCTTGAAGCTTAGCCTTCTGGCAACTATGGAGTTCCCTCTCTGCCCTGTCATGTGTAAAGGCCATATTCAGCAGATCCTAGATAGGGGTTTGAGGACTGTCGTCAGCCTTCTTAAGCTGTCTTTTAATATCTGGGGCTGACTGAGATATAAAATGGGTAGCCAGAACTGTGGCACCTCCAGGCAAGTCAGGGTCAAGCCTGGTATGGCGCTGGAGCGCCTCCGTCAGGCAGCAGCTAAGGAGGGCAGCAGGGTTTTTTTTTTTTTAAATAATAAATTTTATTTTTATATTCCCCCATAAAATTGCAACCCCCCCATTCTGACCCCAATCCCTCCCCTCCCGCCCCCAACACCCCAAAAAGTGTCTCTGGTTCATAGTTTTTTGTTGATTTTGATTTTCACTTTCTTATAGTTATTCATTTTCCTGGTCCCTTATTTAAGTTTTCTAGATTCCTGCTATGAGTGAGACCATCCGGTATTTTAGTTTTTCTTTTTGGCCTATTTCGCTGAGCACGATCCCTTCCAGCACCATCCATGTTGCTGCAAATTGCATGTGTTTATCTTTTTTTGAATGCTGAGTAATATTCCATGGTATATATGTACCACGTCTTCTTGATCCAGTCATCTATTTTTGGGCATTTGGGTTGTTTCCAAAGCTTAGCTGTTGTAAACAGTGCTGCTATAAACATAGGGGTGCATGTGCTCTTTGGAATTGATGTTTCTGTGTCCTTTGGGTAAACACCTAGGAGTGGAATTGCTGGATCATATGGAAGCTCTATGTTTAGTAGGTCCAGAAATCTCCACACAACTCTCCATAGTGGTTAGACCAGTTTGCACTCCCACCAACAGTGCAGGAGAGTTGCTTTTTCTCCACACCCTCGCCAGCATTTGTTGTTGCTAGTTTTTTTAATATGTGCCATTCTCACTGGTGTAAGATGGTATCTCATGGTAGTTTTGATTTGCATTTCCCTGATTACAAGTGATGTTGAACATTTTTTCATATGTCTGTTGGCCATTTGCATTTCCTCTTCAGAGAAGTTTCTTTTTAGCTCTTCTGCCCATTTTTTGACTGGATTATTTTCTTTGTTGTTGCTGAGTCTCATCAGTTCTTTGCAGATTTTTGTGATCAGTCCTTTATCATTAGTGTTGGGTGCAAAAATGTTCTCCCAGTTGGTGGGGTTTCTCTTTGTTTTTCTTATTGTCTCTTTTGCTGTGCAGAAGCTCTTTAATTTGATGTAGTCTCAGCTGTTTATCTTTGCCTTCACTATCACTGCTTTGGGTGATGTGTGTGTCTGTAAAGATGTCTTTGATGTGCAAATCACGTAGTGTTTCGCCTATATTTCCTTCTATATATTTTATGGTTTCAGGTCTTATGTCTAGTTCTTTAATCCATTTTGAGTTGATTTTTGTGTATGGTGTGAGGTAGTGGTCAAGCTTTATTCTTTTGCATGTAGCGACCCAGTTTTCCCAGCACCATTTATTGAACAAACTTTCTTTGCTCCAATGCATAGTCTTTGCTCCTTTGTCAAAGATTAGTTGACCATAAATCTGTGGGTTTATTTCTGGATTTTCTATTCAATTCCATTGGTCTGTATGTCTGTTCTTATTCCAATACCATGCAGTTTTGATGATTATGGCTTTGTAGTATAGTTTGAAGTCTGGGAGTGTAATGCCTCCATTCCCTTCTTTTTTTTTTTCAGGAGAGCTTTGGCTATTCGGGGTTTTTTGTGATTCCATATGAATTTCATCAATAATTGTTCTATTTCTTTGAAAAATGACATTGTAATTTTTATTGGAATAGCATTGAATCTGTAGATTGCTTTTGGTAGGATCGCCATTTTAATAATGTTTATTCTACCAATCCATGAGCAGGGGATGTCTTTCCATTTCTTTGTGTCTTCTTCTATTTCTTTTAACAGTGTTTTATAGTTTTCTTTGTATAGGTCCTTTACCTCTTTTGTTAGATTTATCCCCAAATATTTGATTTTTTTTGTTTCGATAATAAAAGGGATGGTTTTTTTGATTTCTTCTTCTTCAGATTTATTATTTGTGTATAGGAAGGCTACTGACTTTTGTGTGTTGATTTTGTATCCTGCCACTTTACTGAACTGATTGATGAATTAGTTTTTCTGTGGAGTTTTTGGGGTTCTCTATGTATATTATCATGTCATCTGCAAATAGTGATAGTTTGACTTCTTCTTTTCCTCTTTGGATTCCTTGTATGTCTTTCTCTTGTCTTATTGCTCTGTCTAGGACTTCCGGTATTATATTGAAAAGCAGTGGTGAGAGTGGACATCCTTGTCTTGTTACAGATCTTAATGGAATTGCTTTCAGCTTTTCACCAATGAGAATGATACTGGCTGATGGCTTGTCATAGATGGCCTTTATGATGTTGAGGTATGTTCCTTGTATCCCAAGAATTTCAAGGGCTTTTATCATGAATGGGTGTTGCACTTTGTCGAAAGCTTTCTCGGTATCTTTTGATATTATCATGTGGTTTTTATATTTGTTTTTGTTGATGTGTTGGATAACGTTGATTGATTTTCGGATGTTAAACCATCCTTGTGTCCCTGGAATGAATCCTACTTGGTCGTGGTGAATTATCTTATGGATACTTTGTTGGATTCTGATAGCTAAAATTTTATTGAGGGTTTTTGCATCAGTGTTCATTAGGGAGATTGGCCTGTAGTTTTCCTTTTTTGTGTTGTCCTTGTTCGGTTTTGGTATTAGTGTAATGTTGGCTTCATAGAACATGTTTGGTATTGTCCCTTCCTTCTCAATTTTTTGGAAGAGTTTGTGAAGGATAGGCACTAATTAGTCTCTGAATGTTTGGTAGAATTCATTTGTAAATCCATCAGGTCCTGGGCTTTTGTTTTTTGATTACCATTTCAATTTCGCTAATTGTAATTGGTCTGTTTAGGTGTTCTATTTCTTCTTTATCTAGCTTTGGGTGATTGTAGAGTTGTAGGAATTTGTCCATCTCCTCTAGATTGTTGAACTTGTTTCCATATAACTGTTCATAGTAGTTACTGATTATTCTTTTGATTTCTGCTGTGTCCGTTGTGATTTCTCCTCTTTCATTGATGATCCTGTTTATTTGTGCTTTCTCCCTTTTTTCCTTTGTGAGCCTGGCTAGGGGTTTGTCTATATTATTGATTTTTTCAAAGAACCAGCTCTTGGTTTCATTGATCTTTTGGATTGTTTTTTTAGTTTCAATTTCATTTATTTCTGCTTTGGTTTTTATTATTTCTTTTCATCTACTGGTTTTGGGGTTTTTTTGTTGTTCTTTTTCTAGATCTTTGAGCTTCGAGATTAGGTGGTTTCTTTGAGTTCTTTCTTGTTTTTTGATGTGAGCTTCTATTGCTATATATTTTCCTCTTATTACTGCTTTTGGCAGCAGGGTTTTTTGAGGCAGACTGGGTAATCTTTGTGAGCTTAGTAAAGCTTATAGGTTTAGGTGCTGCCCGTTGGAGACCAGCTAGGAGACAGGTGAGCCCAGCCCTGGGGTCCTGCCTGTGTCACTCTGGTAGTCCCACCCGGGCTCTGGGCTGGGAACTGCTGCAGAGCCTGGGGGCATGGCTTTGTCAGTCAAATGGACCTGATCTCCATGGTCTTGGACAGACCTAAAAACACATTCCCTTTTATTAGAGGTCAGGGTGGAAGAGAAGATAACATGTAATCATGACTTGTAAGGTCATAAGCTTGGGTAAGAAAACGATATTTTTGGGTGTAGGTAGTGAAAGAGCCAAGACGCTTTTCAATCTGGGAGAGGTCAGAGAAAGGAACATGGGCTCTACCTCCTCCTTCAGTCCCACCCACTTCCCTAAGGGGAGGGACAAGAGGATAAGCAGAGAGAAGGTGTGGCTGCTGGGAGGTGAAAAGAAAGTGGGGGGGGGGGCTGGATTGGGGAGCTGGAGGAGGAGAAGATAGAGAATTTAGGGGATCAAAGGACATAGAAGAGGGGTTGGGAGAGGGCAAAGAGTCTGAGAGGAGTCTCGAGACTTTAAAAATATGGCACGTTTTCAGGAGGTAGGGAAGGGGTGGAGTGCAAGAGAAAGACAACCTGGGCTTAAGGCAGTTTCGGGCCACTTTTCTGCCTATGGCAAAGGTTGTCTAAGTCGGTTAGAATTTTGGGGTCAAAAGAGCCCATTTCCGGCCACCTAGAGCCACTGTCCAGTTCATATTTGGGCCAGGCCGTGGTGCAATAAAAAATGAGGTGCTTAGGTCTCACATCCGGCTTTAAATGTAGAGGGCCCAGGGCCTTTAGGAGGCACCCCAAGGGGGTGTCTGCCAGAATGTGGGATTGCGTTGATTCCATAGTGAGTGTCCCTCTTAGGATCTCAAAGGGAGGGTCGGGGTGGGAGGCCGAAGTCCCAGCGTCCCTGGACCGATCCTCAGGGAATCGAGCGGGAGAGTGAAAGGGGAAGGCGGCGTCCCGCTGTCCTCTTTACCTCCAAGAAATAGGAGAGGTCGTTCCCCTGAGGAGATGTCTCACCTCAGAGGGAACCCCACATGGAAAGCGCAGATCAGGAGGGGGTAGCAATTCTGAATAAAATGAAGAAACCCCCGTGATCCTGTTACAGGGCAGCACCAATGTTAGGGGGAAAGGATGTCCTGAGCTAATCCCATACAGGCTTTGTGGACTCCACCCGCACTCCAAACCAAAGCCATCAGGACACGGGGAAAGACAAATCCCATCATCACCAAAGGGAAGGTTGATGGGACCTATAACACCAATAAAAAAAGGGGTGCCTGACTGTGGGTCCTCACCCGTGTGCTTAAAAGGACTTATCAATACTCTACTGCAGGCACACGCAAAAGGTTAATAAAAGGTTTATTTACAAGGGAAGGGGAAATGAGGAAATGTACAACTCAGGGAAAAAAGTGGGAGACAAAGTTTTAAATGTGTCCTACCCGATCCGCCGATCTGGAATCCCAAATGGCACTCTGAGAGCTGGCCGCGAGCCAGGATCCCTGAAACCAGGAGGCGAGCCAGAGAGCGAGCCCCCCAAGGCCCACATTGTCTGGTTTTTATACCAACTCTGGCTGCTTAACTCCACCCTCAGGTCCCAGCCACCTTCCCTTTGGTGGTGTCGGGATTTGTCTTTCCTGGTGTCCTGATGGCTTTGGCCTGGAGTAGGGGTGGAGTCCACAAAGCCTGCATGGAATTAGCTCAGGACATCCTTTCCCCCTAACAATCCAAGGGACCTTAGAGGCAACAGCTCACCCTGGGAGAGTCACGAGCCAAGCGCTGGTGGTCCACAGGCTGGCCGAGTCTTTTCGTTATTTGCGATTATTTGGCAAAGTGCCCTAGGAAGAGAAGGTGGGCCAACAGGAGGAAGAGGAGGATGGCCCCTCCAAGGGAGATGAGAAGAAGAAGTTGTTGAGGCGTAAGTGGCCATATGGATTGGAGTTACCAGGAAGCCCAGTAAGGGACTAGAGCAAGTCCCTGCTCTGCTCACGTGGCACTAGAGGCTGCGAGGACCCGTTGTCCCGCAGGGAGGGTGCCCCGGGTCGTGTACCAGCGGCTGTTAAGCCTTAGTGAGCTCGGAGGGGTTGCAGGCTTCCAGTTCCATGGGGAGAGGTAGAAAGAGAGAGAGTGAAGGAGAGGGAGAGTGGAGGGTTTGGGACAGGGCAGGATCCCCACGCGGGATCGAACCCCGTTCCCTGCCAATGCACCAGATGAAAGGTTCAGAGCAGTAAAGAAAAGGAGAGCCAGGCTAAATTTCTCAAAGGAAGGGAAAATTTATTGCACCCCTGATGGCCTCAGAAACCCAAGGTTGGGGTCTGTGAAGCCGCGCACATTGTCAGGGGGAAGCAGGGTTTTATAGGGTGAGGAGAGGTCAGGTGTGAGACTGGGTTTGTAGGTCCTGTAGGGCAGGGGAGATTCATTATCTGAATCCTCTAGGCAGGCTTCTGCATTCCTGTTCCCAGGTGGGCTTTCTGGTGGGTTTTTGTATTCAGGCCTCCTGCATGGACCTTTCAGTAGTGAAACAATAGGTAAGTTTTAAAAAAAAATCATACAATTGTATGATTATCCTTACATTTACAGAAAGTTATTTTCTTAAAAATGCTTTGTTAGCATACAATGGTTATTAATATTCTAAAGTAAAGAAGTAATAATGCCAGGGACCACCCTCAGCAAACTGTCCTCTGAGGGGTTCCTGTAAGGATGAGAGGGCATGGACAAATCTGAGGGGTTAGGGGGAGAGGGAGTGAGGAGATGCAAACACTTGATCAGGGTGCAGACATCATCCTGCTGAGGGTCTCAGCAGCCCTTTATTTATACCTTACAAGCAAACCCAGAGTACATAAGCATATGTATTAGAGCAGGAAGATAACAATCATCACATCTTCCTCTAGAACAGCCAGGGTTTTGTTTTTTTTTTTTTTTAATAGAGGCATGTTTTATTTATTTATTTATTATATTTGTTTGTTTGTTTTGTTTATACATGCACTGGGCACAGTCAGAAGCGCGGGAGGGTGAGAGAATTCACCAGAGCCAGAGCGGGGAGCAGAGCAGGCAGAAGGACCGAAGTACACTGCTGAGGGGAGCAGCGGGCGGCAGGAGAGGTCTGCGCACCATGTGGGATCCTCCTCCGGTGGCCGGGGAGCAGCCGGGGATCGAACCGGCGCCGCAGAGGCCGCGGGCAGCTTTGCAACCCAGCGCTCAACCGCTGGGCCACCGGGGAGGCCCAACAGCCAGGGGTTTATTTGCCCTTCAGCAGAGGTTGTAACATTCTTTATTTTGAAGAAGGCACAGTTGCTAAACAAAAGTGTTCTTAGAATAGTCATTTATCTTAATCATTTTATTACTAGCAAAAACTTATGTGACTGAGACTAACATTTCTATATTTACTACAGTGAAGGATTAACTAAGGGCTGGGGAAACAAAGGACAGGAAGTTACCTGGGGGAAGGGAGACAGAGGGATTTTTTTCTAACTAACCTATAAAGTTGAGACTAACATATAACCATATTGTTACAGGGCAGGGAAAGGGGCAGCCCAGACACCCCAAACCTGCCTATTCTAAATGGGTTCTGCCATCCACTGCATCAACACAAATCATATGAGACTTTAATGGGAAGGAACTTTAATAAAATTAGGAAAAAATACAGAAAAGGCAAAGAATATAGTTTCTAAATCAAGCACCCAAAGTTACCCGTTGCCTCGTGGGTAAAAGTCCACCCAAGCAGGATTGGCCCAGAACAAGGCCCCAAAGCCTGCCACAAGTCTTAAGCATCTTCCAGTGGGGATCCACAGAAAAGGATAAGAAATAACCAGACAAGTCTGGAGGGAAAAGAGCAAATTCAAAATCAAGATAAAAACAGCCATTGCCACCTCCCCACGGGTCTCTCACCAACCTCTGTGTCACCCAGTCCACAACCAAAAGGCAAGTGCAGTTTCTTCACGTGTCTCTCGGCTCCATGTGCCTCCTCTGGCTCCATCCGGCTTCCTTCCTTCCTCAGTCTCCTCTGCAGCTTCTTCTCCCTCTGCTCAGCTTCACCCTCCACTTGGGTGGGGCAGGGAGCCTGGAACCTCCCCCTTTCTTGGGGGCCACCCTGTTACAATCACCCCTTTTAATTTTTATTCCACCATATCTATGGTGGCACAGATCTCAGGGTGTAGTCTTAGGAGACAGTCTTTTTTTCAGGGTTACAATGTGTGTAAGAGAAGCAACAATTAGTCAGCAGCATTGTCCATGAATGTCCAGTATGACAGTTTTCCATTACTGGAAAATAGTCCATTATCCAAGCCAAAAGAAAAAAAAATCTGGAGCATTAGAAGCGTGCAGGTGAATGTTACAGGGCAGCCCGGATACAAAATGGGTTGCCTGACTGTGGGTCCTCACCCACGCACTTAAAAGGACTTATCAATACTCTACTGCAGGTGGGCCTCCCCGGTGGCGCAGCGCTGCAGGCGGGCCTCCTCGGTGGCGCAGCGGTTGAGCGCTGGATTGCAAAGCTGCTCCCAGCCTCTGCAGCGCTGGTTCAATCCCCGGCTGCTCCCTGGCCACCTGAGGAGGGTCCCACGTGGTGCGCAGACCTCTCCTGCCGCCCGCTGCTCCCCTCAGCAGTGTACTTCCGTCTTTCTGCCTGCTCTGCTCCCCGCTCTGGCTCTGTGAATTCTCTCACCCTCCCACGCTTCTGACTGTACCCAGTACTTGTATAAATAAATAAAAAAATTTAAAAAAATCTAAAAAAAAAAAATACTGCAGGCACACACATGAAAGGTTAATAAAAGGTTTATTTTTAATGGAAGAGCAAATGAGGAAATATACAACTCAGGGAGGAAATATACAACTCAGGGAGAAAAGTGGGAGACAAAATTTTAAATGTGTCCTACCCGATTCGCTGATCTGGAATTCCAAATGGCACTCTGAGAGCTGGCGCAAGCCAGGAGCCGTGAAGCCAGGAGGGAGCAAGAGCCCCCAAGGCCCCCCAAGGCCCCAAGGTTTTTATACCAAACCTGGCTGCTTAACCCCACCCTCAGGTTCCAGCAACCTTCCCTTAGGTGGTGACTGGATTTGTCTTTCCCAGTGTCCTGATGGCTTTGGTCTGGAGTGGGGGTGGAGTCCACAAAGCCTGTATGGGATTAGCTCAGGACATCCATTCCCCCTAACATGAGGACCCACAGCTAGGCAACCCGTTTTATATCGGGGCTGCTTTGTAACAATACGATTAAAGCAAAAAACAGAAGGCTTTTATACAGAAATCATCATCTAATATATATTGTTTTAATAAGATACTGATTCAATATTAAGGCACCAAGGGCATGGAGGGCGTCAGTGCCAGACAAGCCGCACTGACTCTTCACTAGCCCCAAGCTCTCAATTAAGGGAGGAATTCTCCTAATCTAACAGAATCTAACCTATTACTCCTCTACTTATTTAATCAGCCTAGTTTTCATATCTAACTTTAAGATCAAGGGAAAATTCCTTTTTCTGTAAGATTGCTGACTGTTGTTTTAAGGACCTACAAATATTTCATCAAAGGCAGGGCCTGAGATGGTTATAGCTTTTGGTTCTCAGAATGGTTAATACGTGACATCAGCAGTGGTAACATTGACTATTCCCAAGTGCATTATTTGTGCTGTCAAGATTATTAGCTTAACCAGTCACAAAATTGTTGTTGGCTTATTCTTGAATGCATACTCCAACAGCTACCATACCCATTGTCACTGAAAGGGAACTGTTAAGGAAAAGCGAATCTTTCCCTGTTAAAGAGCCATAGACATGGAAATGTCAGTAAAAGACAAGCTTGCTTCCTTAACAGGCATATCTAAACAAGGACTGGCAGCCTGCTAGGCTGGTTGTTCTCCTGGGCCAGTCTCAAAGATCTGCATCCTCCCCCTTTTCCTGTGTCAAGAATTTGTATGCTAACTAACTAATGTTATCAATGAATTATGCAGTGCCATTTGCTGTCAGATTGGTTATTCAGTAATTGATCAAACAGCATTTGCAGTTTTACTTTTAAATGTGTATTTTAACAATGGTAGAAACTAGCCATAAACAAATGAGACTCTAGCAGGCATCAGCTAAAGAGGTTCCTGACTTTTCAGGAATCTGCCTCATGCCTGGACCTTTGTCAGACTGTTAGGGGGAAAGGATGTCCTGAGCTAATTCCATACAGGCTTTGTGGACTCCACCCCCACTCCAGACCAAAGCCATCAGGACATTGGGAAAGACAAATCCTGTCACCACCAAAGGGAAGGTGGCAGGGACCTGAGGGTGGAGTTAAGCAGCCAGGGTTGGTATAAAAAACCAAACACATGGGCCTGGGGGGGCTCACTATCACTTGCCTCCTGGCTTCAGGGCTCCTGGCTCACGGCCAGCTCTCAGAGTGCCATTTGGGATTCCAGATTGGTGGATCGGGTAGGGCGCATTTAAAACTTTGTCTCCCATTTTTCTCCCTGAGCTGTACATTTCCTCATCTGCCCTTCCCTTGTAAATAAACCTTTTATTAACCTTTCGTGTGTGCCTGCAGTAGAGTATTGATAAGTCCTTTTAATCGCGCGGGTAAGGACCCACAGTCAGGCACCCCGTTTTGTATCGGGGCTGCCCTATAACAAGACGACAGGAGTAGCATGGCTCCCAGCATAATAACATCTTTTGAAAGGTTTTATTCTAGTAAAGTAAATATTTAAAGCTATAACCCACATGAAAAAATTATGCATGGGATCCATAGTGATTTATGAGACTGTAGAGACATGCTGAAAGAAAAATGTTTGAGAATCGCTGACCCAATTCCTGGGCCTGGATTCAGGGAGGCAATAGTGTGACAAAGGTCTTGGTGCAGGAGAGCAGGGGTCTCGGGGTGTGGCTCTCAAGGTCTCAGTCCTCAGAGCGCTGTTCCAGACTGGAAGTTGACTGTTGGGGTTTCCTCATCTCCCCAGTTTCACTTTTCACAACCTGGGCGGGTCCTCCTTCCTGGATACTGGTGACTCACCCCAGGGCTCACTCCCCATTGCCTGGAGGTCTCCAGAGCAGCCAATCAGCAGCCCCGCGGCTCCCGTTCCAAAGCCCCCACCCACCTGCTGGGACTCTGTGGAGGCACGTCCTGGGGGATGGGGGGCGCAGCCCTCCTGCTGCTGCTCATGGTGGCCACCACGGCCCCGAGGGAGACCCGGTCGGGTGAGTGCGGGTCCGGAGGGGACAGGGCGCTCCCAGAGGCGGGAGCGAGGGCGCGGGCGGGGGTGGGAAAGGCGCAACCTCGCCGCTGCTCTAGTTGTCCCCCCACCTCGGCTCTGCCCTGTCCTGGCCCCTTTCCATCCCGGAGACCCCAGCCTCCTCTGGCCCCCCGAGTCCCGGCCATTTTCGTCCCGCAGCCACTTTTCAATCTCACTCGTCTTTCACCCACTTTCTGTCTCGTGGGCGCCCCCCAGGACTTGAGCCCCCGAAGGGGAGAAGAATAGGCCTGGTATCCCCTCCCGCCCCCAGGCCCCCACTCCATAAGGATTTTCCACACCACGATGTCCCGGCCCGGCCCCGGGGAGCCCCGCTTCATCTCCGTGGTCTACGTGGACGACACGCAGTTCCGGCGGTTCGACAGCGACTCTCCAGGCCGGAGCTTGGAGCCTCGGGCGCCCTGGGCTGAGCAGGTGGAGCAGGAGAAGCAGGAGGAGTGGGACGAGGACGCGCGGATCCTAAGGGAGCGCGCACTGTGGTACCGAGCGCGACTGGACTCCCTGCGCGGCCTCTACAACCAGAGCAAGACCGGTGAGCTGGCGCGGGTCAGAGCCGGGTCAGCACCTCCATCCCCATGGACAGGGCGGGGGTGTAGCTCAGGGTCTCCCCCTCCAGGCTTCTCTGCAATTGCCCAGGAACAGCCCCAGGGACTTTCACCCCATTTCATTCTGTTTAGTTTATTCAGGGCGGGAGGGGGCGCAGGCTGGGTGACCGCGGGGTGACACTGGCAGGGACAGGGTCTCACACCTTCCAGATGATGTCTGGCTGCGACGTGGGGCCCGACTGGCGAGTCCTCCGCGCGTACAGACAGTACGCCTACGATGGCGCCGATTACCTGGCCCTGAACCCGGACCTGCGCTCCTGGACTGCAGCGGACATGGCCGCTCAGATCTCCCGGCGCGAGTGGGAGGCCCTGGGTGAGGCAGAGAGATTCAGAAACTATTTGGAGTACTGGTACTTGAGGTGGCTGCGCACATGCCTGGAGTACGGGAAGGAGACTCTGCAGCGCACGGGTAAGAGGGGCCTGGAGGCCTCCCGGTCCCCCCCTGCCTGGAGTCACTGCGGGAAATGAGTCCTCTCTCTAGTCCCGAGAGGGGGGCTCCCCTGGGTTTCATGTTCTGCACTAGAGAGACTCCCAGAGACTCCGGCTTCTCCTGAAGGACAGTGAAGGGATCCAGTCTCTCCTGAGAAAGACAGACAGTCCCTGACATCACACGTCACCGGGTCCTTTTGACCAGGGGCCTGTTTGAGAACCACGAGTTTCTCTCTCAGTCTTGTTTCTGGTCTGAGAACATTTTCAGTTATGTGATTCCTGCTTTTCTGTGTCATTCACCTTCCACCCAGGTCAGGAATAAAAAGTCTGTGTTCCACTCCCTCTGCTTCATCTTACCCTGGGTTTTCATCCTCATTCTAGTACTATCTAAGGAACAGGAGACTCTCACAGATTCCCCAGATTAGCCTGTTTTTTACATTTTTATGCTTCTAGCTGTTACAGGGCAAACCCTGATAAAAAATGGGGTTTCCTGACTGTGGGTCCTCACCTGTGTGCTTAAAGGTGACGTATGAATGCTAAACTGCAGACACACATAAAAGGTTGATAAAAGGTTTATTTACACGGTAAGAGGAAATGGGAAATGAATAACTCAGGGAGAAAAAGAGGGAGATAAGTTTGTAAATACGTCCTACCCGTTCCGCTGACCTGGGATTCCAGTGACCCACAGAGGTGGTGAAAACCTAGCACGCCTCGTGGCCAAGCCAGAGACTCCCAGCCACATGACCAGTTAAATACCCAAATGGAGAGCCTAGTTGCTTAACTCCACCCTCGGGTCCTCCCAACCTTCCCTTTGGTGATATGGGATTTGTAGTTCCCAGTGTCGTGGGGGTGGAGTCCGCAAAGCCTGTATGGAGTTTGCTCAGGACATCCTTCACCCCTGTCATTCCTGCCACGCCAGTTGTCTTGTCTATTGTGAGGATGGTCTCATGAGGAGTTTTCAGTGTCCATGGAGGAAACACAAAGTGAGTTTTCTGATTTACCACCTCAGAACCCCCAAGGACACGTGTGACCCACCACCCCACCTCTGAGTATGCGGTCACCCTGAGGTGCTGGGCCCTGGGCTTCTACCCTGCGGACATCACCCTGACCTGGCAGCAAGATGGGGAGGACCTCACCCAGGAGATGGAGCTGGTGGAGACCAGGCCTGGAGGAGATGGAACCTTCCAGAAGTGGGCAGCTGTGGTGGTGCCTTCTGGAGAGGAGCAGAGATACACGTGCCACGTGCAGCATGAAGGCCTGCTGGAGCCCCAAGTCCTGAGATGGGGTAAGGAGGAGGATGTGGGCAGTGATGTTGTTCTCAGGGCCATCAGGAGCCCTTCTGGAGCCCTTCAGAGGGTCAGGATAAGGTCTGGAGCTCAGGGTATGATCTTCCTTTCCCTACCAGTGCCCCCTCCTCAGTCCTCCATCCTCACCGTGAGCATCATTGCTGGCCTGGTTCTCCTTGTTGCTGTGCTCACTGTAGCTGCAGTGGTTGCAGCTGTGATGTGGAGGAAGAAGCACTCAGGTAGGGAAGGGAGTGGGGGATCTTGTCCACTGGGGGCTTTCATATCCCAGGGAGAACTTGCCCTGCCTGGTTAATGGGAATTACCATCCACACACATGTGTGTTGCCCAGAGGGCATTTGCTCCAGTCCCCCCTCACCTCCTTTCTTCATTTTTCTCAGTCCTGACCTGGGTCTTTAGTCCCAGTTCTGAAAACTTCCTGTTGTGCAGGATTAAAAGATTCCTTTAGGTCTTCTGACCTGACTGCTCCCTGGTCTCCCATGATGCTTCTTCCCACAGTAGGACAAGGAGAAAGCTACACTGAGGCTGCAGGTAAGTGTGGATCTGGGGTTTGATCCCTGAGCCCCTGGGGACAGTGTAGATGGACTCCATGGGGGAGTTACCCTCATCAGTCCTTCCTGTGGTCTCATCTCTGACCAGGTTCTGTTTTGTTCTCAACCAGGCAGCGACAGTGCCTATGGCTCTGATGTGTCTCTCAGCCCCTAAGGATCTTTTACAATGAACCCGATGAGGCTCCTGTTGTACGCACCCTGGGCAGCAGGGTGATGGTGTCACTGTTGTTCTTAACTGTGATATTGAGCATTTGTTCATATATTTATTTTTCTATGTCTACATAAGTTGCTATGTCTATAAATAATAATAAATAAAATATAATAAATAAAAAATTTTATTTATTCATGCATACAAGAAATGGGGTACAGGCCAGATGCACGGGAGGTGATCAGATTCACCAGAGACAGAGTGGGGAACAGAACAAGCAGACTGATGAAATACACTGCTGAGGGGAGCAGCGGGTGAGACAGGAGAGGTCTGCCGCACCATGTGGGATTCTTGCCTGCTGGCCGGGATCCAACCTACACTGCAGATGCTGCGGACAGCCTCACAGTGCTGCGCTCAACCACCAGCGCCACCAAGGGAGGCCTGGAAGTCAATTTTTTTTTTGCTATATTTATAACACTGTTTTTTTGTCCTTATTAAAATTGGGTTATATCTTGCTGATTATTGAGTTTTAAGTATTTGTAAATTCTTGATACAGTGCTTTATCAGTTTTGTGATATGCAAATGTTTCCCCCCACTCTGTGACTGAACTCCTTTACTGACGGGAAAGCAAGCATTATTGTCCAGACAGAAGCATGGATATATATTTTTAGAAAAAAAAAGATAAATTTCTAATTGGTTTTGAGCAGCTACTGGCTGACTGGGATGTTGGGGGATGGAAGGGAATGACTGACTGATGCGTATCCTTGAGTGTTATTTAAATGTTCTTGCATGAGCATGAAATATGCTTTCAAAACTAAATTACACTTCATTCCTCAATTTATAAAACTCTTCACACATCATGTCCAAATCACGTATTAAGATCAGACTGGCATGTGGGCTACAAGTGAGGGACCCGCACATCATAGTTGCACAGTCATGGTTTCTCTCAGGGGTCACCCTGGTGTTGTTCGTTCTGTGGGTGTTGGACAAATGTATAATGACCTGTGTCCATCATGAGAATATCATGCAGAGTATTTTCACTGTCCCTAATGTCTTCTGTGCTCCAAGGAAGCAAAAGCAAAAAAGAAACCAATGGAATCACATGAGACTAAAAAGCTTCTGTATAGTGGGGGAAACTCATTAAAATGAAAAGACAATATCAAGTTGCAGAAAATATTTGCACACCATCAATCCAAAAAGGAGTTTGCTGCAGGAGGCCTTGTTGCTCCAGCCAGATAGGATGCTGACAAGCAGCTAAGAGAAAAGGCCTCACACCGTGTGGGGCTGAAGATCTGGCATCCCTTTGCTTTTTGTTCTTGGTCATAGAGAGAGAAAAATTTATCAGAAAGTATATTAGGCAATAAATTATATGTATCAGCATACTGTAAGTAAATAGCACGAAAAATTGTTTGTTTAGAAATTAGTTGTTGGGCAGTTTGGCCCACTTGACAATGGGAGATGGTTTGTTGAACATGCCTGACAAGCATTACAATACAATAATTATAGTGGGTCCTTCTTTTGCCTTCCCTTGAAGTTTCTTGGGAAAGTTTTTATTTTTTTTTTTTATTTTTTTTTTTTTTGTTTTTCATCTCCTTTTTATTTTTTATTTTTTTTTTTTATAAATTTTATTGTTATATTCCCCATACAATTGCAGCCCCCCATTCTGACCCCAATCCCTCCCCTCCCGCCCCCGCCCCCCTAAAAGTGTCTCTGGTTCATAGTTTTTTGTTGATTTTGATTTTCACTTTCTTATAGTTATTCATTTTCCTGGTCCCTTATTTAAGTTTTCTAGATTCCTGCTATGAGTGAGACCATCCGGTATTTTTCTTTTTCTTTTTGGCTTATTTCGCTGAGCATGATCCCTTCCAGCGCCATCCATGTTGCAGCAAATTGCATGTGTTTATCTTTTTTGAATGCTGAGTAATATTCCATGGTATATATGTACCACATCTTCTTGATCCAGTCATCTATTTTTGGGCATTTGGGTTGTTTCCAAAGCTTAGCTATTGCAAACAGTGCTGCTATAAACATAGGGGTGCAGGTGTTCTTTGGAATGGATGTTTCTGTGTCCTTTGGGTAAATACCTAGGAGTGGAATTGCTGGATCCTATGGAAGCTCTATGTTTAGTAGGTCCAGAAATCTCCACACAGCTTTCCACAGTGGTTGGACCAGTTTGCACTCCCACCAACAGTGCAGAGAGTTCCTTTTTCTCCACACCCTCGCCAACATTTGTTGTTGCTAGTTTTTTTAATATGTGCCATTCTCACTGGTGTAAGATGGTATCTCATGGTAGTTTTGATTTGCATTTCCCTGATGACAAGTGATGTTGAACATTTTTTCATATGCCTGTTGGCCATTTGCATTTCCTCTTCAGAGAAGTTTCTTTTAAGCTCTTCTGCCCATTTTTTGACTGGATTATTTTCTTTGTTGTTGTTGAGACTCATCAGCTCTTTGCAGATTTTTGTGATCAGTCCTTTATCATTAGTGTTGGGTGCAAAAATGTTCTCCCAGTTGGTGGGGTTTCTCTTTGTTTTTGTTATTGTCTCTTTTGCTGTGCAAAAGCTCTTTAATTTGATATAGTCCCAGCTGTTTATCTTTGCCTTCACTATCACTGCTTTGGGTGATGTGTCTGTAAAGATGTCTTTGATGTGAAAATCACGTAGTGTTTCGCCTATATTTCCTTCTATATATTTTATGGTTTCAGGTCTTATGTCTAGTTCTTTAATCCATTTTGAGTTGATTTTTGTGTATGGTGTGAGGTGGTGGTCAAGCTTCATTCTTTTGCATGTAGCGACCCAGTTTTCCCAGCACCATTTATTGAACAAACTTTCTTTGCTCCAATGCATAGTCTTTGCTCCTTTGTCAAAGATTAGTTGACCATAAACCTGTGGGTTTATTTCTGGATTTTCTATTCGATTCCATTGGTCTGTATGTCTGTTCTTGTTCCAATACCATGCGGTTTTGATGATTATGGCTTTGTAGTATAGTTTGAAGTCTGGGAGTCTGATGCCTCCATTCCCTTCTTTTTTTTTCAGGAGAGCTTTGGCTATTCTGGGTTTTTTGTGATTCCATATGAATTTCATCAATAATTGTTCTATTTCTTTGAAGAATGACATTGAAATTTTGATTGGAATAGCATTGAATCTGTATATTGCTTTTGGAAGGATGGCCATTTTAATAATGTTTATTCTTCCAATCCATGAGCAGGGGATGTCTCTCCATTTCTTTGTGTCTTCTTCTATTTCTTTTAACAGTGTTTTATAGTTTTCTTTGTATAGGTCCTTTACCTCTTTTGTTAGATTTATTCCCAAATATTTGATTTTTTTTGTTTCAATAACAAAAGGGATGGTCTTTTTGATTTCTTCTTCTTCAGATTTATTGTTTGTGTATAGGAAGGCTACTGACTTTTGCGTGTTGATTTTGTATCCTGCCACTTTACTGAACTGATTGATGAGTTGAATTAGCTTTTCTGTGGAGTTTTTGGGGTTCTCTATGTATAATATCATATCATCTGCAAATAGTGATAGTTTGACTTCTTCTTTTCCTATTTGGATTCCTTGGATGTCTTTCTCTTGTCTTATTGCCCTGGCTAGGACTTCCAGTATTATATTGAAAAGCAATGGTGAGAGTGGACATCCTTGTCTTGTTCCAGATCTTAATGGAATTGCTTTCAGCTTTTCACCATTGAGAATGATACTGGCTGTTGGCTTGTCATAGATGGCCTTTATGATGTTGAGGTATGTTCCTTGTATCCCCAGAATTTCAAGGGCTTTTATCATGAATGGGTGTTGCACTTTGTCGAAAGCTTTCTCAGCATCTATTGATATTATCATATGGTTTTTATATTTCTTTTTGTTGATGTGTTGGATAACGTTGATTGATTTTCTGATGTTAAACCATCCTTGTGCCCCTGGAATGAATCCAACTTGGTCGTGGTGAATTATCTTATGGATACATTGTTGGATTCTGATAGCTAAAATTTTATTGAGGATTTTTGCATCAGTGTTCATTAGGGAGATTGGCCTGTAGTTTTCCTTTTTTGTGTTGTCCTTGTTCGGTTTTGGTATTAGTGTAATGTTGGCTTCATAGAACGTGTTTGATATTGTCCCTTCCTTCTCAATTTTTTGGAAGAGTTTGTGAAGGATAGGCACTAATTCGTCTCTGAATGTTTGGTAGAATTCATTTGTAAATCCATCAGGTCCTGGGCTTTTGTTTTTGGGGAGGTTTTTGATTACCATTTCAATTTCGCTAATTGTAATTGGTCTGTTTAGGTGTTCTATTTCTTCTTTATCTAGCTTTGGGTGATTGTAGAGTTGTAGGAATTTGTCCATCTCCTCTAGATTGTTAAACTTGTTTCCATATAACTGTTCATAGTAGTTACTGATTATTCTTTTGATTTCTGCTGTGTCCGTTGTGATTTCTCCTCTTTCATTGATGATCCTGTTTATTTGTGCTTTCTCCCTTTTTTCCTTTGTGAGCCTGGCTAGGGGTTTGTCTATTTTATTGATTTTTTCAAAGAACCAGCTCTTGGTTTCATTGATCTTTTGGATTGTTTTTTTAGTTTCAATTTCATTTATTTCTGCTTTGGTTTTTATTATTTCTTTTCTTCTACTGGTTTTGGGGTTATTTTGTTGTTCTTTTTCTAGATCTTTGAGCTTCGAGATTAGGTTGTTTCTTTGCGTTCTTTCTTGTTTCTTGATGTGAGCTTCTATTGCTATATATTTTCCTCTTATTACTGCTTTTGCTGCATCCCATACATTTAGGATATTGGTGTCCTCCTTGTCGTTCAATTCAAAAATTTTTTTAATTTCTTCTTTGATTTCCTCATTAGTCCAATGGTCTTCCAGTAGTGTGGTTTTTAATCTCCATGAGGTAGGAAAGTTCCTTGCCTTCTTTTTATGGTTTATTTCTAGTTTGATGCCTTCATGGTCAGAAAAGATGGTTGATATGATTTCAATCTTGGTGTATCTGTTGATGTTTGTCTTGTGCCCCAGTATGTGATCGATCCTGGAGAATGATCCGTGTGCGCTTGAGAAAAATGTGTACTCCATTTTTTTGGGGTTTAGTGTTCTATAGATGTCTGTTAAGCCCAATTGCTCTAGGTCTTTATTTAGAGCTTTGGTTTCTTTACTTATTTTTTGTCTTGTTGATCTATCCATTGTTGATAGTGGTGTGTTGAAGTCTCCCACTACGTATGTGTTTTCTCTGATGTCTGTTTTCAGAGAGGACAACAGTTGTCTGATATATTTTGGTGCTCCTTCGTTTGGTGAGTATATGTTAATGAGTGTTATTTCTTCTTGAAGTATTGTCCCCTTGATCATAATGTAGTGACCATTGGGGTCTCTTTTTATCTTTTTGAGTTTGAAATCTGTTTTATCTGATATAAGTATAGCTGTTCCTGCTTTCTTTTTTGGTCCATTTGCTTGTAGGATTGTTTTCCATCCTTTAACTTTGAGCCTATTTTTATCTTTTGTAGCTAAATGTGTTTCCTGGAGACAGCAAAAGGTTGGGTTTTGTTTCTTAATCCAGGCTGCAACTCTGTGTCTTTTTATTGAAGAGTTTAGTCCATTTACATTTAGAGTTAATATTGATATGTTAACATCTGTATTTGCCATTGTGTTTGTCTTTCCTTTGATTTTATTTATTTATTCTTTTAATAACTTTTTTTTTTTTTTTGGCCTTCTTTCATTGTTATTCGTCGCTCTGAGGTTCTGGCTTTAGGACTCCTTGTAGTATTTTTTGGAGTGGGGGTTTAGTTGCAATGAAATTCCGGAGTTTCTGTTTGTCTGGGAAGGTCCATATTCTTTCTTCAAAGAGGAAGGAGAGCTTTGCGGGATAGAGTATTCTTGGTTGGCATCTGTTTTCTTGGAGTTTGTTGACTATGTCCCTCCACTCTCTCCTTGCCCGTAGTGTTTCTTCGGAGAAGTCTGATGTCAGCCTGATTGGTTTTCCTTTGAATGTTATCTGTTTCTTCCCTCTTGCCACCTTCATTATTTTTTCCTTGTCCTGGATTCTTGGGAGCTTTACTATTATGTGTCTTGCTGTATTTTTCCTTTCGTCGTGGAAGTTTGGTGTTCTTCTTGCTTCTTGTATATCAATTTTCAGCTCCTTCTTCACATTTGGGAAGTTCTCTTCAATTATCTCTTTGAATATTTTCTCTGTTCCTACATCTCTCTCCTCTCCTTCTGGTATTCCTATAACTCTTATATTTCCTTTCCTCATGGAGTCAGATAGTTCCCGAAGTCTTTCTTCGTTCTTTTTCCTTCGTACTTCTCTTTCCTTTTCTGTTTTGGTTCTTTTTATTTCTGTGTCTTCAAGATTTCTTATTCGTTCTTCCATTTCATCTATTCTGCTTTCATTGCTTTTCCCAGAATTCTTTAGTTCTTCCATTAATTCTTTGATCTCCTGCATTTCTTTTACTTCCCTCTTTAGGGACTCAATTTCTTTCTTCTGACCATTGTTTTCCCTCTCTAGGGACTCAATTGCATTCTTCTGATCGTTGATTATTTTTCCCTTATCATTGTTTTCCTTTATGACTTCTGTCAGTTTTTTAATCACGGCAATTTTAAATTCTCTTTCTGGAAGGCTCAGAAATTCTTCCAAGTTATTGTCGTTGCAATCTGGGGGCTGGCTTTCTTTTTGTGGTGTGCTTTTTCTCTGGAGAGTTGCTAGGTTGCGTGTGGTTCTTCTCCTCCCTACTGTCTGTTTTCTAATTTGCCGTATGCGTTGGGACACTGTGTTGTTGGGACTTGCCGGCATCTTGGGTGGGCTTCTCTGTTCCCCTCTGGTTCTTCCAGGAGTCATCTGTCAGTTTCAAGCAGCCTTTACTGGAGAAAGGTCCCTGTTCTAAAATGTCGATGTGGGGACACACTCCCCTGTGCGCCTGGTCTGCCCCGGCGGTGGGTTCCTGCTCCCCTCTGGGCTTGGACTGCAGGCCAGAGGGGGTCTGGCGTGGGCGAACTTCCCCCGCTCACCTCTGGCTCCTGAGGAAGCCTTCTGCAGGTAGTCTTTACTGAAGAAATGTCCCTGTTCTAAAATGGTGATGTGGGACACACTCCCTGCGCTTCTGGTCTCAGGCACACTCTTCTGCGCGCCTGGTCTGCCCCGGCTGTGGGTGCTCGCTCTCCCTGTGGGCTCAGACTACTTGTTCAGAAGGGGCCCGGTGTGGGCTAACTCCCCAGCTGGCCACTAGCTCCTTCAGTAGCCTGTGCTGGGGTCAAGTCGCTAGGTGGCACCAGAGATCTCTCCTAGAGCCCTTGGGGAGCTGATTTTCCACCCCGTGGGACAGGGAGCAGAGCGGGGATGGTAGGGTACACCTCAACGGCTTTGGGGTGCTGTGTCTGCCTTGTGCCCCACCGTCGTGGGGAACCCACGCCCCTAATTTCGTGCCCCGGGTCTCAGTTCCAAAGCCCTCAGTTCCAGGACGCGGGCTGTAGCCCAGATCAGTGGCGCGGGAATGGCGCCTTTTGAATCCCGCTCCCCTGCCTGGGCGCCTTGTTCCTGCTCACTCAGGGAGGGCCTCCGCCGTCTCCCCGCAAGCCTAGGTCGCAGGCGCAGGGGCCTGGGCAGCTGCAATCCGAGCGCCGCTTTCGCGCAAGCTTACCGGGCGGCCTGGCCGGGGCTGTGTGCTGGTGCTGGTCTCCTCCTGGTGGGCGGGGCTCTCTTTAATGGCGCGTGGAGCTCACCTCCGCGGCGGATCCTGCAGGGTTCGCCTCAGCTCCCGTTCATGGTGTGTGGTGGCTGAAATAGTTCCTTTCCACTCACAGTCCCGCTTGCTGCATCCGTTTTTCTTGTTGGGCGTTTTGGTTTGTTGTTTCCCTCGTCTCTGCCGGTCGGAGAGTGCCGCCTCTGTGGGCGGGGGAGGGGAGCAGGGTTCTGCGCTTCCCTCCCTTCTCGTCCTCTTTTATGGCAACTTTCTTCTTCGGGCAGTTTGCTGGAGTCGTCCGTTTATCTTCCGTGTCCCAGTTCTCACTGGGACCTGCCGCTTTTCCTCCCTATTAACTTTTTTTAATGGGAGATCTTACTCGCAGCGTCTCCTCGCCGCCATGTTGCTCCGCCCCTCTTGGGAAAGTTTTTAAATGAAGCTATTTGAGTTAGGAGTTTCTAAATAAAAAAAGTTCTGATAGCTGAGTAGCAGCCAGCTCCTGCTGTGAAGGCCATGAGAATAAAAAAAAGTCTTTTCTTGCTTAGGCTTTGGCTGATAGGGATGTACTGGCGGCTATCTACTGTCTTAGGTTATTGTTTGGTTGAAACAATGAGTTCTAGTGTAAGGCTTAGTTTTTTATTAGCCTTGAAGGTTGCCTTCTTATGAGAGCACGTAGTGGCCAAAAGCCCATAGAATAAGAGATGCACTGATTGTTTCTGCTTTGTTTCTATGCCCATGATAATGTCATCTCACTGCTTGCAAAAAATATATAAATAAAAAACCTGCTGAACCTCTCGGCAGAAGATACTAACACCTCACCAAGTGTCGGTGTCTCCTCATTCCCTTCCCCTTAGCCCCTAAGTTTCAGTCCTTTCGTTTTCGCCGAGGCCGTCTCATCCTTTCAGGAACCCCTGACACGACATTTTGCCAGAGGCTGGTCCCCGGCAGGAGTTACTATCCAAGACCTACAAAGAACTGCAAAACAAGAAAACAACTCAATAAAAACAGGGCAGAGGAGCTAGATGGATACTTTTGTAAAGAAGACATACAGATGCCCAATAGGTACATGGATAAATGTTTGTCATGTGCTGTCAGGAAAATGCCAATTAAAACCACAATGAGTTACCCCCTTACACCTGTGAGAATGACCCACTGAAGGGTGTGGAGGAAAAGGAACTCTCTCTGGTACATGGTGGGTGGGAATGAAGTCTGGTCCTGTTAGTGGGCAGAATGAGGGTTTTCCAGGGTTTCTCAAACCTGTACACTCTACATGGGATCTGCCATCATCTGAATTAAGACAAAACATACTCTAAAGCCTAAGACCTTCAATAGAAAAGAACTTTAATACAATTAGTGTGCAATAGAGAGAAGAGAAAGAATATAGTTAGAATAGTTCCCAAGTGAAGCACCCAAAGCTACCCGTCCCCTCATGGGTAAATGCCCAGAGAAACAGGGTTGGCCCAAAGCAGGCCCACTGGGCCTGAACGCCTGCCACAAGGGTAAGGCACCTACTGGTAGAGACCCATGGGACAGGGGCAGGAGGGGCCAGTCAAGTCTGGAAGGAAACGAGCAAAATCAAAATCCACATCAAGACAACAGCTGCCATTGTCAGCGTCTCCGTGGGCCTCTCACCCAAGTCTTTGTCTCTTTCACATGTCTCTTTCTGTGTCCCCAATTCCCTGGCACAAGTCCAAACCTGAGGAACAAGCCTGGCTGCTGCTTCACATGTCTCTCTGCTCCATGTGCCTCCTCCAGTCTTCTTTCCTCATCTCAATCCACGTCTTCCTCCTGTTCCTTAGCTTCTCATCCCTGCTCAGCCCCACATTTCCTTGGGTGGGGCGGTAACCTGGAACCTCTCTTTTCTATGGATAGCACATTGGTCCTGCCCCAATGGAAAACAAATGAAGTTTCCTCAAAATATTCAAAATAGACCTGTCCCATGGTCAAGCATTCCATTCCTTGGTATTTATCCAAAGAATGTAAAATGCTAATTCCGAGGAATATGCGCCTCCTATGGTCACTGCAGCACTGTCTGCCATAACCAAGCAATGGAGACTACCTAAGTGCCCAACGGCAGGTGAGGGGATAAAGAACACAAACCGTATACACAACGGAATACTACTCAGCCATGAAAAAGAAAAAATACTGACTTTGCAACAAGGATAGATATGGATGGGATTATGCTAAGTAAAATAAGTTTGAAGGAGAAAGTTAAATACTGGATGATTTCATTCATATGTGGAATATAAAGAAACAAAACAGGCACAGGTGAAACTAAACCAAAACAAACTAGAAATATGACTGTGGAATTGAAGGTGTGGAGTGGGGTAAGAGCAGGAAACAAGGTAGGAAGAGGGCCCAGTGAACTATGGTGAAGACTGTGGGTGCCCTTATAGTAGGCGTGATGTGGTAACAAACATCTGAAGAGGGGTGACCCTGGGCCTCTGAACACATATGGTGTGTAAAGCAATGTTACCTCAACTGAGTAGTACAATGAGGGGGAAAAGAAACGAAAAAAGCAAATTGTCTCCTCCAGCAGTCACTGACCTCAGGACTTTGCCTTCGCCTCCTCACTGTCACGCAGGCTTAGGGGCTGGTTTCCCACAAGGTCAGAGGCAGGAGGTGCAGGGACTCCTGGGGCTGCTCAGACCCTGCTGAGTAGAGACACTGCATAGAGGGCGGCTCTGAGGGGACCAGAGACAGGGTCAGAGTAACCCCAGTGCTGAGTGAGGGTCTGGTTCCCAAGGAGAGGGGAGTGTGTGTAACAAGAATGACAGGATATACAACACAAGATGATGGGAAGACAATTAACATCAAGCCCCAGAATGAATGAATTGAAATCGCACACAGAGTAAAGAGTGTGAGAACAACACCTCAGTAAATGCAGTTCTGTGGAGAAGCAGTTTCCAAGCAGGACTGAAAAGGCGTTGGACCTGAAGAGGCTGAGGTTTAGAACTATCTCATGGTTGGCTTGAGGTGTAAGGAGCTGGGCAGGACCCCTGCTCCAGGCCCCTGCTAGGATGTGGTGGTAACTTCACCCCTCACAGCTCCCTCCCCCAGTCGCCAATGTTCATCTTCAGTCCCCGACGTTCATCTTCTTTGGACTCACCGTAGAAAACCCACGGGCCTCAAAATGAGGTTGTTCCATGCGCTTCAGCTACTTTCTCTCTAAACCAGAACTGGAGGGAGCCACACAGGGGGAGGGAGGAATGTGTGTCCCCCACTGGCCTGGCCCAGGGGCAGGATTAGCCCGAGTCACCCCAGTTCCTGAGCTGAGCCTTTGTCCACAGTCCAGGAATGGAGGGGAGATGGAGCAGGGTCTGTTGCGTCGGGCAACACCACACTGATAAAGAAACGGGCGTCGTGGAGCAGGCTACATGGTGCAGGATGCTGCGGAAGAGGAAGATCCGGGCCGTTTTTATTGCTAGAATAATCATACAGCGTCAGTTACGTGGGATAGGAGGACGAGGAGGAAAGGATGGGTGAAATAAGGAATGTCATCTTGGGCTTTGGGGGCACAGGAGTCTGCTGACCAGATAATTTTTATCTGCTTGATGATCACGTGTTGGAATCGAAACCAGACCCCAGACCCTGGACCATGGGCCTAATCTTATCAACAAGGCGGTCCCCTGGTCAGCTTCTGGGCTCCCTTGTCCCACCTCGTGATGCATCGCCTTCCCAGGGTGATCAAGCTTTCTCCCTTGAAAGATTTGAAAGGCACCTTGTAAGGTCTGGCTCCCGTGACTGAGTGACTGGGCAGCTCTGACCTTGTGCAGGAATGCAGAACTGCAGGTCACACAAATGGCGCCTGAACAGGCTGCTCACGTTTAGCGGACCCACCAGGGTCTCCCTCAGCTCCTAGGGGAAGATGGAATGTTAGAGGGCGAACTGACGTTTCTTTCTCATTCTGGGGCTCTCCCGTCTCCCCAGCATAACCCTCCACGTGCAGCAGGGAGAGGATGTCAGGTCAAACCCAGGCTGCTTCCCCCACGCCTCTCCCCACTAGTGTTCAGGATGCATCTGCTTGTCCGCATGGCCACGCTGGAGGAGAGCACGGAAAGGTAAGTATCATTAAGATATTTGCTACTGGGATTGGAGGGAAGTTTTTTTTTTTTTTAACAATAAAAGTTCTTTTATTTGGGCTGTTGCTGTAACAAGGCTGTGCAATTAGAAAAACACCTGGGAGAAAAAGAAAGTGTTGAACTGAGTTTTCATAATACAACCAAAAAAAAAAAAAAAAAAGAAAAAATTCAACAGTGAAAATAAGAGAAACATTTGCATGAATTATTCAGTTACCCCACGACACCCTGTGAGTTGTCAGATACCATGATCCCAGGGTAACTCATGACTGTGGGGAGCGAGACTCAGAAGCTCAGCCCAGGCCGCACATTGGGAGACCCGGGGTTCTGACCACCCAGGGCCCCCTGCTGTGGCAGCTGCAGTGAGGAAGGGTCTCTGAGCTGAGTAGGCTGAGGCCTCAGTGTGGTCACATCCACTGGAAACATCCAGAGTGAGGGTTGGGTCCTCTTAGTGATGGCCACCCACCACCTGCCCAGGCGCCCTTCTACTGACAAGTCAAATTAAAAAACATTCCTCCTGATGTTGCTCTGGTGCTGGAGGCAGGTGAGGTGGGAGAGAAAGTGGAGGTGATGCCAGGCCCTGTGAGCCCTCCCTGCCTGGTGTGGGGAGCAGAGAAGGCAGCTGAGGGTCCAGTTTGAGAAAGGCCTGGGGCGCCGTGGGGAGCAGAGACTGGAGAGGGTGAGAGTGTGCGGGGCAGGGAGGAGGCTCCTGCGGTCTGACCAGGGCAGGTGTGGTCACCTCCTCCCTGAGCATCTCCTCTGCCCTCCCGTGTTCAACTTCCTCACCCACCTTGCAGGACAGTCATGGCCTTGGGGTCCCTACTGGACCCCTCCTGGAAGAAGTGACCTGCAGCATCTGCCTGGAGACAGGAGGCCCCTGGGAGCATCTCCTGTGTCCACAGCTTCTGCCAGGCCTGCTCTCAGCTGAGTGACTCTCTGACCCGCCAAGGTCACTGTGTGCTGTCCATGCTGCCAGGAGCCACCACAAGAGGGAACAGCAGGTTCAGTTTTATTCTGGTCAGTTTGTCCTCTGGGAGCAAACTTGCCCAGAAGTCATTTTCCTGCTTTTACATTTAATCTGGATCCCTGCGCCTGGTGCAAGTGGTGGGGTATGACCATCTTTGCTGAGGCCCGCTTCAGTAGCAAGCCTTGACAGAGGCCATGGGGAGAGAGGCCCATGGCATTCTAGGCCCAAACTCAGCATGTGGACTGTGGGCCTCCCTGAGCTCTGGCAGCGTTGGCCTGGGCTGTGCTGTGGCAGGTGGGAGACCGGCCTGATTGCCTGTGATAGAGGGGTGCCTGCTCTGGATGCTCAGGTGAGCATCTGGCCCTGCTGAAGCCCACACCCGCTATGATCCCTGATGCTGGGGGGAGAGGGGACCTTACTGCGTGCAGCCTACGGGCCTGTTTGATGCCATCTGAGTGACAGCAGCCCGCACTCCAGGGTGAGACTATCTGACCTCAGGCATCTGGACACACTGGCATGTGTTTCATTTGAGAACACAGTGCCAGAATTGTAATGGACCAAACAGATTCAGGCTCTGACAAGTGTCATTCAAGATATTTTTTGTTTTGTTTGTTTGTTTTAAAAGAGATTTTTATTTTTACTTATGTATGCACACAAGAATGGGGGTTTAGGCCAGAGGTGTCAGGGGTAAGAGGATTCACCAGAGTCAGAGTAGGGAGCAGAACAGGAGGATCTACTGAAATACATTGCTAAGGGGAGCATCGGGCTAGACAGGAAAGGCCTGCTGTGCCACGTGGATTGGCTCCCTGGCCAGGGATCAAACTCATGTTGTAGTGGCTGGCAATAGCTTGATTGTGCTGTGTCTTTAACCCCTGCACCACCAGGGAGCACCCCACCATTCAAGGTTTTTGAGACCATCCAGGCCTCTAAATGGACCAATCTGATTGGAGCTCCACTGGCACCAACCAAACAGCTGGCATTATAAAGGGGCCAATCAAGCTTGAAAGGTGGCACCCTGAAGAGGATACAAGCCAGAGCAGCAGCCAGCCTGAGCCACTTGATAGACAGCTCCTGGTCAGATTTGTCGGTACTCCTAGAAAGATCTTTGCCAAGCCCTCTGCAGAGTGTGAGACCTTTCCAGACACCTTTCTGAGACCTGATGGCTACACCTGCCTCTGGCCCTGGCTCTAACACCGCCTGCAGAGAACATCGTCAGGCTGTCCCTGGGGTTTCTAAAGGGGCTGTTTGCTGGTGGCTTATGCCCAGCCTCTCTAAGGCTGTTTGCTGTTGGTACAATGGCATCTTGATTAAGATGTAAACTGGCATCTCTGGCACCATTGCCTGCTGGACCAGTGCTGACCAGCATGGCTGACCTGTATCCGGCCTCCTCTGAGAGCTGTCCACCACTTCTCATTCTTTGGCACTATCTCCTGTTGCTGTTGCATTTGACAGTGTCCAGTCCAGGGTCTGGTGCTGTTCGCCTGGCCTTTGGACAGCTGTTGCTGGCTGCTGCAGCATCACCTGAGCAGCCCCACCTGGGATCACCTCCTGCTGCCACCGGGAGTTGGATCCTGCTCCACTGCTTACCTGTTGTCACCAGCTCCAGGCTGTCATAGCACAGCTTGTGTGAGTAGCCTTTGTTTTGGACCACTGGACACTGAGGACACTGTCTGAGGTAGGACGGATGGCCATTTCTGGGCTTAGACACTCCTTCCTTGTTTGCAGTCTCCCCTTTTTAATAAACCCTGTTGCTTTTACATCCTGAGCCTGAGTGTTGTCTTGCAAGTGTGAATACGTGGATGAGGACCCAGAGACAGTGACTGTTCCCAACATTGCCCTGTTTTAACATAACCTGAGATTGGAACTGGTGACTGTCCCGCTGTAGGGTGTGGTGTCCTGCGCCCACCTGACCCCCCCTTCTCTGTTCTGTCTTGAGAAAGTGACAAGTGAAGCTGCAAAAATTCATGCCTCGTCCTCCCTGGTGGCATAAGGGGTTAAGCACAGCACTGTGAAGCTATCCACAGACTCTGAAGCACGAGTTAGATCCCCGACCAGGGAGCAACCCACATGGTGCAGCAGACCTCGCCTGTCTCACCCACTGTTCCCCTCAGCAGTGTATTTCAGTCAGTCTGCCTGTCCTGCTCCCCACTGCCTCTGGTGAATCCTCTTACCCCCCACACCTCTGCCCTGTACCCCAGTTCTTATAAGCATGAATAAATAAATCTTGGGCCTCCCAGTGGCACAAGGGCTTAAGATGCAACCTATGAAGCTGTCCACAGTCTCTGCAGCACGAGTTCAATCCCTGGCCATGGAGATACCCACATGGTGCAGCAGACCGCTCCTGACTTGCCCACTGCTCCCCTCAGCAGTGTATTTCAGTCACTCTGCCTGTTCTGTTCCCGCTGTCTCTGGTGAACCCTCTAACCCCCACCTCTGGTCTGTACCCCAGTTCTTGTATGCATAAACACATAAATTTAAAAATAAATAAATCTTAAAAACAAAATCCATGCCTGCCAGAGTGTTAGGATTTGAGCTAAAAAGAACTTCAAATCAATTCTTATTTTCTAGATGAGGGTAAATAATGAAAAGAGCATCAGGCCAGTGATTGCAGAACCTAGACACAGCAGGTACCCTGACTCCCTGTCCTTGCTCATGCCCTGATGCCTGAGGGAGGACAGAGGCTGAGGGTTCCAGAGAGGAGCTGGACACTCCCCTCCTCCTGCTCGGCCCTCATGGAAAAAGCAGGAGCCAAATGGTGAGAAAAGTTCAGGCCACGGGAAGCTGTAAGTCTGTCTCCCATGACCAGTCCTTGCCCGGGGAGGGCTGTGCGCTAGGAGATGTGACCCTAAGGCCGTGAGCCCTGATGACAGCATCATCTAGGAGGGGGACCATGTAGCAGAGGGTTCCTGTTTCTCCCCAAACCCTTCAAACCTTCTCACTGAAAGGATGTTGATATAGAGGGAAAATGAGTAATCAAGTTTAAAGCAAAAGGATACTTCTGAGTCCGGGGTACTGAGGCGATACAATACATCATTATTGAAGCGACATGGAGGATTTCAGGACAGACGCCCTGTGGACACGCACAGGTGCAAGAGGAAGTTCTGCAGGTGAGGCCTGTGAGCACACGTGTGAGGACCTATGTAGGGTCAGAGACACGTGAAAGAGACAGAGATGTGGGTGAGAGACCCAGGGGAGCCTGACAATGGCACCTGTTATCTTGATGTGGATTTGACATTGCTCTTGTCCTTCCAGACTTGCCTGGCCCCTCCTGCCCCTGTCCCATGGGTCACCAGTAGGTGCCATAGATTGTGGCAGGCTTTTGGGCCTCAGTGGTTCTGCTTTGAGCCAAGCCTGTTTGGCTGGACATTTACTGAGGGGACGGGTAGCTTTGGGTGCTTAATTGGGAATTATTTATCTATGTTCTTTCTCTTCTCTTTCCCTATTACACACTAATTCTCTATTGCACACTAATTGTGTTCAAGTTCTTTTCTAACAAAAATGTTATGTGTTAGATTTTGTCTTTAGGCAGCTGATGCAGATCCCATGTAGAGTGTACAGGTTTGAGGGCCCTGGGAACCCCTCATTCAGCCCGCTAACAGGACCAGACTTCATCCTCATGTGCCAGAGTTCCTTTCCCTCCATGCCGCGGACCAGCACAGCGATGGACGATGAGGCCGTCTCAGGGTTGAGAGATTGCGCAGGGTGGTCAGGGATTCGATGAATAAATGACACACAGACACACTTCAAGAGAGTGAAAATCTGAGTGCATCTTTATTAAGCTAGTGGTCAGTATATATATGTTTTTCTAAAAGCATAGGAACAGTGAACATTAAAGAGATCAGTTTGTTCATAGATTTAGCTTAATTGACAGGGCAGTGATTTATGTCCGAAGTTACATCTGGACCTAGCCTCATTTCTAATTGGACAGGCTATAAATTTTTTCTACTGTTCTATATAATTATTTTTTAGTTGCACTAACTATCATAATTAATTGTCATGGGTGAATTTATTTTATAATGCAGTTAATATCAAAGGTACTAAAGTTAAGCACATAATAGAAAGATTATTAAACTAACAATTCTATTATAACGCAGTGTTTAGTAATGTTTCATTTGCATTAACCTAATTATTAAATTAGGTATGTTTTTTTTAATTAGCAATCAATGACCAGAAAAAGGAAAGATTTTAGAAAGACAGTTGTAGCAGAATAAAGTTTGTGGTACTTGAGAAAGCGAGATAAGGTTCCAGGTGGTCAGCATTTCTTTTAATCATCTTTGTGGCAGCTTCTGGTGGTCATTATTTCTTGACAGGCATTCGGCTTCTCTGCATCTTAGGGAGTTTGCTGTTCTCCCCCTGCGCGCTTGGTTCCTTGCCCACGCCGGACCTCAGGGACCATGGCAACAGCCATTAGCCCTGAGGGTCACTGCAGGGGGGGGTGCAGCACCTCCACACCCTTCAACGGGTCATTCTCACAGGTGTGAGGTGGTAACTCATTGTGGTTTTAATTGGCATTTTCCTGACAGCACATGATGATAAACATGTATCCATGTACCTGTTGGCCACATGTGTGTCTTCTTTAGAAAAGTACCTATTTAGCTTCTCTGCCCCTGTTTTGATTGGGTTGTTTCCTTGTTTTGGAGTTCTTTGTAGATCTTGGATAGTAACTCCTTATTGGATTGATGATGTGCAAATATTTTCTCTGACTCAGTATTGTCTTTTCATTTTAATGATAGTTTCCTTCACTATGTAGAAGCTTTTTAGTCTCATGTGATTCCATTGGGTTTTTGGTTTTTTTTTTGCTTTTGTTTCATTGGAGCACAGAAGACATTATGGGCAGTGAAAATACTCTGATGGACACAGGTCATTGTACATTTGTCCAACAACACCCACAGAACGGACAACACCAGAGTGAACCCAAAGGGAAACCATGAGTTTGGCGACTGTGACGTGCGGGTCCATCACTGGTAACACACGTGCCAGTCTGGTCTTAACACGTGATTTGGTCGTGATGTGTGAGGAGTGTTATAAGTTGAGTAATGTAGTGTAATTTACTTTTGAAAGCATATTTCATGCACATACAAGAACATTTAAGTAACACTCAAGGACACACATAGGTAAGTCACCCCCCCAACACCCCAGTCAGCTAGGACATCTGCTCAAAGCCAGTTAGTGATTTATCATTTCGCTTCTTAAAAAAAAAATATATATATATATATATATATATATATATATATATATCTCCATGCTTCTGTCTGGACAACAATGCTTGTTTTCCTGTCAGTACAGGAGTTCAGGACACAGAGTGGGGGAAACATTATTGTTATATTCCCCATACAATTGCAGCCCCCCCATTCTGACCCCAATCCCTCCCCTCCCGCCCCCGCCCCCCTAAAAGTGTCTCTGGTTCATAGTTTTTTGTTGATTTTGATTTTCACTTTCTTATATTCATTTTCCTGGTCCCTTATTTAAGTTTTCTAGATTCCTGCTATGAGTGAGACCATCCGGTATTTTTCTTTTTCTTTTTGGCTTATTTCGCTGAGCATGATCCCTTCCAGCGCCATCCATGTTGCTGCAAATTGCATGTGTTTATCATTTTTGAATGCTGAGTAATATTCCATGGTATATATGTACCACATCTTCTTGATCCAGTCATCTATTTTTGGGCATTTGCGTTGTTTCCAAAGCTTAGCTATTGTAAACAGTGCTGCTATAAACATAGGGGTGCAGGTGTTCTTTGGAATTGATGTTTCTGTGTCCTTTGGGTAAATACCTAGGAGTGGAATTGCTGGATCCTATGGAAGCTCTATGTTTAGTAGGTCCAGAAATCTCCACACAGCTTTCCACAGTGGTTGGACCAGTTTGCACTCCCACCAACAGTGCACAAGAGTTCCTTTTTCTCCACACCCTCGCGAACATTTGTTGTTGTTAGTTTTTTTAATATGTGCCATTCTCACTGGTGTAAGATGGTATCTCATGGTAGTTTTGATTTGCATTTCCCTGATGACAAGTGATGCTGAACATTTTTTCATATGCCTGTTGGCCATTTGCATTTCCTCTTCAGAGAAGTTTCTTTTTAGCTCTTCTGCCCATTTTTTGACTGGATTATTTTCTTTGTTGTTGTTGAGTCTCATCAGCTCTTTGTAGATTTTTGTGATCAGTCCTTTATCATTAGTGTTGGGTGCAAAAATGTTCTTCCAGTCGGTGGGGTTTCTCTTTGTTTTTGTTATTGTGTCTTTTGCTGTGCAAAAGCTCTTTAATTTGATGTAGTCCCAGCTGTTTATCTTTGCCTTCACTATCACTGCTTTGGGTGATGTGTCTGTAAAGATGTCTTTGATGTGCAAATCACGTAGTGTTTTGCCTATATTTCCTTCTATATATTTTATGGTTTCAGGTCTTATGTCTAGTTCTTTAATCCATTTTGAGTTGATTTTTGTGTATGGTGTGAGGTAGTGGTCAAGCTTCATTCTTTTGCATGCAGCGACCCAGTTTTCCCAGCACCATTTATTGAACAAACTTTCTTTGCTCCAATGCATATTCTTTGCTCCTTTGTCAAAGATTAGTTGACCATAAATCTGTGGGTTTATTTCTGGATTTTCTATTCGATTCCATTGGTCTGTATGTCTGTTCTTGTTCCAATACCATGCAGTTTTGATGATTATGGCTTTGTAGTATAGTTTGAAGTCTGGGAGTGTGATGCCTCCATTCCCTTCTTTTTTTTTTCAGGAGAGCTTTGGCTATTCGGGGTTTTTTGTGATTCCATATGAATTTCATCAATAATTTCGAACAGTATTCTTTAAATGTTATTTTTTAAAATACTCTCAATATTTAATAGGTTATAGAAGGAAATATTTTCTCTTTTCCAGTTTTCCCAGGTATCACCGTCCAGGGACTGGAGAGAGGGGTTCTGGGAGAAAAGCTGGAAACCACACACCCAGGGCAGGCTCCGGAGTCTCCTCTCCTCTGAGCCCTGCTTCTCTGACTCCTCACAGAGCATCTCACCCCCAGGACGCCGCCCTCCAGCACCCCCAACTCTGCCCACCTCAGCCCCTGCCCTGTACTGGCGGCTCCACCAGAATCCGGAGCAGCGCGGCAGCGCCCCCGTGTGGCCACAGGGCTGAGCACAGGAGCCCAGGGCTGCCCTTTCTCCTGCTCAGCCAGGCCCTCCCCAGGCTCCCTGCGCCCCCAGCGGCAGGACAGGGATCTGCACACAAGGGGGCGCCCAAGTCCAGTGTCAGGTTAGAAGTCCTCAAATTTTCTTGGTCCTATGGCCAAAGGACAAAGCAGGTTTCCAGGTCATAACAGCTGATTCCCAGATTATGGGCTGATCTCCCAAATACAGAGTTTCCTTTAGTCTTGGATGGATCCTTGGACTGCAGAGTCTCTGTACTTTGTTTCTGCTTCTGCTTCCAGGGGTGAAATCACCTCCACCTGGGAATTAACATTCAATTCTACCCAGGAGCGCAGGTCCTCGCCCAGGAAAAGGACAAGGTTCCAGGAAAACGCCAAGACCCGGGGCCAACCACCATCCACGTCTTACAGCAGTGGGGAGCAGGAGTTATCAGAGCCGGGGAGAGACACGAGGAGCTGGTGGTGGTGTGTGGTGGATCATTGGTGAAAGGGCCGCACCTAAGAGAAACAATAACTATAGAAAGATGACCCACGCTGTCAGAAAATAAAGAAATAAATATACATATTTTAAAAATTTTCCATCCCTGAATGAGGGGAGGGTCGAGGAGAGCCCCCAGGGAATGACCAGGAAAATGGGGAGGCTCCTGGAAATGGAGCATAGGATAAAAATGGGGACTAGGGGATGGGGCCCAAAAGGAGTGGTGGGGGCACCAGGGAGGGTGGGGCCAGGAAGGGGCAGCATCGGGGACACTGTGAGGGGAAAGTCTGTGTGGGTGACAAGGCTCTGGCTGGGGCTGAGAGAGTCTCTGTCTCCCCTGGTGGGACTGCAGAGGGGCTGGTGCTGTAACTGACCAGGGAATCACTTAAGTTCTGGGCCTTTCCTGTCTGTGCAGGGCTGGTGTGACTCAAACACACACACTCAGGCTGATGAAGGAGAGAGAGGAGGAGAGGACAGATGGTTAGGAGGAGGCCCCCATTTCCTGAGCCACAACATCCTCCCCAACTCCCCAATGCTGGGGTGGCAGGGAGATTCCTGGAATCAAGAGGAGGTTATTCAGGGAATCTAGAGGAGAAAGGCCTGCGCTGCTCTGGAGGGCAGCCCTGGGGGCTGATTCTGGGGCTCCAGGGCCCCACTCCCTGCAGGCGGGTCAGAGTCAGCCTGGCTCACAGCTCCAGGCTGCTGACAGCCCCTCTGTGCCATGACCCTGCAGACACGCTCTGGGGATAGTATAAAGAAACAAAACAGCAAAATTAAATGGGAATCTAAAAACGGTAGAAATGATTTTTTAAAATCACATATTTTGAAGGACACTTCAGAGGACGTGGAATCCTTGTCTGACAGCTCATTGCAATCAGGACCTTGACTGTCACGTGAGCTACTCTGGCCTCCACTGTTTCTTGTGAGAAAACATCCACTGATCACTTTATCGACTGAATATTTTATTGGTTTGTACCAAATCACTTCCTACTTTGCACCTAAAACAAAGATCTGGCGTCTCCACAGTCTCTGAGGGGGAGGCGGCAGGAGGGGCCTCCCTCAGAGGCTCCAGCTCTGGGTCCCACGAGGCTGTGATGGGGACAAGATGTTGGCGGATCTGAACGGCCGTGATCAGCGTAGAAGGACCTGCCTCAGAGCTCATGCATGTGGCTCCTGGAGAAAACCCTCAGGTCCTTGTCCTGTGGGTGTCCCCTTAGCTGAGGGTCCACCGTGTGCAGGGAGTCACCCCAGAGAGGGACCAGGAGGGGAGCCCGGGCGGGAAGTCTCAGCCCCTGTGAGCCTGACTCTGCACGTCCCTTCTGCTTCATTCTCCTCACAAGGAAGAGCCAGCGAGTCAGACACACTCACGGGGGGGAGTTGTCTCCCCTCATGTTTATCACAGAATTGATGGAAAATCAAAAATCAACACAGAAGACCTTCTGGGCACAAATTATTTCCATTCTGCCCACATGAAAAATAAGCTGCCTCCCACCCAAGGCCCCCAAAAGTCTCTCCCATCACAGAAGCAGCGTAATGTCAGCATCTCATCACGTGACTCAGGACCATGCAGAGGAAGTTCCTTGAGAGCATCTGTGCAGTGAAGCCGTCTGTGCTCAGCTCCTCGTGGGCTGAGGCAGTTTCCTGCCCCACAAGCCCTGGATGTGGATACAGTGGAGGACAGACACAGGGCAACTTGTAGACCCATTTCTTAATATGGTTCTAAAGCCACTTAATTGAGATATAACTTACGACCATCAAGTCACTAGTTGAGGCTCACCTCTCGTGTCCTTCCTGTAAGTAATGAGCAGGGCGACCCCCTCTGTCCTTGCTCACCGGGCACCAGCCAGCCCCCCACGGGCTGTTCCCTCCATGGGACCCTCAACCCATCACTCCTCCCCAGGGCTTTGCTCCCATCCCACCATCTACACTGACCCCCTTAATGGACACAGGAACCCCCACACCCTTCTTTCCCCTGCTGCCCGGCCTGCTCCCTGCCTGTCCCTCCTCTCAGCCCCTCTACAGGTGGGGGTGATACAGTTACAAATGAGCAGTCTCTTAGACAGGCATTAACAAGTTTGTCTTTCCCCTCCCCTATGTCCCTACAGGTTTGTCTTTGATGGGCATTAACAGGACTAAGAGTTTGTCTTCCCCCCATTTGTTGCAATTTCCCCCTTGTTTGAGAGATTTATCTTTATAACTCATCTCCCAGATGAGCATTCCTGCATTTCTTTCTTTTTCCATTTTATTATTATTATTTTTTATTATTTTCCTTTTTTTTAAAGATTTATTTATTAATGCATACCAGAACTGGGGTATAGGCCAGAGGTACGGGGAAGGGGATGGTGAGAGGATTCACCAGAGACAGAGAGGGGAACAGAACAGGCAGACTGGCAAAATACACCGCTGAGGGGAGCAGCAGGCGAGGCAGGAGAGGTCTGCTCACCATGAGGGTATCTCCCTGGCAGGGCTGGGATCGAACTGGTGCTTCAGAGGCTGTGGACAGCTTCACAGTGTTATGCTTAACCCCTTGCGCCACCATAGAGGCCCCATTCCTGTATTTCAAGGAAGAGAAAGTGAAACATCTGCTATTGAAGAAAAACAAGCTGGTGCCCGCCTATCTCCATGCTCACCCCTTCCCCCTTCCCTTTGCAGATCCTTGCCAGTCTTCCACTTTTTTCCCTTTGTATAAATACCCCTGCCCTCTGCCAAAGAGCAGGACGGTGGTCTTTCAGACATGAGTCGGCTGCCCTCCTCATTTTGTAACAGGGTGGTCCCCAGGAAAGGGGGAGGTTCCCTGACCCACCCAAGGGAGGGTGGAGCTGAGCAGGGAGAGAAGAAGCAGCAGAAGAGACAGAGGAAGGAAGCAGAATGGAGCCAGGAGACCTGGAGGAGGTGCATGGAGCCTAGAGACACGTGAAGAAACTGCGCTTGTCTTTTGGTCATGGACTGGGTGACACAGATGTGGGTGACACCTGTGGGGAGGTGACCATGGCAGCTTTTATCTTGATGTTGATTTTGCTCTTTTCCTTCCGGGCTTGTCTGGTTGTTTCTGGCCCTTTTTTGTGGGTCCCCACTGGAAGATGCTTTAGACTTGTGGCAGGCTTTGGGGCCTTGTTCTGGGCCGATCCCATATGGATGGACTTTTACCCACGAGGGGACAGGTAACTTTGGGTGCTTCATTTAGAAACTAGACTCTTCGCCTTACCTATATTGTTTCCTAGTTTTATTAAAGTTCCTTCCCATTAAAGTCTCCTATGTTTTGTGTTGATGCGGCGGATGGCAGAACCCAGTTAGAATAGGCAGGTTTGCGGGGTTTGGGCTGCCCCTCTTCCTGTCCTATAACAGATTTGTCAACAAATTAAACCGCTTTCCTTTTCCTCAAACTCTGTTTCCTTTTATTGGCTGAGGGAAACTGAGGCCGGCGTTCGGTATGGGGGGGATGGGTTTCTTGTCTTTATTATGCACTGACTCCTGCAAGAAAGCAGCTCTGTGAATACAGCGAATCTGTTTGTTTTATGCACAGCACATGGCACATAATATATAGATATTGGTGGAGTGAAATGAATTAATAACTGACAAGTGTTTCTGATACAAATAAATCAAAAGCAAAAAAAATGAGGTGAAAGGTATTTTCACATTTTAGACAGCTGATTTTTTAAAATCCATAAATCCCTGACTGAGTAATGTCATCCCTGCCCCCATGTTCCAGCTCAGAGACTGCTCTGAACTGTGTCGTCACATGAGTGGTTGGGGAGCACCCCCAATTTCGAGAGCCAGGGCCCCCACAGGGCTGTCCTTCCTGAAGGAAGAGCTCCCAGAGCCCCTGGGCCCCACCCACTGAGGGAGACTGGGAGGGACACACTCACCTGGGGACCCCCCTGGGGCAGCTGGAGGAGGAGAAACAGGGAGGGAGGAGGCAGAGCACAGAGCTGGGGCAGGAGCAGGCTCCATGTCCTCAGGGCTGGGGAGAGACAGGGCAGGAGGCAGCCAGGCCCACACAGAGGATCAGGCAGCCAGGAGCTCTAGGCTCAGGGGGGAGCAGGGCCCAGGGACCCCCCCCCCACCAGCAGAAGCAGGGCCCTTCCTAGTGACCCCTAGGCCTTGAGACCAAGAAGTACAGACGTAGCTCTTCTGAAGGCTGCTGAGCCTCTGTGCTGCAAGAACATGAGGTTTATTGGAGAAAAACATCCTCCTTTCCCTTCCCACCCTGTGGAACAACACCCCAGACCCACACTGGTCAGAATACCAGGCCCTCCTTTCCCTGCACCTGGGCCTGGGGTGCAAACTGCCCTCCCGTCCCCATCATCACACCTGGTGACTCCCCAAGACAGAGGCCCAGACCCAGGCCCCCATGAAGGACAGGCAGCGCCTGCTTGTGGTCCTGTCCCCCTCAGTGTGAGCAGGTGTCCCTGAGAAGCATCAGGACACAGGACGTTATCCCCCAGGAGTCGGTCCCCCCAGGGTCCCTCTACAGACCCCTGTCCTGCTCTGTCTGCTTGTTCAGTTCACCTGAAGGTCAGTCCCTCCCCAGCCCTGACCTGCCAGGGACAAGGAGGAGGCCTTGCCCCAAACACAGCAGGAGCCGGGTCAGATCTCCACTGAGGGCTTCTGGGCGCCCTCCTTTTCCTTGTCCTTGCTAACCCGGGGGTGGGGGGGCAGATTTCTGCCCCAGGGTCAGGGACCTGCTGGGACAGAGCAGCAGAGAAGGGGAAATGAGTCCTGATCAGAGAAAACACACTCAGCCTGTTAGCAGGGAGAATGAGGGGCACCCCTGGGCCCCAAGCCTGCATGCTCCATCTGGGTTCTGCCATGGGCCGCATAAAGGCAGAGCACACTCCTGGCGTGAGCTCCCAGTAGAGCCCCGTGCGGGGAAAGATGGGATAACAGTTTCCCAACCAACACTGAAAGTTACCCCCCCACCCCACCCCAGGGTAGAGGACCAGCCAGACTCCCTGGGGAGAGGCCCAAACTGCAGGATGTGGCCCCCCTCACCCCAGCTCTCAGCCCAGCCCAGCCCCCAGCTCCAACCACCCCAGGGGGAGGGGAGCAGGAGGGAAACTTGGACCCAAAACTGCCCCAGGAGGACACACCCAGAAACCTCACCTCCCCCCAGTGCTGCCCTTGGGCCCATGTGGGGAGGAAAAAGAGGGGGAGGAGGTACAGAGCACAAGGTGGGTGTCCCTGGACAACCCTGGGGGACACTGGACACCCTGCAGGAAGGACACTCACCCCCTTCACCGCCTCCCCAGCTCCTCAGAGTCTGTACCTGCTGCTTCCTCAACAGACACTGTTCCCTGTTCTGTCTTGTCAGATACAAATTGTCCTGATCCTGATGGGTTAATCATTTACGTCCCTCTTTAATGGGCATATACCTCTAGCTTTTTTTAATTGTTTCAAGTGCTTTTGAAATAGTTTCAGGTAAATACCTAAGGTTGCCCAAATACCGTGGAGAAGGTAAAACGAATTGTGAATTGAAAATACAACTACTGATGGGAAGAATGAACCCCTTTCTCCAACGTGCCATCCAGTAAACTTCATGTTGACAAGGTTAGGATGAGGGTCACAAGGAAAGCCTCTTCCATAAACGGTGCTGCAGGAGGCCTTGTAGCCCCAGCCAGATAAACTACTGGCAAGCAGCGAAGCTCAAAGCGAAGCTCAAAGGGCCTCACACCGTGGGGCGGAAGATTCCTTGTGCCTCACACCGTGGGGCTGAGGATCTAACATCCCTTCACTTTTTGTTCTTGATCATAAAAGGAGAAAAATTTCCCAAAAGGTACATCAGGCACTACATTATATGCATCAATATACAGTAAATATACGGCTCGGAAAATTATCTCTTAAAAACAAATTATTAAACAATTTGGCCCACTTGACAATGGGAGACAAGTTATTGAACATGCCTGACAAGCATTACAATACAACTATTATTCTAAGTCCTTCTTTTGCCTTCCCTTCAAGTTTCTTGGGAAAGTTCTTAAATGAAGCTATTTGAGTTAAGGAGTTTCTAGGTAGAGGAAGTTCTGATAGCTGAGTAGCAGCCGGCCCCTGGTGTGAAGGCCAAGAGAATAAGAAAAGTTCTTTCTTTGCTTAGGCTTTAGCTGATGGGAATGTTCCAGTGGCTATCAATTGTGTTAGGCTATTGTTTAGCTGAAACAATGAATTTTAGTGTAAGACTTAGTTTTTTATTAACCTTGAAGGTTGCCTTCTTGCTGAGAGCACGGAAAAAGAGATGCACTAATTGTTTCTGTTTTGTTTCTATGCACTTGATAATGTAATCTCACTGCTTGCAAAAAAATGTATAAATAAAGAACGTGCTGAGCCTTTCAGCAGAAGATACTAACACCTCACCAAGTGTCGGTGTCTTCTCATTCCCTTCCCCTCAGTCCCTAAGTTTCAGATCATTCGTATTCGCAGACGCCGTGTCATCCTTTCAGGAACCCTGACACCACATTTTGCCAGAGGCTGGTCCCCGGCAAAATGGTGCTGGGGACACTGGACAGCCACGTGCAAAAGAATGAAACTAGACCACTGTCTCCCACCTCACACAAAAATCAACTCAAAATGGATAACAGGGTGGGATGTAAGACCAGAAGCCATAAAATCCATGGAAGACAACAAGGACAGAACGCGCCATGACATACATTTCAGATATCTTTGTGGCTCCAGCCCCTGCAGCAAGGAAAAGAAAAGGGAATATAAAACAAAAGGGACAGATAGCAAATATCTACAAGTGTGAGAGGAATAGGCCTGGGTCTGCTGCCCGTCACCACCAGAAAGCCACAAGCAGAGTCAAGAATTGAATCTATAAGCACTTTCACTTCTCAGATCACAGGCCATTGATCTGAGAGAATGGGGGGACATCGCACCGTTCCCCCATTTCATCTCCAGCTGGCCTTGTTATAATCAGTTACATAAAGACAGTCACAGCAAACAGCCATCAGAATAGCCCGTCACAGTTGCTGCTCCTGGTCTCCAGCACGTCCAGACTCTAGAACTTGCTATCAGCACCTGACTTCACCCAGGTACTACACTACCACAGTCAGTTTGCATGAATTCAACAGGAACAGAAATTAATATGCAGACCTTTTAATTTTGCTTTGTTGGAACTTCACATAGGATCCCTCAGACTGAGAGCTCCTAAAGCCATGAGTCAGGGCTCAGGACCATGCCAAGATCTTACTATCAGACTTGGCCTGCGGTACCTGTATCATCGGGGAAATTCCTATCAAGGCTCCCAAGACATCTGGGGTTTCTGGACCTATCAAGGCGTTGCCTTCTTTACCATCATGACAGACCCTTGTACCCCTAAAACAGGTGCAAGTTTACTGTTTTCTTAGGCTCTGAGATCAGTCTGGTTTCTGAAAACACAACATTCCAGACAAAGCCTTGGTAAAATACCCATATTTCCAATTGTCTATTAAAGAGAAGGAGAAGAAGAACTTTATTGGATTTATGCAAACAAACATTTTTTTTAAAGATGTATTTATGTGTAGAAGAGCTGGGGTGTAGGCCAGAGGTGGGCGGGGTAGGGGAGTGAGAGGATTCATCAGAGACAGAGGTGGGAACAAAACAGGCAGATCTACTGAAATGCCATGCTGAGGGGAGCATCGGGCAAGAAGGGAGAGGTCTGCTGCGCCATGTGGGTAGCTCCCTGGGCAGGGATTCAACTCAGGCCATCACGGTGTCTCTTCCACATGTTTCCTTCCATGTCTCTAAGTTGCTGGTTCAAGTCCAAAGCCAAGAAGCAAGGTGGCCTTCTCTACATATCTCTCTCCTGTGAGTCCTTCCGGTGCTCTCTGTGCTGACAAACCTTTTTGTTTTGAGCAAATCGTCCATCAAAACAGCCCATCACAGCTGACACTCCTGGTGTCCGTGATGATCAGCCCCAGAACTTGCTGACAGACATCAGAGGGTGTCAGTGTCCGGCACTCTTTGGGGCATCCACAGGGCAAGATCTCAGTTTAAAACAAGAGCTTTAGTTCAAAGAAAACAGATCATGAGTCATGTAGCGTGTGCGTGCAGCCTGTGTGTGTGCAGATTCCTGTACTAGGTATGGGCCCTTCCTCCCTGGCCTCCTCTTAGAAAGACAGAGCTAAGGCAGAGCACAGGGCACTGTCTGTGGTTCTCACCTGTGCGCTCAATTGCAACCACTCAGGCTCAGGGAACAGCAATGAGGTTTCTCTAATGTATAGGAGAGCAGGGAAATAAAGAGTTTCTAAGGCCTCCATGGCCAGCTGTGTCACCCCAGATAGTGTCCACAGTATCTGATAGTCCTAAATTAAGGCTGCCTGTGTAAGGTGGTACAGTCCCGCCAGGGAGGGCCTGGAGGTGGGGGCACATCCGCAAGCACTGGATCAGGATCCAACTCACAGTGGCAGCAGGAGGTGCTCCCAGGGGGTGCTCACCTCTAGGAGACACCCCAGCAGGCACAGCCACAGTCTGATGGCCTGGCTGGATGGGAAGGAGGCAACAGCACCTGGAGGTGGTGTCGGACAATCAGCAGCAATGACAGGTCTCAAAGGGGACCTTGCTGCTGTAGCCCCAGTGGGCTGCATGCCCTGGGGTGGTATGTCGGGGTACAGAGAGCCTCTGCTGTCAGATTGGCTGCCACCTTTGTCCATGACACTGATGGTGGCTGGTGGTAAAGTGCCCACCCACTGTCACCCACTGCCACTCCCGCTGCTGGTTGCAGTGGGCACAGCTGTCAGGGTGGCCGGGCCCTGTCCTCAAGCAGCAGCCTCCTGTAGCCTGCCAGGGTGGGTGGGCACCATTCAAACCCAGCTGTGTCCCCAGCTCTCATCTCTAGCCCAGCGAGGTGGCCTCAGCGAAGCTGTCTTGTGGCACCCACTGCAGGGCGGTAGCGCTGCCCAGAAGCAGCTCCTCTGGGGGGCAGATGGGGAGCCTAAGCCCTAGGGGCTGCCCTATAACAAGAGTAACAAGGATTTTTAAGTATATATCTATTTCTTTGACGAGGCTTTGCAATGGTGATATAAGGGTTTTTGTTCAGGTAAGCTAAGGGTAAAAGAGCACCAGGATTTTTAGATTAACTGAACAGTCTTTAATATGTAACAAGAAACTAGAGAAAGCAGTTTTGAATACCTTAAGTTTTATATATGAAAGTGTTATAGGGCAGCCCCGAGACAAAACGGGGTGCCTGACTGTGGGTCCTCACCCGCGCGCTTAAAAGGACTTATCAATGCTCTACTGCAGGCACACGCGAAAGGTTAATAAAAGGTTTATTTACAAGGGAAGGGGAAATGAGGAAATGTACAGCTCAGGGAGAAAAGTGGGAGACAAAGTTTTAAATCCGTCCTACCCGATCCACCGATCTGGAATCCCAAATGGCACTCTGAGAGCTGGCCGCAAGCCAGGAGCCGTGAAGCCAGGAGGCTAGTGAGAGAGAGACCCCAAGGCCCACGTGTTTGGTTTTTATACCCAACCTGGCTGCTAAACTCCACCCTCAGATCCCAGCCACCTTCCCTTTGGTGGTGACTGGGTTTGTCTTTCCCAGTCTCCTGATGGCTTTGGTCTGGAGTGGGGGTGGGGTCCACAAAGCCTGCACGGGATTAGCTCAGGACATCCTTTCCCCCTAACAGAAAAACTAATGCTTGGTGTTACAGAGGTGCACTACTGATATTTAAGTTAACTGAAATATTTTATAGTAAGTTATTTGAGCACACATTTTTTTTACTAAAATCCCTCTCTCAGACCTTCAATACTTTCTTTGGCTTTCTTGCTTTTGAGGACCATTTCATTACAAAGATACCATCTTTAAATTATTTTAAGCACCTCTAAAATAGCCATTTTCAATACATTCCTTTCTTTTTAAACACACACATATATTTTGGAGTTTTGTACCTATAACCCCTAAATATGCATAATATTTTCAATATTATATATTGAAATATTTTATATATGAAATATATTTCAATATTTTCAATATTTCTAGATAGATTAGAGTTGAAAAATCAAAGTTATCTGAATAAATATAATAAAAACCAATAACTATGAAGATGAATCAGGCATGGACTCTGTTCCAAGACAACAACTTTGTTCATATGCAGAATATAGAAGAACCAAAAAAAGGTCAGAAAAAAAACCCAAACCAAAACAAACCCTAGACATATGATTGCGGAAAGGAGGCTACTAGAGGGGGAGGGAGGGGGAGAGCAGAGTGTTGGGGCTACAGTGGATCTGGGGAAGGACTCTGGGTGCTGGGGTGGAGGGGGTGGTGTGGTCACTACCTCTGAAGAGATGGGAGCCTGTTCCCTACATGAAATGAAATGTAAATCACCGTGACTGCGATTTGAAAAACAGCCCTCAGCAAAGGGACAGAGAGTGGAAGAGAAAATTACCTGCTTTGGTAACACAGATCCGAAGAGATGTGAGATTATTCCCCTAAATCACACACAGTACTGTACATCAGTGTCGCTTCAATTAAAAAAATTAAAATATCCCTGAGGAAAGGCACAGGGAGTGGAGGCACAAAGCATCTGCTTTGCGGTCTCCAGGGTGTGGTCATCAAGGGGCTGCAGAGAGAGGCTGTGGGGAGAGAAGATGGCGCCTCAGACACAGGGCAGCTCCAGAGCCTCCTCTCCTCTCCCCCACTCCCCCCACCCCAGCCTGGTGCCAGGGCTGCTCACAGGGCATCTCACCCCCTCCCCCAGGGATGCTCAGCCCCAGCTCACCCTCTCAGCCTGAGTCACACCCACCCAGCCTCTCCCCTGGCTGCCAGACTAGGACAGCGCCGCAGCGCCCCCGCGTGGCCACGGGGCTGAGGACAGCGCGCAGGTACCCTCTGGGCTCCCAGGTCTTCCTGGGGCTCCCAGAGGAACAGAACTGTGCACACAAGGGGGAGACTCCATCCAGAGTCAGGTTCTGTGTCTGAACTGTTTACCCAAAAACAGGCTGACATGCTGGTCCCTCTCCACTAATAGCCACAGACTTTGTTTCAGGGAGGAGCAGGTCCCCAGGCCATTACAGCTGGATGCAAGGACCAGGGTGGCCCCACAAACATACCAGGTCTCCTCAGTCTCCTGGGATGAGACCTTGACCCAGGGTCACTTGTTTCCCTGCTGACTCCAGCATTGAGGCTCCTTCCCCAGGGAATCAACTCTAAATTCTTCACCCCTAGGATGGGCTGGAGGAGGGAAGAGGTCATGGGCTGGCAAGAGGGGAGGCTCCTGGAGGGGTGCAGAGAGAGAGGAAATAGGGGCTTTAGGGGAGGGAAGCCAGAAGGAATGGAGTGGGAGGCCCAGAGAGGATGGGGCCAGGGAAGGGGACACTGGATGGGAGGGATGGTCTGTGTGAGGAGAGGCCCAGGGGCTCTGGCTGTAGAGTCTGTGTTATCACCCAGCAGTGACCCCCTAGGGGAAGTGAGTGTGGGGGTGAGGGATCTGCTGGCTCTGTGCTGACAGCTCTGTAGCTGACCAGAAACTGTACTGAAGTTAAAGGCATCTCCGCACTGCAGGTGTGGGGTGACTCATATTCAAGGGGAAGGCAGGAAAGGAAGAGGGGAGTGATAATTGAAGGGATTCCCCTCTTCCAGGGCAGGACCCCCTTATACAGGGGTGACAGGGAGAATCAAGAGGGACAGCACAAGGCCTGTGCCACCTGCTGGGGGCAGCTTGAGCCCTGACCAGGGATCCCAGAGCCCCTCCCTGTGCTGGGACCTCACAGCCCAGTCTGAGGCCATCTCAGCTCACAGCCCTCAGGCCCTGGGTACCGTCTCAGGCACCAGGAGCCCCTGCACCAGGAGGAGTGGCCCAGGCCTTGGACTCCCTGTTCCTGGAGCACAGAGGGCAGGGGTGGGAGGAGCCTGGAGTCTGAGGTGGCCACAGGAGATGAGCCAGGAATAGAAGCTTTTTATTTAACTTCTCCCTAGAACAGAATGTGTCTCCCCATCCCCACCCTCCAGGCCAGGTGTCCACACTCATACCCAAGATGGGCCCTCACACCCAGGGTGAGACCACCCACCTTTGGAGCCTGGAGGGCGGCCCTTCCCCCCTCCCTAGCCCTGGGAGCCCAGGCCTGGGGTCCTGTCACTTCTCCCTCCGGGACAAAGAGGCAGGGACCTGCTGTCTGGGTCCCTCAGGCCTCGCTCCAGCCACCTCCTGCGATGAAAGTAAAGGTTTGTGGTTCTACTTTCTATTTCCTTGGCATATCCTTTCACCCTTTCACTTTTAACCTATTTTTGTTTGTATAGAAAGTCTTTCTAGCATATATAGACTGCAGTCTCCTTGATATTATCCAGTCTGAGAATCTCAGGCTTTTGATTGGAATTTTAGTTAATTTATTTTTAACATGATTTTTGATATAGTCAGATTTGAGTTTATCATTTTGATATTTATTTTTCAATTGTCTCACATCTTTTTCCATTTCATCTTTTTCTACATTTCTTTGATTCAAGCAATTTTTTTTTCTGTGAAACTAATTTTTTTCTTTAAAGATTTATTTATTTATGCATACAAGAATGGGGGTACAGGCCAGAGGTGTGGGCGGTGAGAGGACTCACCAGAGACAGAGTGGGAAACAGAACAGGCAGATTGACTGAAATCCACTGCTGAGGGGAGCAGCGGGTGAGTCAGTAGGGATCTGCTGCGCCATGTGGGTTTTTCCCTGGCTGGGGATCGAACTCGTGCTGCAGTGCCTGCAGTAAGCTTCATAGCTTGCATCTTAACCCCTTGCGCCACCAGGGAGGCCCCTAGAATCTCAGATTTTTGATAGGAATTTTAGTTAATTATTTTTAACATGATTTTTGATATGGCCAGATTTGAATCTATCATTCTGATATTTATTTTTTAATTGTCTCACATATTTTTTTATTCCATTTCATCTTTTTCTACCTTACTTTGATTCAAGCAAATATTTTTTTCTGTGAGATTAATTCTTCATGTGGCTTTAGATATATTTGTTTCAATACCTTTTACTGTGGTATTTAAGTCTGTATCTTTAATTTTTCAATATCTACTTAATTGAACTACATCCCATAAAATATAGGAAATTTACAGCAATATAGTGCTGGGAGCCATGCTACTCATGTTGTCTGACAAGGGTCGGGGCATGGGGCAGATTCCTAAAAAGTCAGGAATCTCGTTAGCTGACTCCTGCTAGATTTTCCTCATTTGTTTATGTCTACTTTCTATCAATTTCTGAATAACCAATTTGACGCAAATGGCACTTTGTGATTCACTGATTCATGGATAGCTAGCATGCAAATTCTTGACATAGGAAACCTACCAAAAGGGGAAGGAGGCAGATCTTTGAGAATGGCCCAGGAGAACAACCAGCCTAGCAGGCTGCCAGGCCTTGTATAGATATGCTTACTAAGGAAGCAAACTTGTGTTTTACTTACATGTCCATGTCTATGGTCCTTTAGGAGGGAAAGAGTTCCTTTTCAACAAGAATTCCCTTTTACCTTGGCAGTTCCTTTTTCTTTAACAGTTCCCTTTCAGTGACAATGGGTATGGTAGCTGTTGGAGTATGCATTCACGAATAAGCCAACAACAATTTTGTGACTGGTTGAGCTAATAACCATGGCAGCAGAAATAATACACTTGGAAATAGTCAATGTTACAACTACTGATATGTCCCGTATTAACCATTCTGAAAACCAAAAACTATAACCATCTCCGGCCCTGCCTCTGATGAAATATTTGTAGTTCCTTAAAACAATAATCAACAATCTTACAAAAAAAGAAATTTTCCCTTGATCTTAAAGTTAGATACAGAAACTAGGCTGACTAAATAGTATAGCAGTAATAGGTAGAAAAACTCTTCTGTTAGATTAGGAGAATTCCCCCCTTAATTGAGAGCTTGGGCCTAGGGAAGAGTCAGTGCAGCTTGTCTGGCATTGACGCCCTCCAGGTGTTAGGGGGAAAGGATGTCCTGAGCTAATCCCATACAGGCTTTGTGGACCCCACCCTCACTCCAGACCAAAGTCATCAAGACATTGGGAAAGACAAATCCAGTCACCACCAAAGGGAAGGTGCTGGGACCTGAGGGAGGAGTTTAGCAGCCAGGTTGGGTATAAGAACCAAACACATGGGCCTTGGGGCACTCCCTCTGTCGCTCGCCTCCTGGCATCACAGCTCCTGGCTGGCGGCCAGCTCTCAGAGTGCCATTTGGGATTCCAGATCAGCGGATCGGGTAGGACGCATTTAAAACTTTGTCTCCCACTTTTCTCCCTGAGCTGTACATTTCCTCATTTCTCCTTCCCTTGTAAATAAACCTTTTATTAACTTTCGTGTGTGCCTGCAGTAGAGCATTGATAAGTCCTTTTAATCGCGTGGGTGAGGACCCCACAGACAGGTACCCCGTTTTGTATCAGGGCTGCCCTATAACACAGGCCCTTCTTGGTTCCCTAATATTGAATTAATATATTATTATTATTTTTTTAAAAGTAATTGCTGCTTAAAAATATGGAACGCTTCATGAATTTGCATGTCATCCTTGCGCAGGGGCCATGCTAATCTTCTCTGTGTCGTTCCAATTTTAGTATACGTGCTGCCAAAGCAAGCACTAATATATTATTGATACCGGAATTGTCAGGCCTAGTCTCCCAGCCAGGAACGGATCCCAGGCTGCAGGGGCAGGGCTGAGTCCCAGCCACTAGACCCCCAGGGGTTGGTGTCTCACGAAGCCACAGCAGGAATTTCGCAGACTCTCAGGCAAGCAAGCGAGAAGAGGCAGGTTTGTTTAGAGAAAGAAAAAGTTTATTGAGGAGAAAAAGAGCAGAAATAAAGTGGGACTCCCAGGCCAGGAAACCAGGCCAGGGAGGGGCAAGGAAGCCAAAGTGGAGTCCTGTCTCAGGGAATATAGACCTTATTTCCCTCATTATTTCCAAGCTCCACCAGTCTCTTTGTGATTGGTAGTTCTCGGCTGCCTCACTTAATCTGCTACTGAGTGGGGGATCTTTACATTCCTTATCTATTGAAGAAAACCAGGCTGGCACGCACCGGTCTCAGTGCTGACCCCTTCCCATCCCCCCCCTTGCATAAATCTCCTGCACTCTGACAAAGGGGAGGACGGTGGTCTACCAGACAGGAGTCTGCTGCCCTCCTCATTTGTCCATACAGTAAACCACTCTCCGTTTCCCCAAACTCCACCTCCCCTTATCACCTGAGGGAAACCGAGGCCAGAGTTAACAATGTTGTCCTTGGTCCTGGGATGTTTATTATTCCCAGTGGAATTCCTTAAATTCCTCTCATTGTCCTTATCTCTGAAGCCTTCCTCAATGCTCAGAGGTCCCCACCTGCACTGTCCTTAAGGCTGCCTCATCCTCCCTAATTTGCCCTCGGATTCATTATTAAAACCATATACTATTAGATAATGATTTCTATATAAAAGCCTTCTGTTTTTTGCTTTAATCATGGTTATATGTCAGTCTAAACTTTATAGGTTAGTTAGAAAAAATCCCTCTGTCTCCCTTCCCCCAGGTAACTCCTGTCCTTTGTTTCCCCGCCCTTAGTTAATCCTTCACCATAGTAAACATAGAAATGTTAGTTTCAGTCACATGAGTTTTTACTAGTAATAAAATAGTTGTTTAAAATAAATGACTGTTCTAAGAACACTTTTGTTTAAGCAACTGTGCCTTCTTCAAAGAATGTTACAACCTCTGTTAAAGGGCAAATGAACCCCTGGTGGTTCTAGAGGAAGAAGTGATCATTGTTTTCTTCCTTCTCTAGTACATATGCTTATTTTTTTTTTTAATAGAGACAAGTATTATTTATTTATTTGTTTGTTTTTGTTTATACAAGCACTGGGTACAGTCAGAAGCGCAGGAGGGTGAGAGAATTCACTAGAGCCAGAGCGGGGAGCAGAGCAGGCGGAAGGACCGAAGTACACTGCTGAGGGGAGCAGCGGGCGGCAGGAGAGGTCTGCGCGCCATGTGGGACCCTCCTCCGGTGGCCGGGGAGCAGCCGGGGATCGAACCTGCGCCGCAGAGGCCACGGGCAACTTCGCAACCCAGCGCTCAACCGCTGCGCCACCGGGGAGGCCCTAGTACATATGCTTATGTACCTTGTAATGTATAAATTAAGGGCTGCTGAGACCCTCAGCAGAATGATGTCCCCACCCTGATCAAGTGTTTGCATCTCCTCACTCCCCCTCCCTAATCTCTCAGATTTGTCCAAGCCCTCTCATCCTTACAGGAACACAGGCACCCCTGACATGACAGTTTGCCGAAGCTGCCCACACCCCGCCCCCCGCAATATAGGTCTATTTAACCACCTTAATGTTATTATTGTAATATATATATTAAACCAAAATACATTTAAGCCAAATAAAACTTTATAATACAAAAAATTTAAGCAATCGTATCAGTTCAATAAATTAAAACAAGTCTACAGAAAAACAGTATTATGTGTGTGTCTGTTGTTATTTATTGCTGTAAATGTGTGCTATAAATGTGTTAGTTATTGCTATAAATTTCCCTCGACCTGGAAGAATTCCTTTAAAATTCCTTAGGACAGAACTGCTAGCAATGAATTCTTTGTTTTTAATTACTATAGCATATTTACTGCTGGAGACCAGCCCCAGCTAGAAGTCGTGCCAGGGATCTCAGAAAGGAGAGGATGGAGTCGGTGAAAATTTTCTCTCAAAGGGCTGAGGGGAAGTGGAGCGATGTAGGAATGAGGAAGACACAAACACTTAGTTCGTGCAAGTATCTCCTACTGAGGGTCTCAGCGGGTCTTTATTTATACCTTAAGGCAAGCAGTGGGATTACATCAGCGTGAGCATTGAAGCAGAGCAAAGACAATACATATTTTCTCATGATCATGTAAAGACTCCCTTGGCCTTATACCTGTAGGTCATTTTTTTGGTAACCTAAGAACAATTAGTTTCCTAGGTACAGCTCATTTACTAGCATGATCAACAGCACAACATTTGGCAACATTTAAACTTTCCCAATTACAAACGTGGGTGTAAAGTTCCTATTCTATATTCAATTACTACAATCAATTTATTTCCTAGCACTCAATTAACTTGGTTAATTTATTTATTACTTCAAAGTGGTTTAAAACAATTTATCAGATCTACGTAAGTTCTACTGAAGTCTAACTCTTAACTAGAAATTCCTAGCCTCCACACAGGCGAATTATTGCGAATTATTGACCTCATATACCAGGAAATGTATTGTTGCTGCAAACAGGTACCCCCTATGGTTTCCGAGCAAAGCTGGTTCAGGGCAGCTTGTTCTCCATAGTTCTCAAGGCCAAAACATTTCTTTCCTAACTATACCTTAAACAATTTTTTTACTTCTTTTGTGATAGTTCATGTGTAAGAACAATAAGCCAATTGTTACCTGGGTCCGAATTAGGTTTTCACAGGCCAATTTGTAACTAACTTCAGCATTAACCAAGAACAAAGAGGAGAGCATTAGCAGGCGTTGCCATGGAGACTCCCTAGTTCAGATCTTCTTTGGGAAGTTTGAGAACTTCCTTCTTCTGGGAAGTACAACTTTCCCTCTTCAGGGGAGCACAGGAACTCCCCGCTTCTCAGGAGTCTCCCCCAATCCCAAACTTTGTCAAGAGACAGCATGGGAGGCGCAGCCTGCCGCAATTTACTTTGTCTTCTTTCTTGCCATTTTTTTCTTAACATCTTTATATGAAATAAAATTTACCAATTTTAGATGGACAGTTGGGTAAATATAAATAATAGAATCCTGGAACTACCATAGAGCACAGACAGCACAGCCCCCTCATCCTAAAACGTCCCCCTCAACTTTAATTTGTTTTTTTTTTAATTTATTTATTGTTGTATTTTCATATTGTTGTTCATTTTTGAGGAATGTTGATTTCTCCCCTCAGGTGTTGTCCCCATAAAATTACCTCCACCAGGACACCCGGGAACATCACCACACCCCTCCCATTTTGATCCCTTTCTCTCCCTCTCCCCAGATGAATGTCTCCAATGTATAGTTTACCTGCTAGTTTTGTCTGGAAGAAGCCCCCATCCCTTGTATGGTTTCCTTATGTTCTTCCCACAAGTGAAGCCATCCTCCATGACGTGAGTCCTCTGCTCACTAGAGGAGGCAGCAGAGACCCAGAGCTCGGTGTCCCCTCCCACATCAGGAAGAGGTCATCCCCCAGCCCAGGGCACCCCAGGCACCTTACCTTCTTGCCAAGCGCTCTCTGGGCTCCGAACCCTGATCATCTCCTGCACCCACCCTCTGCCCGGGACTCCCACGTCACCCGCTCTCCACGGGGATGAACACAGCCCACCTCTACACATCAGTGTCAAAAGCCACCCCTCCAGCCTCCAGACCCTTCAGAGCCAACTGCTCCCTCAGTTGCCACATCCCACCTTGCCGCCTAGCAAAGTGTCTGCTGCCAAGGGCCCATGGGAGACGGGTAAGTGTCCAGTTGATTTTTAAAAGACAGTGGGGGAGGATGTCCCAGTCACTCATCTCTGGTGAACCTCACGCACTTGCAGTTCTGCTACAAAACTCACCTAAGTCCTTGCACCTGTAACAAAAGCCCCCTTTCTCCTAAGCCTGCATTTCCCACTCCTAAGCTAAAATGAATTCATCACTTTGGAAAATCAACTGCAGTGTGGACTGCTGGTCTTTGCAGGACATGCCCAGAGGGCAAGCCCCGTGTTTGGGGCGGGGGTTTGAGGCTCTCCTAGTAGGACGGGCCCCTGAGCATTCACCCTGGAGGCTTGGAAGGCCCAAATCTCACACCCCTGCTCTGGAAGCTCTTCCCAAATGACCTCTCACCCTTCACGGTGTATTGTATCTTCTCCAAGATGATAAAGATGTGCGGGAAGGAAAACAACGATCAACCAAGCAGGTGAAATAGCAGACGTGGACACACCGAGGGTTAATGATGGCAACATAAAATCAGCCAGAGGCCAAGTACCCCAAGCAGACAAGCCTCGGGCATGCACGCTGGGAGAGGCCAAGCCAGAGAGGGGGTCTCGGCACGGCCTCACCTTCCTCCTGTCCAATGGGGGGAGCGCTACCCCATTGGAGCGGTTAAGGTCGGACACCAGCACCTGCAGAATGTCCTGAATCTACAGGAGGTGAAAAGAGAAAAACAAGGGCAAGGGGAGGAAGAGAAAAGCGGCTTAGAGAAGACAAGAAGGTCAGAGAAGGAAAGAGAGAGCAGCTCTGGACGATGGATGCTGGAGACAAGGGTGACGGATCATACCATGGCCTGTGCCTTCTTTCCAAACGGCCACTCACCACCTCGCCTGAGGCAGGAAGCAACATGAACCAAGAGATGATCAAAGCTACCAAATCAGTCTGGAAGACGCTGATCTGGCCCAACAACTTCATCTTCCAGTTGAGGAAATTGAGGCCCGGGAAGGACGTGACTTTCCCTGGGATCACCCAGCAAGCCGGTGGCAAAGACGGACTCCCACCTCAGAGGTCACCTAATCCCAAGCACCTGGGGCTCATCTGTGCCGCCCTAAAGGGAGAGGGTGTCCTCACTGACTGGCTTCCCCTTGAGGCTGGGGATGAGGGAAATTGCCAGAGCAAGAAGTCCATAGCGACGCCCTGTACTGAAGGCTCACTGCGCACCAGGCCCCGCACGAAGGGATGAATGCACAATCCTCTCACGGATGCTGCCGAGATTTAAGTAGAGCTGTAGCACCCTGACTCACAGGTGGACAAAGAGCTTAAACAGTGTCGCCCCAAATCAGATCCCCAGCAGAGCTACGGAGAGGCCGCACTCAGACCCGGGGTTCTTACCCACTTCTTTCATGCTCTTCACCTCTCACTGAGCTGCCCCTGGAGCACCCCTCTCCCAGCCTGGCTGAGCAAGACTTACATCTTCAGATGACTTACAACCACTTCCAGTGGTCTCTTGCAGGAGACCCCAAGATGTTTTTCCTTTGGTAGTCTCTCAACTGCAGAGAGGAAAAAGAGAGTTGAGGCTCACGAGATCTGCAAGCCTCTGTACTCACACCCCACTTTACAAGTTAGATTTGCCATCTGACGTCATGCCACCAACATCTCCACCAGGTGCTGTGAGTATCCCCCCGTCCCATCCTCCCAATGACAGAAGAAATGGACTGATAACTTGGTTTAAAGAAAAAATGTTTAGGAATTTTCACTCAGTCTTCAGACTCGAACACTGGGATGCCACGACTCAGTAGCTGCCAGCAGGCAGCGCTGCTCAAGCTCCTGCACCAGTGGATGCTCATGGCAGGAGGCAGTGAGGGGACAGCCAGGGGCACAGCCAGGCCCATTTCAGAGCAATCTGTTACAATCTCACATATGTCTGCATACGTGCATTAACACAGAAGGCTTTTTTTTCTCAGGAGACTCAAGCAGAATTGATGCTTCAGTCGCCTGTTTATCCTGTGGCGAGCTGAGCAACCCATGTTGAGACGACTGGGGGAAGATTCCCAACTGGGAAGGTCAGTATGCTGGGATCTGATCCACAGAGGGTAAACAGATCACTCCAAAGAGCACTGATTGGGGGGCACTCTGGCCCCAGGGTCATAAGGAATTAGAATGTGAGATGGAGGAGTCAGACAAAAATTGGAAAGTCTCCGTGGAGAAGTAGAAACCCCGCAGAAAACCAAACTAAACAATTCTTCCCAGTGTCTCCCAGAGCAGTTGCCAGCGTTTCAAGTTTACTAGGGAAGCGTAGGCTTTGTAGGCGCTCAGTGTTTAAAGGTGGGGTACAGTACAGAGCAAGCGAGCCTGAACCCTCTCCCGGGGTCGGGTCCCATGGTCTTGGGTCCCCTTCAAGTTGGTAATCTGCAGCCACAAGAGAAACCTGAAAGGGGGTTAGTCCTGGGGGGCTGGGGCAACAAATCAAGCACCCAGCTCTTGATGTGACATAAGGATGGTTCCCAGGGATTGTGACGTAGCTACATTCTACCCCTTGCCCCTCCACGCACATTCGCCGCTCCTCTTTGTCCTGGGCCAGCCCATTTATGAGAACCCCTTCTCTAGGTGCTGCTCCCTCATTACTGCTCTCTGGTCTGGCAGAGAGCCAAGGGGGTGGCTCAGGCCTGGTTATGAAGGTCTTCTGCAGGGATGTGATAACGTGGGTGGAGAAGGAGTTGGTTAAAGGTCGTAGGAGACATTTCCTGAATGTGAGCCTGTGTGAATTTCAGGAGGCAAGGAGCAAAAAGAAAAAAAAATGTAAAGTCATCATTAGTATTGGCCCTAAGAGTGGGAGGAGCCATGACACTATAGGATTTTGAAACCATGTCAGCGGGGAATTGGAGCCCCCAATTTCCCTTTCCATGTCTTTGCGTAGTTTCATGAAGCTTCCACATTTTGTTCTACAATCTTTGATTCATTGATACAATAACAACATTCTTCCCTGAGGAACAGGCAGGTGCCCCCCTTGTTAGCCGTTAACAGGTCCAGAGCCCGCCGGTTTTGGAGCATGGCCTGTGCCAGGGCGGGGGAGCTGTCTTTGTGATGATGCTAAAGACACAGAGGTTTTTTCTAAGGAGGGGTAGATACCTTTAACCGAAATGTTAGAAGTGCAGGAATGAAAGCCGACAAGGGCGTCAGTTTGCTGGCAGGGGTAGCTGTGATTGGAGTCCCATAGGGGGACTGAGAGTTGGGGAGTCTGGCAAGCAGCTTCTGTAATCTTGGTCATAGTGGTATTGAGATTAATTGGAGCTGCCACCAGTAGAGGCCTCTGAAGGAAAGCACAGAGGAAACAAGAAAGGTATTAGATCCAAAAGAGTTATGTAGGAAGAGTATAGCTTTTTGTATTTTACGAATCCAGGTTGAGGGTGTCTCTGTCTTTTCTGATGATGTTAGCTGATTTTGTAGGACTTGCTCTGAATGGAGGATGTCCTGGGAGACTTGGACTGTGGCATTTTGTGTCGGGACATAGTCCCTTGAGAAGGGAAAATGTTGCCACTGTGTAGAATGCCAGCCAGTGTACCCTGTGGCTTGGACTCCCTGTACCCAGCGTAGGTCCCAAGGAACTGAAAAAGATAGTTAACTTGATTCGTATTGAAACCCGTATTATGACAGATGGAGAGAACATTCGGCCTTTGTCTGGAAGGTGCACTGTACATGACGGGCAAGGGTACCCCCCATATTCTTTGTAGGTATTCTTGCAATGATCTAAGGTTTGATGGTAAAAGAAAGAAAACATTTTGTTCATGGTGTTGTTAATTGATGAAAGAGTTAGGGTGAGAGTGATGGGTGCTGTGCATCCGGCCTGTGGGCACTCTGCAGTACCCACCAAGTGGGTAGTCTCCGTGGATCCTGAGACAAAGGTCTCCCTAACTTTGAATTTCCACACATAGGACACTGAGCTAGGGGAGATTTTGACAAGAAATGCGCATCCTAGTAGGACCCAGGTTACAACATACATACTGTTTGTCTTCAGGCGCACGTTTGACCCAAGAGAGATGGTACCAGGAGGGGTCTCCCAGAGGTGTTACCACTATAGGCGTGGTGAGAATGACTGTGTGCGGACCAGTCCATGGAGGCTGCAGTGGCTTTGGCTGAAGCGATTTGAGCAGAACTTGGTCTCCTGGATGCAGTGGTGGGGAAGGTCAGTTGAGGAGGTCGAGATTCGGGCAGGACTGGGTAAGTACCGGTCTGCGTGTTCCTGGAGCAGTCGCAGAGCTCTCAGGAGAGTTTAGTCAGGTGACCCTTGATTAGCTCATTGGCGTGCTCCACTTTCCCTGAGGATTGTGGGTGGTGGGGAATGTGAAGCTTCCAGGTGATACCCAGAGCCGCGGAGACCTGCTGAGTAATCTTTGAGATAAAAGCTGGACCATTGTCAGATAGGACAGATGTGGGGAGGCCAACGCATGGGATAATGTGGTTAAGAAGGGCCTCGGTTACCCCCTGAGCCGTTTCTCTAGCTGCGGGGAAGGGCTTGACCCAACCTGTTATTGTATCAACCGTTGTGAGCAGATATTTAACTTTTTTGTGAGTAGGGAGGTGAGTAAAATCAACCTGCCAGTCCTGTCCGGGTAAGTGTCCACGCAGCTGGTGAGCTGCAGAAGAAGGAGGTTGGTGAATTCCCCCTTGAGGTGATCCAGGAGCACCGGTTTGACGATGGAAACACAGCTGCCAGACTTTTGCATTCAAGGAGGGCTGGAAGGGCAGACTCAGGATTTGGCGTTCATTAGGTTCCTAAGTCGGAGTGATGGAGGGGACAGATAGAGAGAGAATAGAACCAGGATCTGCAGCAGAGTGAGTTGTGGGAGCCCTTGTTGCTGCATCAGCCTTGTTATTCCCTGTGGTCACGTAAGAATTGTCCGTGTGGTGTCCTTCACAGTGGATCATGGCGACTTCAGTTGGAAGCTGCAAGGCCGCTAGAAGCTTAAGGGCAAGTTTAACGTTCATGATGGGGGACCCCTGGGTGGAGAGGAACCCCCTTTCCTGCCAAATCGCAGCAGGACTGTGAGCCATAAGGAAGGCATATGTTAAATCCGTATAGATGGTGACTTTCTTATGGTTGCTGAGGGTCAGGGCCCCGGTAAGTGCTCTGAGTTCTGCCTTTCGGGAGGTGGTTCCTCCGGGCGGCTTTCCTGCCTCGATGACCTGATCGAGGGTAACCATGGCCTAGGCAGCCCTCCGCTGACCTCGCGCACCTTCGCAAGAGCTGCCGTCTACAGACAGAGTCCAGGAGGCATCTGACAAGGGGAGTCGGCCAAACCCAGTCTGGAGGTTTGCATTTCGTCCAGGATTTCAGGGCATGAATGAGCGGCAGAAGGGGGGCCAGAGACAGAAGAGGGGCTGGGTTGAGAGAAGTTGACTGAGTGAGACTCACCAGGGGGTTTTCTATAACGAGCACATGGAAGTCCTGTGAGCGGGCAGGAGTGAGAGTGGAGAGCGGGCGGGGAGACAGGAGGGCCTGAAGGTGGTGAGAGGAATGTGCTTGGACAGGTCCTCCCAGAGTAAGTTTGAGGGGTTCCCGGGTGAGTAGAGCTGCCGCCGCCAGGGCTCTAAGGCAGTGTTGCCAGCCCCTGACGGTGGGATCCATCTGCTTGGAGAGATAAGCGACAGGACACAGGGCTGGGCCCAGAGGCTGGGAAAGGCCACCTGCCGCCCTACACCGACGTGCATCTGTGCACAGGAGGAAAGGCTTTTCTGGGTCAGGAAGGCCAAGGACAGGTGCCCTAAGGAGGATATGTGTGAGTAAAAGGAAGGCTCTGCAGACCTACCCGGGAGATTGGAGAAGTCCTTCGAGGGAGGCTTTTGCTGTGTCGTACAGTGGCTTGGCTAGGAAAGCAAAACTAGGGATCCAGTGACGGAAGAATCTGACCAAACCTAGGAAGGAAAGGATTTGTTCTGCCGATTCAGGGGAGGGAAGGTCCCGGATGGCCTGTTTGTGGTCCACCGTCAGCTGTTTGGAGGAAGGAGTTAGTGGAAGACCCAGATAGACGGCTGTGGGAACTGAAAGTTGGGCTTTGGACTGGGAGACACGGTATCCTTTTGAGCCCAGGAAGGTGAGGAGTTGTGCAGTGAGTTGCTGAGATTGTGGCAGAGAAGGTCTGCAGAGAAGGAGGCCAGCAACATATTAAAGGAGAGCCCAGAAAGGAGTTGGACTTACCTGCTACTTTGACTATTACCCTGGGCTCCTTGAAGTTTATCGGGGTCGATGAGTCCGGGCCTCTTCAGTCCTCAGCTGCCGAACAGAACACCGCCGGTGGCAAGAGTTGCAGGGGCTGGAAGGACTGGTCCACCGCAGCCAGGCATGGAGGGACAGTCGCTTTTCCAGTGACCCTGGACGTTTCAGATGGGGCATGGTCCTGGCAGGTGTTGGGGCATTGTCTGGACCAGTGGCCTTCTCGACCACATTTGAAGCAGGCTCCCAGCGGTGGTGGGTTGGGGGCCATGGGGCCCGTTGTCGTCCTCTGTCGGGCGGCAGGCACTGCGTTGGTTGGAGGAACATGGCCTGGCGGTCTCAAGGCCCTACCAGGGCCTGAGCTTGAAGCCCAGCCTTCTGAAGACTACGGGGTTCCCTCTCTACCCTGTCCTGTTCCTTCTGGTTTTTAAAAACTGTCAAGGCCATATTCAGCAGATCCCCCAAATTGCCTGAGTAAGCCATGCATCCCCTCTATGGGGACTTTCTGTAAAAGAAGCAGTGAAGGCCACCTCTCTGCAAATCCGGGGTGGCCCCAAGATAATCAGGCACAGAGGCCCACGGGACTTTTGCAAAGACAGCAAGTGGAGGCCACCCCCTTGTGGACTGCGGTGGCCTCATACCTGTGGGACATTCGAGAGGAGCGACGGGGGAGGCCACCCCTTTGCGGATTGGGGTGGCCTCATGCCTGCAGGACTTTTGTGAGGAGGGGATGGGGGAGTTCTCCCCTTTGTGGATTGGGGTGGCCTCATACTTTTGTGAGGGGGCATGGCGGGAGACCACCCTTTGTGCACTGGGGTGGCTTCATGCCAGTGGATCTTTTGAGGGGTGGGATGGGAGAGGCCACTCTGCAGATTGGGTGGCCTCATGCCCATGGGCCTTTTGTGAGGGGGGAAGGAGGAGGCCACCACTTTGCACATTGGGGTGGCCTCATGCCCGTGGGACTTTTGTGAGGAGGACAGCGGAAGCCACCCCTTTGTGGATTGGGGTAACCTCATGCCCGAAGGACTTGAGGGGTGATGGGGGAGGCCACCCCTTTGCAGATTGGGGTGGCCTCATGCCCGCGGACCTTTTGTGAGTGGGGACAGGGGAGGACACCCCTTTGAGGACTGTGGTGGCCTCATGCCCGCGGGACTTTTGTGACTGGGACAGCGTAACCTCAAGCTGCAAGACATGTGTAGTGAGCAGAGCCCGCCCTGAACAGGTGGATTCCCACAAAATAATCCGGCACACATGCCCATGGGGACTTTTGCTAGGTAGTAGGAGAGGCCTCCCCTTTGCAAATAGGGATCACCTCCAGAATAATTGGGTGCAACAAAAAGTAAAAATAAAAAAAAAAATAAAGAAAAATCAAAACAATTATTGGGTCCAACAAAAAATTAAAAACAAAACAAAAAAAAAAAAAAACAAAAACAAAATTGGGTGCAAAGGCCCATGGGGAAATTTCAAAAGGGAGCAGGGGAGGCCACCCCTTTGTGGATCTGGGTGGTCTCAAATAAACCACTGCTATCTCTGTGGCTACACTCTAGACAGGTGTTGGTGCCCACCTGCCCCAGCTGGTATCTCTGTCTGGACTTATCCCCCGTGCTGGGCTTTCAAAGTGCTGCCCCGCTCAACATGGTTGGTGTGAAGTGGGGGGCACATGTCCCAAAATTGCCTAATATAACCTAGGCCCTCTGCAAGAAGGCCTGGTAAGGATTCAATTGGTCATTCAAGGAGCCCCTATATTGTAGAATGGAGCCCCCTAAATAACTAGCTGGATATTTCTAGCTCCTTGCCTCTGGAAGTATGATTAGTCCAGAGTTAGATGAAGACACAGCCCTAACCTCAGAGGCTAGGGTCTGCACCTATTTCACCCTATTAGATATGGGAGTTGTTGTACCCCTTTTTTAAGACGAGGGATGAAAGGACGACTGGGAAGGAGAGCCAAAGGTTGGGGGGGAAAGCCTGGGGAACAGGGATGGGTTGGTGAGGGCCAGGTGGGGGCAGAGCCTCCGGCCCCATGCCGGTGGCCTAGACCACCATTATCTTCACCTCGTTGTCATCAGCCTGGTAGAAGAAGGGAAGGCATGGGCTGTTTCCAATGGTGACGCCTTCCTGGGAGTTCTGCATTTCTTGAAGCAGCTGAACGACCTGCTGCGCAGAGGCGTTCTCCAGGGGAGTCAGGCCCAGCTGGGCCTCACCCTGGGTCAGCTGCACATCGTGGACAAGGCTCACCTTACTTGGTTCTTTAGAGAGAGTAAGGGCAGGAGCAGGGCACAGCGCAGGTTTTCTGATCCCATGCAGACCGGGTAAAGGAGGAGTCAGAGTCCTCAGTGGTTTTGCAGGTTTTTTATTGGGGTTCACCAGGCATATGGCAGGCAGGGGTGCTGGCTGGGGGTTGGGAGGCTGGCAGGCCTCCAGCCCCCAGCAAATCTTCACTTTATCTGGGCTCTCTGGTGATCTCGGCTTCTCTTCCGGCTTCAGCTTCGGCTTCTACTGCTGCTGCTGGCGTCCCCGTGACGCCGCCCTTAAAAACACAGTCTTAGCTCAGCTGAATCCCATCTACCTATGCCCACACCCTACTCCAGGTGCCCGCCATCAGGCATGCATTCAGGACAAGGATCCATCATCTATCCTGATGGCGGAAGGGCAGAAAAGCCTGATATTTTCTTTACCCTACAGAGAGACAGAGACAGGATGCTGTGTGCCTGGCGGAGTGTGCTCTTCCTGACCAGCCGCCCGTTAGGGGCTTTCCTCACCTTGGATGTTGGCGGTGCCAAGCTTCTTGGGGACTAGGCATGCGCTAGTGGGCTCAGCAGCAGGGTTCTGGGCGGGTGCTCAGGGCTTTGCCCGCCATTCGTTGCGTGCCTCCACCAGCCGCAAAACCAACTCTTGCAGCTCTAACAGCTTCACCTGGAAGAAGAGATGCTCAGAAGCCGCCCCGCCCCCAGCCGCACCACCATGGAGCCAGAGCTCTGACTACCTTCATCTCCTCTTTGTCCTGGGCCAGCTGGCTTATGGACTCCTCCTTCTCTTGGTGCTCCTCCCTCATCACTGCTCTCTGGTTCTGGTAGAGAGCGATGTATTCTCCTAGGGGGAGGGCGCGCAGACAGCTCAGCTGCTGGGGTCTCCCCAGCCTCTGCATAGCACCCCAGCTGCAGGGTACAAGCCTCCCCGCTCACCGATGGTGTCAGTCTCTCCAGACATCTGGATACATCGATGCTCCAGCCGCTCCATCCAGTCCTGTAAGCCCACTTTCTCCTGCATGAGCTCGGTAAATTGGCCCTCGGCCAGACAGTGGGCTCAGGGGCTCAGCAGTGCCGGCCTGCCCAGCACCCAGCCCGCCTAGCCCTCTGGAAAACCACACTGTAGGGAAAGATAAAACTATCAGGCTTTTCTGCCCTCCCGCCTTTAGGATAGATGAGGGAACCCTGTGGTCTGAATGCAAGCCTGATGCAGGCACCTGGAGTAGGGTGTGGGCATAGGTAGATGGGATTCACCTGGGCTAAGACTGGGCTTTTAAGGGTGGCATTCACAGCAAAAGCAGAGAAACGTAAGCAGAACCGAGAGAGCAGAGCAGCAGAGACCACCAGAGAACGCCAGAGAGCCCAGAAAGAGTGAAGACTTGCTGGGGGCTGGGAGGCCTGTCAGCCTCCTGACCCCCTAGCACCCCTACCTGCCATGTATCCAGTAAATCCCAATAAAACCCTACAAAAGCCACTGAGGCTTCCAGGACTCTCTTCTCCTGTACCCAGCGTGCTGGATCAGAAAACCTGCCCCGTGTCCATTCCTTCCTCTCTTACAATTGGTGTAAGTCAGCAAGATGATCCATGTAGACCGGTATGGAGCCCTCCGAAGACCGGGAGGGACTGAGGAGCAGCAGACAGTGTTTGCCTGTGACAGCGCTGGACGTGTCATGGCGGGACAGGGGAAGGGCAAGGTGCGGGACCTGCGGGATGAGACCTCGCCTGGAGGAGGAGATGCCCGAGAGGACCAGCCAACAATCCCCGCCTAGGCAGCAAGAATTGTCGGGGGAGAAAGGACCACGACTCAGAGCTCCCCAGTGTGGACAAAGGGAAAAGCCGATGAACTTGGACTAATGGACTAACAATCCCACCAGAAGGGGGAGGAACTTGGCAAGTTTGATATGTTTTGGGGACCCTGAGGAAGGATGGGATTGTCCACCCCCAGAGATGGGAGTCTGGGGGTGTCAGTGGGCCTTGGTGGCCAAAGGCAGCCGGTGTACTGCCCAGCAGCTAAGCAGAGGAGAAAAGCCAACTGAGAAGGCAAAAGCTGGTGCTAAGTTCGGGAAGCCCTGAGCGGCTGTTAAGCACTACATAAGCTAAAGGCCAGTGAGTCTTTTAAAATCACCTGTGGGTGATGCCCTGCTCATAGTTGAGTGAGGGTGAGGAGCTGAGGAGCCCATCTTTGGGGGATGGGTAGGGAACGTGGCTTGTGGTGGAGCCCACAGCCAAAGAGGGGACCCAAGAGAGGCCGCGTGTGGACTTGTATCCACGGATCCCCGACCCATGTGCTTGTGCAGTGGGTTGGCCTGAGTGCAGGGGCCTGCATGTTGGAGCGTTGGAGCGACCACAGATAGAAAACCCTGAGGGATGGGCGATTACCCCCAAAGAGTACAGAATCGCCAACCCAAGAGTGAGTGCATCCTGGGAGTGGATGTGGTGTGCGGCTTGTGGCCGAGACTGCAGCCGGAGGGGGCCGGGAGGCCTGATGGCTCCCGGCGTGTGACAGCTGATGCCTGAGCGGTTCCCTCCCTCGCATCAGCAGTGCCTTCGGCAGCGGAAGTGGTGGATCATCTACTGGTGCCAATAATTGTCTTTTGCCACTAGGTTGATGCCCTGCCTGGACTTATTTGTGTTCTGTTATATTTCATTGTGATATATTTCATTTGCTTTTGTGGGCCATGGCTGCAGTGTTCCTATTCGTCAAGAGAAACGTGTGTATCACTTGTATAGACTGTCTGGCAGAAAACCCTGAGGGGGTGGATTGTAGGGTAAGGTAAAAGTATCAGGCTTTTCTGCTCTCCCGCCCATAGGATGGATGATGGAACCCTGTGGTCCCGAATGCATGCCTGATGCGGGCACCTGGAGTAGGGTGTGGGCATAGGTAGATGGGATTCACCTGGGCTAAGATGGGCTTTTAAGGGTGGCATCACGGGGACGCCAGCAGAAGCAGAGAAGCAGAAGCAGAACCGAGAGAGCAGAGCAGCAGGGACCACCAGAGAACGCCAGAGAGCCCAGAAGAGTGAAGACTTGCTGTGGGCTGGGGGGCCTGTCAGCCTCCTGGCCCCCTAGCACCCCTACCTGCCATGTATCTGGTAAATCCCAATAAAGTCTGCAAAATTCACTGAGGCTTCCAGGACTCACTTCTCCTGTACCTGGTCTGCTGGATCAGAAAACCTGCCCTGTGGCCATTCCTTCCTGCCTTACACACACTCACCTGCAGTTTCTTCTTCTCACCAGGCTCCCTGAAGGGCCTGGTGGGTCTCCCAGGCACACTTTCCCCCCGGGGGCTGGGGCCTCCATCTTCTCAGTCTCCTGGTCCCATGGGGCTACCTGCTGAGCCAGGAGCCAGAAGAGCAGCTTTTGCTCCTTTAGCTGCCTGTGTAGCCGCGCCTGTTCTTCCTCAGCACTGGCCAAGGCCAAGTTACAAAATGCCACCTGTGGGCCAGAGGTGCAGAGTGCCCCTGTGGGCCTGGCAGGAGGTTGGGAGGCACACCTCTCAGGGCCTCCGTGGGCACACCTGAGATTCGAGGATGGTGTTGGTGTCTACACACTGGCTCCCAGCAGAGGTGGGTGAAAGCTTAATCAAAGGGAGGGGAACCAAGAAGGGTGTGCTGGTGGGAGGGGGAATGTGGGGCAGGGAAGGGGCTCCAGGGTCAAGCTCACCATGGCCTCGCAGCTGTCTAGATCGTCCGGGATGCTTAGTTTTGTCAGGGGACCCTTGTCCTCCTCTTCCTCCTCCTCTTCACCGTTCAGTCCATTTACTGTTGGGGGGGCAGCCAGAGGGGCTCAGAGAACCCCTGGGTTCTGAAGCAGCCCTGAAAGCCAGCAAGCTCTGCCCCCTCCTCTCTGTGCAACCCCGCGCCAGCAAGTCTCCAAAGGAGAAGGATCCAAGTTGTCCTAAGGGTGGCTTCCATCTCTTTGGAGTGCTCCTTTAGGGGTGTCGGAAACTGTTCACCAGACTGAGACTAGCACTGGGGACAACACTCCACCAGAGTGTTGATGCTGTGTTGCTGGGCACTGTCCCTTACTGTTCCCCCCCTCTGTATTTACTTAGTTCCAACAGGGAATCAGTTAGTTGGTGATTTTGTTCTGGTCATGAGGTGGCACCAGAGACCTGTCCTTGCTGACCTTTGCTTTTTCCCAGTGGTTCTCAGCTGGCCTTAGGCTATTTGTAGGTCTCCGTAATATCCTTGTCTTCCTCTGATGGCGCCCGGAGCCGCTCGATCACCTCTGTGGTGATTTCTTCACCGTTCTCCACAGTTCCCATTTGTGGGGTGCGGTGCCTGAAATAGTTCCTCTCTACTCAGTGTCCCACTTGATCTGTAGTTCGCTCTTGCAGTTTTTTTTTTTTTCCCCTCCTTTCCGTTGGTCGGAGAGAGCCTACTCAGTGGGTGGGGGAGGGTAGCAGGGTTCTGACTCTTTCCCTTTTTTAAAAAAAAGAAATAATAAAACTACTCTTTGGCAGAGACAAAAAGTCTCTGTCTTGTGGGGAAACTCACTGTGTATGTGAAAGGGGGAATCTGGTGAAACTTTTCTCAGACGTGACCCAAGAACCCCAACTGTGAACCCAACACCTCTCCAAAATATCACTCCTCACCAATGTCAACGTTATAAAAACTAGCAAAGTCAGAGAAACAGTCAGCAAGAGGCACATCGAGGAGAACTGGCTGTAACTGAGTGAGGCAATTTGGATTATGGAACATAAAATGTATATTAGGAAAAACTGATGAAATAAAGCATGGAGTTTGGTAATTGTGTCAACATTGCTTCATTAGCTGTGAAAAAAAATACAACTGTATTCATGTAAGATGTTAACAAAGTGGAAATGGTGTGGGATGAATAAGAACTGTACTATCTTTGCAACTTTTCTGTAAATTTAACAGTATTCATTAAATGTTATGTTTTTTTTTTAAAGTCCTCAATACTAAATAGGTTGTAAAAGGAAAAAATGATCTACTTTCCTGTTTCCCCAGGTTTTGTTATCCAGAGGCTGGAGAGAGGGGTCCTGGGGAGAAAAGCTGGAAACCTCACACCCAGGGCATTCCCCCGAGTCTCCTCTCCTCTGAGCCCTGCTTCTCTGACTCCTCACAGAGCATCTCACCACCAGGATGCCGCCCTCCAGGACCCCCAACTCTGCCCATCTCAGAACCGGCCCTGTCCGGCAGCTCCACCAGAATCCGAAACACTCCACCAGAATCGGGAAACAGTCAGACAACCCTTTTTATACCGGGGCTGCCCTGTAACAGTTTGGCGCAGTAAAGAAAAGGGGAGCCAAGCTAAACTTTCTCAAAGGAAGGGAAAATTCATTGCGCCCCCAGGCAAGTGTTGTACCCAAGATGGGTGTCCCTGAAATCATGCGCGTTGTGGGGGGAGATGTCATTTCATAGGGTGAGGAGAGGTTAGGCAGGAAAACTGGGTTGGCAGGGGGGGAAACAGGCTTAGGGGGGACGAAGTTGTTTTTTTGTGGAGCTGAGTTGTTTTGTCCTGCTTATGGCTTCAGTTTGGGTTTGATGGAATCAGGGGTACTGGTGTCAGGGCCATCTTATTGTTTGTATGTGGGCTTCCCCATTCCTGACCCCTGCATCGACCTTTCATACCAGCCTTTTGTTGAAAAGGGGAAATGGTTCTCTCTTTGGCTACTTCCTGCTGGACGGAGGCGAAGACCAGGGTGAGCGCTCAGGCCTGGTTATGAGACAGTCTTTGCAGCGCGAGGAAATGGGTGGAGAAGGAGTTGGTTAAAGGTGGTATGGGACAGTTCTTGGATCCGGTGTTGGATGAAATGGAGTAAGCATGGGGCAAAAAGAAAAAATGAGGAGATTAGGATAAGAAGCCCTATGAGTGGTAATACCTGGTCCGAGGCTGTGCTGATCTGGAATTGCTGGGCATAGACAGAAGAACTGGAAGTGGCTTGAAGAGATGGGATTAGAAACAGAGGAAGGAGAGGGGCCTCCCCGGTGGCGCAGCGGTTGACGGTTGAGCGCTGGGTTGTGAAGCTGCCCACAGCCTCTACAGCACCGGTTCAATCCCTGGCCTCAAGGCGAGGGTCCCACATGTGCGGGCAGACCTCTCCTGCTGCCCACTGCTCCCCTCAGCAGTGTGCATCGTCAAGTCTGCCTGTTCTGCCCTTCGCTTTGTCTCTGGTGAGTTCTCTCACCCTCCTGTGTTTCTAACTGTACCCAGTGCTTGCATAAATAAATCTTTAAAAAAAAAAAAAGAAAAGAAACAGAGGAAGGAGAATCAGAGGGCCTCTACTCTATAGGCTGAGTGGGATGTGGACCAGGGATGCATTGATGCAAACCCGAGTTGGGCCCATGTGCTTGTACACATACTGCTTGTCCACAGGGGCCGCTTTGACCCTGGACAGCTGATGCCTTGACAGCCATTGGTGTAGTCAGGATGATCGTGTGTGGACCCATCCCCTTTGGCGGAAGTGGTTTGGAGAGATGGCTTTCAGAAGAACCTGGTCTCCAGGGCACAGCAGGTTGACAGGTGCATCAGGGGATGGAGGCACAGGTTGTGGCAGACAAAGGTCTGCGTGTTCTTGGAGCAGCTGTCTGAGCAAAGAGAAGTATGGAAAATATCCAGCCAACAGTGTAGGTTGGACGCGAAGCTCATGGTTAGTAAGAAGAGGTCTGCCATACATCCGTTCAAGGGGGCTCAGGAACAAGAGGCCATGAGGAGTGGCTCGGAGATGCACTAAAGCCAGTGGAAGCAGCTCCACCCAGGATTTGTGGGCTCTGTGGAGAGTTTGGCTAGGTGGTCTCTGGTCAGACCATTTACCCGTTCTACCTTACCAGAGGATTGCAGTCGGGAGGGAATTTGTAGTTTCCAGGTGATGCCCAGGGAGGAGACCTGTGGAGTAATCTTTGAGATAAAGGCAGGTCCACTGTCCGACTGGTGATGGTGTCCACCGTAGTAAGAAGAGGGTGTTACCTGCGTTAGGGAGTGGAACACCCGTGAAGCCTGGCAGGATGGAGAGTCGAGGATTGGGAGAGGGAGATGAGAGGGTCTTTGACAAAGAGAGTAGAAATCTAACAGACAAGAGGGTGATGGAGGGGAGAGAGCCTGATGAGCGAGCAGGTCCTGGACCCAATGTGGAGAACTAACATTTACAGGTTGGCCCAGTGTGGGTTTTAAGGCCTTAGGTCTAGCGAGACGAGCAGCTACCGCAAGGGCACGCAGGCAGGGCTGCCATCCTCTTACAGTGGGATCCATTTGTTTAGAGAAATAAGCAACTATTCGCTGGACTGGCGTAGGTTGGCCCAGAACCCCTAGAGCAACGCCCTTTTGCTCATCTGTCAATAACAGGAATGGCTTTCCCGGGTCTGGGAGTGTGAAGGCTCATCTCAGAGAGCTTTTCCTGGATAAAGCAGAGAAAATGGGGTGTAGAAACAAATAAAAGCATGATCATGATCACCAGGCCTACGATGGGAAGGAACCATGGCAGTAAGGGAGAGTTGGTCCAAGTTTGGATGTCCTGGCCCCAGCTTCAGCTGACAAAAGGTCAGTCTGAGGGGGCTTTGCTGGTCAGATGAGCAAGCCCATGAATGTGTTGGAGGAGGGGGAGACACCTGAGTACACACGATTTCTCACCAAAACCTCCCTGTCAGACCTTCAACACTTTCTTTTGCTTGCTTTCATTCTAATGCCATTTCATTTTACCCATCCGGCTTTACATTATTTTAAGGCCCTTCAGAATATCCCTCTTCCATACATTTCTTTTTCAAACACACATACCTCACCTCACTTGCATTTACCAGACTTAGCAAAACCTTAGTTTTAGAAGGGAATTGAACACCATCTAAACAATGATGAAAAAACACAAATTTAAGGTAGACAGCCCCTGTAGCTTTTCATTCCTGTACCCAGTGATTTAATTGGCAGAGACTGGTGTCCAAAGCCTGCATCTGTTGGGCATATTAATGTTTCCAATTTGGCTAAGGTCACCCTGCAGGGTTTGAATCCAGGGAGGAGGAAGGGTGGGTAGCCGTCTGGAGAGGATTTTTAAAAGGAGAAATTCCAGCTGGACTGACACAGTGTAAGAATCCCAAGTTGCAAAATCCCTCCTGCACGTACTCCATGACGAGCTGCAGCTTCGGCCCAGGGGACACTGGACACCTAGGTGTGCTCACTGCGGGACTGAGATTGATCATAGCCTAGGCTTCGTGGAGCAGGAAGATGTGCGGATTTTCCAGCTGAGCAGGTCATGGTGGATTAGGGCTGCTCTGTGAATAACCTCTGCCCACCTTGGAGAGTCCTGTTTGGATTCTAATATACTGGTCCCAGAGTCTTTCTTAAGGGGAGCTAGAGAGCCTATCTATGTGCTCCTTGCAATCTGCACGATTTACCACCCAGGCCCAAGCCTTTGCAAGAGCTCCTGCATCCTCTGCACCATCTGTGTGCCCAGGGGTGAGCAGCAGGTTTCTCCCACCAAGGGGGCAGTACCTAAGATGGGGGAGAGAGGCCCAGGGTTCCTCGCCTGTGGCCCTGAGACCTCTGGAGGCTCTGCCCACACAGCCCCACACCCCTCTCCTGGTCCTGTACCTGCTCAACTCTCCCCAACCACTCCGCACGCCACCCCTCACCCGCTCTGCTCCTCTCCAGATGCTTCACCAGTTTCGTTGCCTGCCTGGTCCTTTACCTGCTCTTCTCCAGGGACATCAGTGCTGCCCAGACTTCTGTGCCGCAGTCCTGTGAGTCTCATGCTGCTCCTGGCCCCTCTGACTGGGCCCAGCCCCGGAGCCTCTCCAGAGCCTCAACCTTCCCTGGTGTACTCCTGTTCACCATGGCCACTGAGTGCTTGTTCTTTGGGGGTAGGGGGTCTTCTGCCGGGTATGGCACTATTTTTAATCTTTGTTGCTCTCCAGTTCCAATGCTGCACAGCAGCAACAAAATTCTAGGATAATTTCTAATACTCTATCTCTGGCCCTGATGATTGCTGAAGGGGCCACTGCACTGGAAGGCCAGTCACATATTGGGGGACGGCTTAGGGGGGTGCTGGAGGGCTGGGGAGCTGGACTGATTGTGTTGGCCCTGCTTTCCTGGTCCCTCTCCAGCTGGGGGCCTGTCTCAGTGGTGCTGCCGTGCTCCCCAGTGTTCTCCAGCTGGGGTCTAGCCACAGAGGTGCTGGTGTCCCCCCAGCCATCCTCCAGCTCTGGGCCTAGCGCAGAGGGAATGCCCTTTGGGGTGTCCTCTAGCAGAGGGCTTGGACCTGCAGCAGTGGTGTGCTGCTGCGCATCCTCCAGCTCAGGGACCTGGTGGAGATGACCCTGTTGCCCAGGGTGACATCCTTTCCTCTCTTTTGGACTTCCTGCTTTCGCAGGATACCTGGCCTTGGGGCATTCCCCAAAACCTCAGGCTGAGGGAGTGGGGTGGGTTTCTTTTCCAATCTTCTGCACTGGGTGCTTTCCCAGGATACCCGGCATTGGGGTATTCCCCGAAACCTCAGGTGCCGGCGGGGTGGGGGTGGGTGGGGAGTCCTTGTAATCAGGGTAACCGGGATCCCGGAAGGTGACGCGCTTCGGCACCTGGAAGGTAACTCCCCTGGGCCGCTCCTCCCCCTCCTCCTCATAGTCCTCCTCCCCCGCCTGCTTCCTAGAGCAGAGGATCAGGTAGGTGGCCATGACCTCGCGGTACTTGTTAGTGTCAATGGCCTCCCGAATTTCCTGCCTCTGGTAGCCCAGGCGCTCCATACCTTTGGTTTTGGCCAGGTCCTGGGGGCAGAGCGACGGCTCGCTGAAGGGCAGGAGTCCCCTGCTCGTTTCTGCTACCCAGGCGTGCTACTGGATGCTCTCCAGGGTGCTGCGCTTCCAGGGGTCCCGTGCCAGCATTTTGGCCAGCAGGTCCCCGCCCTGGACCATGAGGTAGGTGGTCTGGTGGACGTTCCCACCCAGAACGCACTCCCTGATTGCCCTGAGGCTGGGCCCCCTGAAGGGCAGTGTGCCGGTCACCATTTCGTAGGGCATGATGCCCAGGCTCCACACGTCCACCTTGGGGCCGTTGTACTGCTGGCCAAGGTAGACCTTGGGGGCCCTGTATTCTGGGCAACAGCAGCACGTGCTCAGCGCCTGGGGGAAGTCTTGGACACTGAGCCCGAAGAGGTAAAGGACCTATACAAAGAAAACTATAAAACACTATTAAAAGAAATAGAAGACACAAAGAAATGGAAAGACATCCCCTGCTCATGGATTGGTAGAATAAACATTATTAAATGGCCATCCTACCAAAAGCAATATACAGATTCAATGGTATTCCAATCAAAATCTCAATGTCATTCTTCAAAGAACTAGAACAATTATTGATGAAATTACAAAAAACTCCGAATAGCCAAGCTCTCCTGAGAAAAAAAAGAAGGGAATGGAGGCATCACACTCCCAGACTTCAAACTCTACTACAAAGCCATAATCATCAAAACTGCATGGTATTGGAACAAGAACAGACACACAGACCAATGGAATCGAATAGAAAATCCAGAAATAAACCCACAGATTTATGGTCAACTAATCTTTGACAAAGGAGCAAAGACTATGCATTGGAGCAAAGAAAGTTTGTTCAATAAATGGTGCTGGGAGAACTGGGTTGCCACATGCAAAAGAATGAAGCTTGACCACTACCTCACACCATACACAAAAATCAACTCAAAATGGATTAAAGAACTAGACATAAGACCTGAAACCATAAAATACATAGAAGGAAATATAGTCGAAACACTACATGATTTGCACGTCAAAGACATCTTTACAAACACATCACCCAAAGCAGTGATAGTGAAGGCAAAGATAAACAGCTGGGACTACATCAAATTAAAGAGCTTCTGCACAGCAAAAGAGACAATAACAAAAACAAAGAGAAACCCCACCAACTGGGAGAACATTTTTTTACACAACACTAATGATAAAGAACTGATCACAAAAATCTGCAAAGAGCTGATGAGACTCAACAACAACAAAGAAAATAATCCAGTCAAAAATTGGGCAGAAGAGCTAAAAAGAAACTTCTCTGAAGAGGAAATGCAAATGGCCAACAGACATATGAAAAAAATGTTCAACATCACTTGTAATCAGGGAAATGCAAATCAAAACTACCATGAGATACCATCTTACACCAGTGAGAATGGCACATATTAAAAAAACTAGCAACAACAAATATTGGCGAGGATGTGGAGAAAAAGGAACTCTCTGCACTGTTGGTGGGAGTGCAAACTGGTCCAACCACTATGGAGAGCTGACTGGATCAAGAAGATGTGGTACATATATACCATGGAATATTACTCAGCATTCAAAAAAGATAAACACATGCAGTTTGCAGCAACATGGATGGCGCTGGAAGGGATCATGCTCAGCGAAATAAGCCAGAAAGAAAAAGAAAACTACCGGATGGTCTCACTCATAGCAGGAATCTAGAAAACTTAAATAAGGGACCAGGAAAATGAGTAACTATAAGAAAGTAAAAATCAAAATCAACAAAAAACTTTGAACCAGAGACACTTTTTTGGGGGTGGGTGGCGGGAGGGGAGGGATTGGGGTCAGAATGGGGGGGGTTGCAATTGTTGGGGAATATAAAAATAAAATTTATTATTAAAAAAAAAAGAATAACTACTTTTTAAAAGTAATGCACATGACCATGACCAAAGTTTAAAAAAAAAAATCAAAAAATCTGTTTGTATCACTATCTAATGCCTTAGGAGTATTAGTTATAAATGACAACTATATAAAGTCTTATAAAAAATTCCCAATTTTGAGATCAGGATTTAAGATTTTGGTAATCAAAAACTAGATCAAAACTTAATGGTTGAATTTGTAGCATGCAAGCCTTACAGTTTTCATGTTGAGTATCAATATTTTATGTTGAAATGTCTCTATTTTCAAAAGGAAGCACACAGTATTCAGGAAAAAAAAAAGAGTAATTGACCTAGTCTACATCAAAAAAGATAAGTTTGCATTTTGATGATTAGTCCTAAATCTCTTGATAAAATTCTTTTCCAGAAAAATCCCAGATTGACTTCTTTCTTTCCCCTTGTCCTAGCAAAATCTAGCCTCATGGGCAAGTTCCTTAGCAACACTGTGTTCCTCACAGGTATGTAGGAAATGTATATGATATTAAGTCTCTCTTATTTTTCTTGGTTTTCATCAATCTATCTAGTACTTGCCTAAGAAAGAAATTTGGTTTTTGGGATGTTAGAATTTGCAACGCTGAAATTAATTTAAAATTCCTGTCCTAAGAAAAACTAACAGCTACAATTGGTATCTCTCCCTTAAATTTTTTCTTTTATCATTATTTAAATGGTGGCCAAATTTCATATAAAACTAAGGTCTTATTAAGTTTAAGAATGAGAATGTTAAACAATATCACTTTCTTTAAATATTGTTGAGCTTGCAGGTTTATTTTTTTTCTTATTATTATAAGAAAACTAAAATTTAATGACATCTCACCTAAACAAATTAAGACAGTTAAAATATGTGTTTCTGTATGAGATATCCAAGATAATAGGGTGGTCCCCAGGTAAAGGGGAAGTTCCAGGTTCCCTGCCCAACCCAAAGGAAGAGAGAGAAGGGAGCTGAGAAGGGAGAGAAGAAGCTGCAGTGGAGACTGAGAAGGAAAGAAGCAGGATGGAGCCAGAAGGAGACCTGGAGGAGGCACATGGAGCCGAGAGACACGTGCAGAAACTGCACTTGCCTTTTGGTCGTGGACGGGTGACAACAGCATGGGCAAGAGACCGGTGGGGAGGTGACAATGGTGGTTTTTGTCTTGATTTTGATTTTGCTCTTTTCCTCCCACACTTGTCTGGTTGTTTCTGATCCTTTTCTGTGGGTCCCCACTGGAAGGCGCTTTAGACTTTGGAGAGGCTTTCAGGCCTTGCTCTAGGCCAATCCTGTTTGGGTGGACTTTTCCCCACAAGGGGACAGGTAACTTTGGATGCTTGTTTTAGAAACTATATTCTTTACCTTTCCTGCATTGTTTACTAATTGTATTAACATTCCTTTTCATTTAAGTCTCACATGTTTTCTGTTGATGCGGCGGATGGCAGATTCTATTTAGAGCAGGCAGGTTTGTGGTGTCTGGGCTGCCCTTCTCCCTGACCTCTAACAGATTCTTTGTCTTTTCTGTATTGTTTACTAATTGTGTTAAAGTTCCTTTCTATTAAAGTCTTAAATGTTTTGTGTCGATGCGGCAGATGGCAGAAACTATTTAGAGCAAGCAGCTTTGGGGGTTCTGGGGTGCCCCTCTCCCTGCCCTGTAGTAGACTGACTACTGATACCTCCTGGATGACAAGTGATAGGGCCCAAGGACGTCACCAGGTCCCCAATGACATGGTCTCTGTGGTTAAGCCTAGAGTAACCCTGGATGTCACAGGTAAGATATTAATTCTCTGATTGCTATAGGAGCCACTTACTCCATACTCACCCAGCATTCGGGACCCAGCTTCCCCTCCTCACAAAACAGGAATACCTTAATAGCAGACAGAATAGAAAGATTGGAAAGGAGGTACCCTGACACCAGAACCTGACTCACAAGGAGGTAGGGATAGAGGGAAATAGCATGACCATTAACTCAGCTGTAGAGGTCGTGACCCTTAGGCACCAGGGCCTTATCACAAGGCATGAGACCCAAGCAGGATCAGATGCTCTAGGGAGTGGAGCACAGGCCTGAGGGGAAAGATTTGGAGATTGGGCCCATCCTGGAATCTCCACTCCCCATCCTGGTATCTCCAGTCCCTCTTGGATTCTGCGTGGTTATCCAAAAATCAGCAACCAACTGACGGCTCACAAGGAGTGACCCCCCCAAACAGAAGAGGACTGTGTCTGTAAAGTCTCTGCACTGGCTCGGGGCAGCACTCCCTCTGCCCACCTGGGACTGTGTAGGTTCCTCTTCTTACCAACTCTCTCCCTCTGCAGGGCAGCAGCTTCCTGCCCGCCTATGACCTGTCAAGGCTGCTCGCCTTCAACCATGCAGGCCTCTCTCAGCAAAACCTGCCCCTTTCCCTTTCCCCAATAAACCTGTTTTTTAAATATAACTACCGTCTCTGTCTCGTGGAGAAACTCGCCTGGGAAACTCGCCGCGTGCCACTGACAGGGGAGCTCTGCAGACACCTTTCCCAGAGTGAACCCCAGGACCCCGCTGTAACGCAACCAATCCATTCCGGGTGGGTTTATGAACCGTTCTAGCAGCCACATGCTCCTCGCCCTTGTTTGTAGTCGCCGCTCTCCTCCACACACTCCACTGTCCTCCTCCACCCTCGACACCTCACCCCCACCCTACTCCAGGTGCCGCCATCAGGCCTGCGTTCAGGCCCGCAGGGATGCGTCATCTCTCCTAATGGCGGGAGAGCAGAAAAGCCTGATATTTTTTACCTTACCCTACAATCCACCCCCTCAGGGTTTTCTGCCAGACCATCTACATATAGACAATTTTGTTTCTTAGCAAACATAAACAACGCAGCCATGGCCCACAAAAGTAAATAGTACACATCACACTATAACAAAAAAGACAAGAGAACACAAGTTATTCCAGGCGAGGTACAAACCTAGTGGCAAAAGACATTCATTGGCACCAGCAGATGATCCACCAAATCTGCTGCCGAAGGCACTGCAGCATGCAAAGTGGGAACTAGCTTATTTAACTCATGATAATCTACCGTCATGCGCCAAGAGCCATCGGCTTCTTCACTGGCCACACCGGTGAATTGTCGGGGCTGTGGGCAGTACGCACAATGCCCACTTTCTCCAGTTCTGATATTGTGCCCGTCATTTCCTTGTGGCCTCTGGGCAACAGATATTGCTTGGTATTAGTAACTCGCCTAGGGACTGGCAGTTGTGTGGGCAGATGCTTAGCGTGTCCTCTCACCACTGCCTTTACCACACGCACTCTAAGGTGAAACTCTCCAGCTGTGGTCTCTCGCCATAAGCCACATAGTACATCCACCCCCAGGATGTACTCCAGGACAGGTGAAACATATACTTTATATTCTTTTGGGGGGTAATGGCCCAATCCCCAGAGATAGTCTCACTGATATCACCTTGACACTCTGGCCTCCAGAGCCATCAATACAAGTACACCTGTGAAATCTTTCTGGATTTCCATAGAGCAGAGTACATTCTGCTCCTGTGTCTGCCAGAGCTAAAACCCTTTGCATGTTAGTTGGGGACCAGTGGATGGCAAGCTCCACATGTGGCCTCCGGTCCCCGCCCATCCCCTGTGGACAGGTTCCTTGGCCCTCACCCTATTTGAAAGCAATCAGGCCATCACCCGAGGATGGGGTTGGCAGCAAGTGTCTTCCAGGCGCAGGACATGTGCCTGAGGCCTGGAGCTTCCAGGCTCCCCCTGAGCAGCAGTCCTTCTCATGGGCATGAACCTCTGGTCTTCTTGCAGCTGCTGCCATAATTCCAACAAATATAGATTGGGCTGTGCGTGTATTTTAGTGCTATCTACACCTGCTCTCACTAAATCTGTCCACATTTGGTTATGGGTGACTTTAATAAGTTCTGTGGTGCCAAGAAGATTCCTTTCCCTCCTTGGCATTCCTTTTGACTTTTCAACAACTACCCATATTCCCTTCTGACTTTGAGAGCACCGGCTCTCAACTTCGCCCAAGCTGGCTATCACTGTTGTGACGTTGTGTAGCTGACGACTCACATGGGGTGCTACAACTGCCATGAGGGATCCGAATGAGGATGAGGGGACATTTTTTAATACCAAGTCTCTCATCCCTGCTGTGAAACGCTCATCATCAGGACCACGGGAATTCACATTAAACATGGCCTGCCGCATCCCCAATTCCCGAAGGACCTGTACCAGCTCGGCGTACGTCTGCCATCCACTTACTGTGTCCGGCACGTCTCCTGCATCAGCCAGACTGTCCGTATGGCAGCCATTATCCATTCCCGGAGGGTGTGGTCGCCCTGGCCATACTGCTGGCTGTTCTGTAGCCTCTGTCGCAAGGATGGGTGTAAACCATGGAGGCCAGTCTCTCCATCACTTGTGCCGTGCAAATGATCCCATCCAGCCCCAGGCCCCACAAATGTAGCAGCCAAGGGTTCCCCTGGTTTCTGGTGGAAACTGTCCAAGTCCACCTGTTCCGCCTGGGTGTATGGTTGATAGGAAGTAAATTCTGTCATTTGTGGTGGTCCAGCAGCCTGACCACCCACCTGGGGCCATGGGTGGCTGCCGCTTTATTTCTGAGTCACCACTCGGCGGGCCCGGAGCATGGGACCAGCCTCCACCTCCTCTCCAGAGGAGTCCGGCATCTCAGGGGTCGCAGGTTGGTTTGCCATTGCTGGTTGTGACTCGGGCAAAGGGCCAGCCTCCCTCTCCTCCTGTCCTGAGGAGGGGTCTGGCATCTCTGCAGTCATGGGTTGGTTTCCCACCACCAGCTGCGATTCGGGCAAAGGGCCAGCCTCCCTCTCCTTCCTTTCTGAGCTGGAGTCTGGCATCTCCAGAATGGTGGGTTGGTTTCTCCGAACTTCTTCCTCCAGAATCCTCAAACATTGTAGTTTTCGCATCTTTTCCCGCATCTCATCCCATACTCGCTGGACTCTAGATTGCTCTTTCTGCCTGGACTCAAGCAGAGCTGTGAGAAACACCCATCCCACTGCTCCTGCCACCTCGCGGGCACTGCATCCACTCAGGGTTTCTTCTATTTCATACAGGGCCTGTTCCAACTGCCCTGGGGATCCATCTACCTCTGGCCATTCCTGGAGAGGTGCCCACAGGGCGAGGAGGTTGGCCACCGAGTACCATCTGCTCATGGCTGGCCACCTGGCAACCCCTCCCCAGGTTCCAAAGGGTTTCGTCTGCGTAGAGCCGTCCTGCTTTGAACCGTCCTGCCGTCTACGCTAGTTGTAGTGCAACCAACCCATCCCGGGTAGGTTTATGAACAGATCTAGCACCCACATGCTGTTCATCGCTGTTTGTAGTCACCGTCCTCCTCGTATGGGGTGGAACTGGGTGATCTCCCGTGCTTGTCAAAATTAACTGCCTTGGAGACAGGCTGCTGCTTGGAGCCTGGCTAAGAGGCAGCGAGCCCTGCCCCTACGACCAGCATCAGTGTCAGTCTGGGATTCCCAGCCAGGCTCCTGGCGGGGACCTGCTTCAGGGCCTGGGGCATGGTTGTGTCAGTGAAGTGGCCTGATCTGCGTGGCCTCGAGCAGACTGAAAAACACGTTCTCTTTGATTAGAGGTCAGGGTGGAAGAGAGGATAACGTGTAGTCATGACACCAAAGGTTATAGGTGTAACCTTAGGTGTAACCTTGGGTAAGATAAAGAAATTCTTTGGTGTAGGTAGTAGGGTCCTTGTGAAACAGCCGAGACGCTTTTCAATCTGGGAGAGATCAGACAGAGGGAAAGGATCCTGGACTCCACCTGCTCCTTCAGTCCCCGCAACCTCCCTAAGGGGACAAAGAGGACGACTGTGAGAGCAGGTGTGCTGGCTGGGAGGTGGAAGGGGGGGCAGGCTTGGGGAGCTGAAGGAGGTGAAGACTGAACATCTAGAGGATCAGAGAATGCAGAAGAGGGGTCCGGAAAGGGTGAAGAGTGAGAAGAGTCTCGAGACTTGGGAAGTAGAACTTGTTTGCAGGAGGGAGGGACGGGAGCGCACGAGAAAGCAAGCCTGGACATGAGGGATCTGACCATGTTCCATTGCGGTGACAGAGACTGTTTAGGTCTGTAAGGACCGTGAAATGGAAAGTGCCATGTCCCGGCCAGTGAGAGCCATTCTCCAATGGGCACTGAGGCCGGGCAGTGTTGCAGAAGATGAGACGCTGAGGTGCAGATCTGGCCTGAGTCCCAGAGGATCGAGGTTTGAGAGAAGGCGTCCCAGAGGGGTGGCCGGGCTCGGCTTGGAATTTGTGGACTCCTGGTTAAGTCGGCTCCTCTCCCCAACAAATGGGGGTACAGACTCAGGACCAGAGCGTCCCACGACATGATCTGACCTTTGGGGGCCCAGACCCCGAATCGCAGCAACACACGACCTGGTCCTGGCCTATGGAATGAGGGCAGGCGAGCGAGGGTGACGTCCCCACCGCTCGGTTGTCCCCTGGACTGGGACACCTGGACTGGACGGGCGTCCCCAAATCAGAACCAGGAGCAATGGGGGTCGGCTGGCATAGGCCTGCGGTTTATGGAACAGTAACCAGGATGGGGGTGAGGAGAGGAGCCGGGTAACCAGGGGTGAGGGCCTCCCAGGAAGGAGGGTCAACAGGCGACTCACCCCAAGGATCAAGGCCGGTGGTGGATGTGAGGCGTCTGCCATGGAGAGGAGAGTCCCAGGGAAGGGGAGACGGCCCCGGCGCCAAGGAACACAGCCTTCCAGGTTTCGGGCACCAAGATGAAAGGTTTGGCGTGGCAAAGAAAAGGGGAGCCAGGCTAAACTTTGCTGCACCTCCCCCTTGAGCCAGCGAGCAAGCTAATTTCTTTGATATTCATTCCTGTGCTTTTAGAAAACATATATATACTAGTCACAAACTTAAAAAAAATTACACTCAGATTTTCACTCTTGAAGTGTGTCTGTTTGTCATTTCTTTCGCCGACTCCCTGACCACCCTGCACGCTTCTCTCAACCCTGAGGTGGCCTCATCGTCTACTGCTGTGCTGGTCTGCGGCAAAACTTTCTCAAAGGAAGGGAAAACTCATTGTGCCCCCAGGCGAGCTTTGCTGATTCAAGGTGGGGTGTCCCTGAAGTCACGCCCGTTGTGGGGGGAGATGTCATTTCATAGGGTGAGGAGAGGTTAGGCAGGAAAACTGGGTTGGTAGTGGGGGAAACAGGCTTAGGGGGAGCAAAGTTGTTTTTTCGTGGAGCCGAGTTGTTTTCTCCTGCTTATGGCTTCAGTTTCGGTTTGATGGAATCAGGGGTACTGGTGTCAGGGCCATCTTGTTGTTTGTATGTGGGCTTCCCATTCCTGGCCCCTGCATCGACCTTTCATACCAGCCTTTTGTTGATAGGAAAAGGGGCGACGGTTCTTTCTTTGGCTACTTCCTGCTGGACGGGGGCGAAGACCGGGGTGGGGGCTCAGGCCTGGTTATGAGAAGGTCTTTGCAGGGACACGAGGACATGGGTGGAGGAGTTGGTTAAAGGTGCTACGGGGCGGATCTTGTATCCCGTGTTGGATGAAATGCAGTAAGCATGGGGCAAAAAGAAAAAATAAGGTTAGGATCAGAGGCCCTGTGAGTGCTAATACCTTGCCTGAGGCTGTGCTGATAGGAATCTCCAGGCATAGACAGAAGAACTGGAAGTGGCTTGAAGTGATTGGATTAGAAACAGAGGAGGGAGAGTCAGAGGGCCTCTGCTCTGTAGGCTGAGTGGAACCTGGACCACGGGCACAGTGATGTGTACCCGAGTTGGGCCCAGCACTCGCATACATACTGCTTGTCCACAGGGACTGGTTTGAACCTGCAAAGCTGATGCCAGAACGTGTTGCCCAAGACCTTGACAGCCATTGGTGTAGTCAGGATGATCGTGTGTGGACCCATCCACTTTGGCGGAAGTGGTTTTGGAGAGATGGCTTTCAGAAGAACCTGGTCTCCAGGACACAGCAGGTTGACAGGTGCATCAGGGGACGGAGGCACAGGTTGTGGCAGACAATGGTGTGCGTGTTCTTGGAGCAGCTGTCTGAGCAAAGAGAAGTATGGAAAATATCCAGCCAACAGCGAAGGTTGGACGGGGAGCTCATGGATAGTAAGAGGAGGTCTGCCACACATCCGTTCAAGGGGGGGTCAGGAACAAGGGGCCACAAGAGGTGGCTCGGAGGTGCATTAAAGCCAGTGGGAGCAGCTCCACCCAGGATTTCCGCAGCTCAGTGGAGAGTTTGGTTAGGTGGTCTCTGGTCACACCATTTACCCGTGCTCCCTTACCAGAGGATTGCGGTCGGGAGGGAATGTGTAGTTCCCAGGTGATGCCCAGGGAGGAGACCTGTGGAGTAATCTTTGAGATAAAGGCAGGTCCATTGTGCGACTGGTGATGGTGTCCACCATAGTAAGAAGAGGGTGTTATCTGCATTAGGGAGTGGAACACCCGTGAGACCTAGCAGGATGGAGAGTCGAGGATTGGGAGAGGGAGATGAGAGGGTCTTTGACAAAGAGAGTAGAAATCTAACAGACAAGAGGGTGATGGAGGGGAGAGAGCCTGGTGAATGAGTAGGTCCTGGAGCCGATGTGGAGAACTAACATCTACAGGTTGGCCCAGTGTGGGTTTTAAAGCTTGTCTAGCGACACAAGCAGCTGCCACAATTGCGTGCAGGCAGGGCTGCCATCCTCTTACAGTGAGATCCATTTGTTTAGAGAAATAAGCAACTGGTCGCTGGACAGCCCAGGTTGGCCCAGAACCCCTAGAGCAATGCCCTGTTGCTCCTCTGTCAATTACAGGAATGGCTTTCCCGGGTCTAGGAGAGTGAAGGCTCATGTCAGAGAGCTTTGCCTGGATAAAGCAGAGCAATCAGGGTGCAGAAACAAAGAAAAGCATAATCATGATCACTGGGCCTACTAGGGGCAGGATCCATGATGTCCTGGCCCCACATTTGGCTGACGAGGTAGTGATCAGAGGGGGCTTTGCTGGTCAGATGAGCAAGCCCACGAATGTGTTGGAGGAGGGGGAGGCACCTGAGTACACACGATTTCTCACCAAAATCTCTCTCTCAGACCTTCAATACTTTCTTTTGCTTGCTTTCATTCTAATGCCATTTCATTTTATCCATCCGGCTTTACATAATCTTAAGGCCCTTCAGAATATCCCTCTTCCATACATTTCTTTTTTCAAACACACATACCTCACCTCACTTGCATTTACCAGACTTAGCAAAACCTTAGTTTTAGAAGGGAATTGAACACCATCTAAACAATGATGAAAAACACAAATTTAAGGTAGACAGCCCCTGTAGCTTTTCGTTCCTGGACCCAGTGATTTAATTGGCAGAGACTGGTGTCCAAAGCCTGCATCTGTTGGGCGATATTAACGTTTCCAATTTGGCAAAGGTCACCCTGCAGGGTTTGAATCCAGGGAGGAGGAGGGGTGGGGGGCTGTCTGGAGAGGATTTTTAAAAGGGGAAATTCCAGCTGGGCTGACACTGTGTAAGAATCCTAAGCTGCAAAAGTTTGAGGTGACAGTGCTCACTGCGGGACTGAGATTGATCATAGCCTAGGGCTTCCTGGTGTAGGAAGATGTGCAGATTTTCCAGCTGAGCAGGTCGTGTGGAGGAGGGCTGGTCTGTGAATAAATTCTGTCCACCTTGAAAAGTCCTGTTTGGATTCTAATATACTGGTCCCCGAGTCTTTCTTAAGGGGAGCTAAAGACCTTCTCTATCTGCTCCTTGCAATCTGCACGTTTTACCACCTGGGCCCAAGCCTTTGCAAGAGCTCCTGCATCCTCTATGCCATCCCTGTGCCCAAGATAGAGCAGCAGGTCTCTCCCAGCAAGGGGGCAGTATGGTTCTCAGGGAACTGAGCCTATGATGGGGGAGAGAGGTCCAGGGTTTCCTGCCTCTGGCCCTGGGGCCTCTGACCCTGGGGTCACCCACACAGCCTCATAACCCTCCAGGGACCCTGTACCTGCTCAGCTCTCCCCAGCCCCTCCACACCCCACCACTCACCCGCTCTGCTCCCCTCCAGGTGGTTCACCAGTTCTGTGGCCCTCCTGACCCTTCACCTGCTCTGCTCCAGGGACATCTGTGCTCCAGGGACATCGGTTTTGCCCAGATTTCTGTGCTGCAGTCCCGTGGTTCTCATGCTCCTCCTGGCTCCTGTGACTGGACCCAGTCCCTGAGACTCTCCAGAGCCTCAACCTTCCCTGGTGTACTCCTGTTCCCCATGGCCACTGAGTGGTTGTGCTTTGGGGGTGGGGAGGCTTTTGTCTGGTGTGGTGCTATTTTTAGTCTTTGTTGCTCTGCAATTCGAATGTTGCACAGCAGCAACAAAATTCTAGGATAATATCTAATACCCTATCTCTGGCCCTGATGATTGCTGAAGGGGCCACTGCACTGGAAGGCCAGCCACGTCTTGGGGGAGGTGTTAGGGTGGTGCTGGAGGCCTGTGGAGCTGGACAGATCGTGCTGGCCCTGCTTTCCTGGTCCCTCTCCAGCTGGGGGCCTGTCTCAGTGGTGCTGCCGTGCTCCCCAGCTTCCTCCAGCTGGAGGACTGACACCGAGGTGCTGCTGTGCTCCCTGGTGTCCTCCTGCTGGGGTCTGGCCACAGAGGTGCTGGTGTCCCCCCAGGCGTCCTCCAGCACCGGGCCTAGCGCAGAGGGTCTGCCCTTCAGGGCGTCCTCTAACAGGAAGCCTGGCCCTGCGGCGGTGGTGTGCTTCTGGGCGTCCTCCAGCTCATGGACTCCTGCAAAGGTGACCCTTTTGCCCGGGGTGGCTTCCTTACCCTTTTGCCCGGGGTGGCTTTCTTTGATTAGAGGTCAGGGTGGAAGAGAGGATAACGTGTAGTCATGACACCGAAGGTTATAGGTGTAACCTTAGGTGTAACCTTGGGTAAGATAACGAAATTCTTTGGTGTAGGTAGTGGGGTCCTTGTGAAACAGCCGAGACGCTTTTCAATCTGGGAGAGATCAGACAGAGGGAAAGGATCCTGGACTCCACCTGCTCCTTCAGTCCCCGCAACCTCCCTAAGGGGACAAAGAGGACGACTGTGAGAGCAGGTGTGGTAGCTGGGAGGTGGAAGCGGGGGCAGGCCTGGGGAGCTGAAGGAGGTGAAGACTGAACATCTAGAGGATCAGAGAACGCAGAAGAGGAGAGGGCGAAGAGGGAGAGGAGACTGGAGACTTGGAAAGTACAACTGGTTTGCAGGAGGGAGAGATGGGAGGGCATGAGAAAGGGACACCTGGACTGGATGGGCGTCCCCAAATCAGAACCAGGAGCAATGGGGGTCGGCTGGCGTAGGCCCGCGGTTTATGGAACAGTCGACCAGGATGGGGGTGAGGAGAGGAGCCAGGTAACCAGGGCTGAGGGCCTCCTAGGAAGGAGGGTCAGGCAGGTGACTCACCCCAAGGATCAAGGCCGGTGGTGGATGTGAGGCGTCTGCCATGGAGAGGAGAGGTCCCAGGGACGGGAAGGCGGCCCCAGCGCCAGGGGACACAGCCTTCCAGGTTTCGGGCACCAAGATGAAAGGTTTGGCGCGGTAAAGAAAAGGGGAGCCAGGCTAAACTTTCTCAAAGGAAGGGACATTCATTGTGCCCCCAGGCGAGCTTTGCTGATTCAAGGTGGGGTGTCCCTGAAGTCACGCCCGTTGTGGGGGGAGATGTCATTTCATAGGGTGAGGAGAGGTTAGGCAGGAAAACTGGGTTGGCAGGGGGGAACAGGTTTAGGTGGAACAAAGTTGTTTTTTCGTGGAGCCGAGTTGTTTTCCCCTGCTTATGGCTTCAGTTTCGGTTTGATGGAATCAGGGGTACTGGTGTCAGGGCCATCTTGTTGTTTGTATGTGGGCTTCCCCATTCCTGGCCCCTGTATCGACCTTTCATACCAGCCTTTTGTTGATAGGAAAAGGGGCGACGGTTCTTTCTTTGGCTACTTCCTGCTGGACGGGGGCGAAGACCGGGGTGGGGGCTCAGGCCTGGTTATGAGAAGGTCTTTGCAGGGACACGAGGATATGGGTGGAGGAGTTGGTTAAAGGTGCTACGGGGTGGGTCTTGTATCCGGTGTTGGATGAAATGCAGTAAGCATGGGGCAAAAAGAAAAAAATAAGGTTAGGATCAGAGGCCCTGTGAGTGCTAATACCTTGCCTGAGGCTGCGCTGATCTGGAATTTCCAGGTATAGACAGAAGAACGGGAAGTGGCTTGAAGTGATGGGATTAGAAACAGTGGGTCTCTGCTCTGTAGGCTGAGTGGAACCTGGACCAGGGGAGCAGTGATGCGTGCCCGAGTTGGGCCCAGCACTTGCATACATACTGCTTGAGTAGGTCCTGGAGCCGATGTGGAGAATTAACATCTACAGATTGGCCCAGTGTGGGTTTTAAGGCCTGTCTAGCGAGACGAGCAGCTGCCGCAAGTGCGTGCAGGCAGGGCTGCCATCCTCTTACAGTGGGATCCGTTTGTTTAGGGAAATAAGCAACTGGTCGCTGGACAGCCCAGGTTGGCCCAGAACCCCTAGAGCAATGCCCTGTTGCTCATCTGTCAATAACAGGAATGGCTTTCCCGGGTCTGGGAGAGCGAAGGCTCATCTCAGAGAGCTTTGCGTGGATAAAGCAGAGAAAACAGGGTGTAGAAACAAAGAAAAGCATCATCATAATCACTGGGCCTACTAGGGGCAGGATCCATGGCAGTAAGGGAGAGCTGGTCCACATTTGGATGTCCTGGCCCCAGCTTCGGCTGACGAAGTATCGATCAGAGGGGACTTTGCTGGTCAGATGAGCAAGTCCATGAATGTGTTGGAGGAGGGGGAGACACCTGAGTACACATGATTTCTCACCAAAATCTCTCTCAGACCTTCAACACTTTCTTTTGCTTTCTTTCTTTCTTATGCCATTTCATTTTACCCATCTTGAACACCATCTAAACAATGATAAAAAACACAAATTTAAGGTAGACAGCCCCTGTAGCTTTTCGTTCCTGGACCCAGTGATTTAATTGGCAGAGACTGGTGTCCAAAGCCTGCATCTGTTGGGCGATATTAACGTTTCCAATTTGGCTAAGGTCACCCTGCAGGGTTTGAATCCAGGGAGGAGGAGGGGTGGGTGGCCCTCTGGAGAGGATTTTTAAAAGGGGAAATACCAGCTGGGCTGACACTGTGTAAGAATCCCAAGCTGCAAAAATTTGAGGTGACAATGCTCACTGTGGGACTGAGTTTGATCACAGCCTAGGGCTTCCTGGTGTAGGAAGATGTGCAGATTTTCCAGCTGAGCAGGTCGTGTGGAGTAAGGTTGGTCTGTGCATAAACTCTGTCCACCTTGAAGAGTCCTGTTTGGATTCTAATATACTGGTCCCCGAGTCTTTCTTAAGGGGAGCTAGAGACCTTCTCTATCTGCTCCTTGCAATCTGCACGTTTTACCATCTGGACCCAAGCCTTTGCAAGAGCTCCTGCATCCTCTATGCCATCCCTGTGCCCAGGATAGAGCAGCAGGTCTCTCCCAGCAAGGGGGCAGTATGGTCCTCAGGGAACTGAGCCTATGATGGGGGAGAGAGGCCCAGGGTTTCCTGCCTCTGGACCTGGGGCCACCCACACAGCCTCATACCCCTCCTGGGCCCTGTACCTGCTCAGCTCTCCCCAGCCCCTCCACACCCCACCACTCACCCACTCTGCTCCCCTCCAGGTGTTTCACCAGTTCCGTGGCCCTCCTGGCCCTTCACCTGCTCTGCTCAGGGACATCCGTTTTGCCCAGATTTCTGTGCTGCAGTCCCATGGGTCTCATGCTGCTCCTGGCTCCTGTGACTGGGCCCAGCCCCTGAGCCTCTCCAGAGCCTCAACCTTCCCTGGTGTACTCCTGTTCCCCATGGCCACTTTGTGCTTTGGGGTGGGGAGGCTTTTGTCTGGTGTGGTGCTATTTTTAGTCTTTGTTGCTCTGCAACTCGAATGCTGCACAGCAGCAACAAAATTCTAGGATAATATCTAATATCCTGTCTCTGGCCCTGATGATTGCTGAAGGGGCCACTGCACTGGAAGGCCAGCCACGTCTTGGGGGAGGTCTTAGGGGGGTGCTGGAGGCCTGTGGAGCTGGACAGATCGTGCTGGCCCTGCTTTCCTGGTCCCTCTCCAGCTGGGGGCCTGTCTCAGTGGTGCTGCCGTGCTCCCCAGTGTCCTCCAGCTGGAGGACTGACACCAAGGTGCTACTGTGCTCCCTGGTGTCCTCCTGCTGGGGTCTGGCCACAGAGGTGCTGGTGTCCCCCCAGGCGTCCTCCAGTACCGGGCCTAGCGCAGAGGGTCTGCCCTTCGGGGCATCATCTAACAGGCGGCCTGGCCCTGCGGCGGTGGTGTGCTTCTGGGCTTCCACCAGCTCAGGGACTCCTGCGGAGATGACCCTGGTGCCCGGGGTGGCATCCTTTGCCCTCTTTTGGACTTCCTGCTTTCGCAGGATACCCGGCCTTGGGGTATTCCCCGAAACCTCAGGCTGCGGGAGGCTGTCCTTGGAATAGGGGTCACCGGGCTCCCGGAAGGTGACGAGCTTTGGCACCTGGAAAGTGACGCGCCTGGGCCGCTCCTGGCCCTCCTCCTCATAGTCCTCCTCCCCCGCCTGCTTCCTGGAGCGGAGGATCAGGTAGGTGGCCATGACCTTGTCGTACTTGTTAGCGTCAATGGCCTCCCGAATTTCCTGCCTCTGGTAGCCCAGGCGCTCCATACCTTTGATTATGGCCGGGTCCTGGGGGCTGAGGGACGGCTCGCTGAAGGGCAGGAGTCCCTCAGTGTTTTCTGCTAGCCAGGCGTGCTGCCGGATGCTCTCCAGGGTGCTGCGCCTCCAGGGGTCTGGTGCCAGCATTTTGGCCAGTAGGTCCTGGCATTGCTCCGTGAGATAGTCGGGCAGCTGGACCCGCCTGCCCAGGACGCGCACCCTGATCTCCCAGAGGTTTGGGCCCCTGAAGGGCAGTGTGCCGGTCACCATTTTATAGAACACGACGCCCAGGCTCCACACGTCCACCTTGGGGCCATTGTAGCGCTGGCCAAGGTAGACCTCGGGGGCCCTGTATTCTGGGCGACAGCAGCACCTGCTCAGCGCCCGGTTGAAGGCCTGGACGCTGAGCCCAAAGTCCACCAGCTTGACTTTCCCCTCTCGGGTCAGCAGAATGTTCTCAGGCCTCACATCCCTGTGCGCGATGCCTTTGGCATGGCAGTAACTGAGGGCCGCGAGGATCTGCCGAAAGAGCGGCCGGGCCTCGCGCTCGCCCAGGCGCCCACGCCTGTCCAGGAAGTCCTGCAGGTCCTCCCCCTGCACGTACTCCATGACCAGCTGCAGCTCCGGCCCGGTGTCCACCACCTGGAAGAGCTCCACGATGTTTGGGTGGTGAAGGGCCTTCATGCACCCCATCTCGCGGGCCAGGAGGCGGAGGTCGGGCACCTCAGACTTGCGGACGCCCCTGATGAGCACCTTCGTGCCGGTGAGCGCATGCAGCGCCAGCGTCACCTTGGCGTGGGAGCCCCGCCCCAGCTCCCGCAGCACCAGGTAGCTTTGCCCTTGCCGTCCCTGGGACATAGCGCCTGTGCGCTTGACTACGCTGACCACCCTCACCAGCCCTGACTATAAGCAAATACAAAAAAAAAAAAACCAAAAACAAGGAAAATAAGGTAAAAAACAAAGAAAGAAAAATAAAATAACTAAAATAAATAGCCTAAACAAATAATTAAATAAATAAACCAATAAATAAAACAAAAGAGAACCAAAACAGGCTCTCACTGTCTCTCACGTCGTCCGGAGTGCACAGGTCACTGTCCAGAGCTTCCCGGCTCCTGAGGACACAGGCGCAGTCCGGGCGGGCCTGATGCAGGCGGTGCCGGTGCCGTCACAAGGGCTCTTTGTGGCGTCAGAGCCACAGGCCACAGCCATTGGCAGAGGGAACCGCCAGCGGTTTCTCAGCCTTAACGAAAAAGCTGCCGCTTAACGACAACCCTTGGAATGCCCGAGAGGCCCTTTCATCGGTCCTGAGCAATCCCGTCCTGGGTTTTGGCTTTTCCAGGCGTCCCCATCCTGGCCCCGCCTTGTGCAGATGCTTTACGGTCGCGCTCACACTGTGGGGAGAACAGCAAACAGGGGGCGCAGGCGGTTGGGCGCGCGCTGGGGAGCTGTCCACAGCCTCTGCCGCGCCCGCGAGGGTCCACGTGGCGCGCAGACCCCTCCTGCCCCGCCCGCTGCTCCCCTCAGCAGTGGATTTCAGTCAGTCTGTCTGTTCTGTTCCAGGCTGTCTTTGGGGAATCCTCTCACCCTCCTGCGCATCTGGCCTGCACCCCGGTGCTTGCATAAATAAAATACATCTTTAAGAAAATTAAAAAAAAAAATAAAGGCACAGTTACTGCTGTTGCAATGAACTAGTAAGGTTTAAATTCTAAAATTTTCAAGAGGTAATTTCAGGATTCTTTTTCAGCCTGTCTTTCTTTTTGGGGGGCTGTAATTGTGTCATGCAGTCAGTTTAGTAGAAAAATAACATTAAATAATAATACTATATGCACAAAAGTTCCTTTGAGAAGGAATATACTAACAAATCCAATAGGTCATAACAGTACCAGTGTGCTTCAAACTAAACAAAAATGTTAGGAAATTCAGAATACTTTGTTTTTTAGGTTGCTTTTAACACTTCAACCAAAATAAAGTGATTTAATAGTGATAAATATCAGGAAGTATAAGTATCATTGGTTTAATTCTATGTATATTACATATATCAATATGTGCACTTACATATATATTAATATCTGAGGAAGGAGATTTAGAGAGGCTAATTACTTTTTCCAAGGTTACCTATATATGATATTCACTCAAAAGAAACAATGACTAATTATTGAGAAACTACACTGTACTTTTGTAGAATTGATAGTGTTCTAGTGATCAAGATATAGAGAGATTGTTGTGATAAAACTGACTTTTCAGTGGCAGGGAATAAAAGCAATATAAATAAGTTTTAAAATATCCAACAGAGAAATAACAAATGGTGATAGGAACTGTACAAAGGATCGAAACAAACCAATTGAATTTTCAATGCCATTTAGGATAACATCAAAATATGAAACCCATCAGGATATTTTTAATAAAATGTATGTATCTGTAAAGCTATGAAAACATTATTCTTTCATGGAAATGATAAGACTTCAATAAATGACAATATGAACTCTATTGACAGACCAGGATGCATACAGCAAAGTTTGGGAGAAAGCACAATTGCAGAGGGGAGCACAGAGAGGCAGAAAGGACTGAATCACCCTGCAGTAAGAAAAAGGAGGTCAGTGTTTCATGTGGACAAAGGAGAAGGAATTGTGAGACAAGGTCAAAGATATTCACAGAAACTAGTCACTCAGAACTTCCTAATTCAGGGGGATGGCCTGAACTTCAACTAATTGTGAAAATGGAGAGAGGTGTTGGCGAGTGGAGTGAATTGAATAATTTGTGTTTGAGGAAAATCTCTTTGCATTGGGGAAACTAGATTGTAGGAGAACAAGATGCAACAGGGAAAAAAACGGAGAAACTTGCAGTAGACAAAGAGAGAGGAGTGGGTCAGAGTGGTACTTTGCTTAGGATGTTAGCTAATAGGGCTGATTTGGATGGATATAGAAAGTGAGGGAAAGACAGAAATTAAAGATGCTGCCAAACTTTCTATCTTGAGCAACTTGGTAGATGTAATTGCTATTTGCTTTTTTTTTTTTTTTAAGATTTATGTATTTATTTATACAAGCCCTGGGTACAGTCAGAAGTGCGGGAGGGTAAGAGAATTCACCAGAGCCAGAGCAGAGAACAGAATAGGCAGAGTGACGAAATACACTGCTGAGGGGAGCAGCGGGCACAACAGGAGAGTTCTGTGGTGCCATGTGAGACCCTCGCTGGTGGCCAGGTATTGAACCGGCACTGCAGATTCTGTGGGCAGCTTCGCAACCTAGTACTCAACCCCTGCGCCACTAGGGGAGGCCCATGCTTTTTTTTTTTTTTTTTTAAGTTTTATTTTTATTTGCTGAATTCAGAGAACAAAGAGTAGAGGTTTGGGTAGATGGAAGATTGGTGTAGTTGAAGAGGTTAGGTTCCATCTTCTTTTATAAGAAATCACACCACTCTATCTAACAAAGATTATTGATATAGAATGTTGTGGGGAAGAATCAAGGTGGAGGCCCTGCTGCAGGGGTGAAAGAGTTCACCAGAGACAGATGGGAAATACCAGGCGAATTTATTGAAATACACTGCTAAAAGAAGCAGAGGGCGAAACAGGAAGGGTGGACTGCACAGAGTTTGGGTCCCAAGTCTCTACGCTTTAGAACCATTGACTGGTTAGGTTGACTAGTCTTGGGTGTGTCCTGACTGATGATCTGAATCAGCATAGAGGATCATCAGTTCTGGGCCTCACCAGCTTAAGGTCCATGTTTCCATGGCAGTTCCATCCACTCCCTTTATCATCCCAGCCTCCCAAACTTGCCTCTGGCCAAGGAGTGGGGGCTTGGTTTTCAAATTCTTAATGATACCTTGACAGACCAGATGTGCAGGGGTGAAAAATTTCACCAGAGGCAGACTGGAGAACAGAAAAGGCACATTTGTTCAAATACACTGCTAAGAGAAGCAGCTAGGGAGACAGGAAAGATCTGCAAGTGAAGAAAGATTTTGGGCTCCCTTTTATAAATAGTTTTGTCAGTTTTGCTTTGGGGAGTTAGTTTTGGGCTGGTTAGTACAGGGGTGTCTGATCCTGGGGGCTTGATCTTTGACCCAGAATGTGTCCTGGCCTTGCCTCCACATTCCTGGTCAAAGGGATCCATCTTACGGATTGGGACCCAGAGCAGCCTCATCAGTTCTCTCTGTGTTCAAGCCTCCCAAAGCTTCCTGCTGGGCAAGGGGTAGGGGCTTAATTTTAACCTTATTTAACACTACCCCACCATTTGGTTTCTGTTTTTCTGCCACAGTGGATAATTCCCTATATGCGATTTACATTCCCTCTTCTTGGTCTTCACCTGTCTGCATCCATTAAATTTGGAAGTCTCTACTGACAGAAACAATTCAAAGCATGCACTTTATGACTTAACACTCTTATATCAATAAGTGTCAAGTAAATTACCAAAAAGGGAACCCCAAATCCCCAAAGGCTAAACACGGAAGCAATTCTACATTTTCTTAAGAGAGCATTTCTGACAATTAAGTTGTAAGTTATGGTACAATCAAAAGAGCAAAAGGGGGTTGAATTGGGTTGCTTTATTTTTTTATTACTCATTCCCTGTCAAAACCATGTTTAATTACCAAATATTAAAACATGAGCCCATCAAATCAGCAAAAATAGTATAAATTCTGGAAAAAGGAAAGAAAATACTGTGATTTCCAGAGAAAGGATTATGTTGTCACTCCTGCAGTATACATCTGGCCCAACAGGGGTGTCAGGGTGTCATTTCATAAGGTTAAAAACTAAGCTCTCACTCTTACCCCACAGTCATGTTTGAGAGACTTGAGCAGAGAAGGGCATCAGTAAGGCTGCCATGGGAACTGGGCCGCTAGACTGACCACCATGGCAGATAAACCAGCCCAACTCCAGGAATGCAGAGGCAGGGCCTGCACATGTGTCTGTGTCAAGGGTCTGCACCCAAGAGCAGACACCCCAGCGGATAACCTGTGCAAACTGGCTCCCCAAGTAAGAAACCCTATGGAACCCTAGTGTAAAAGTCTCAAATCCTTCACACACAGCTGTATAGCTCCCTCTTGCCCCTGTTCCCTTGCAGGGTATTTCAATAAATCCTCCTTTTCTGTTCTCTACTCCATCTCTGCCGCACTCTTACACCCCCATACCTCACGCCTCCCCCAGCTATGGTTCCACCACAAAGACTGCTTAATAATGTTTGTTCCACTTAATGAACTATCCAATCATCGCTTATATCACTGACCCTGAATTATTATTATTTCTGATATAAATGTTATTAACAGCATTAGCAAGCTAATATTGATGCGGCAATTAAAGATAAATTCACTGATTTTCAAACTCTAAAAAGTTCCCTTATTTTCTGTAGATTCAGAGACCTGATAAGGGAAGAAGGACACAGGCTCAGATCTCTTTCTTCACCCTCCCTATGCCAGAGAAGCTGCGCTTGAATGTTTACAAATCATGACTGTAGAACAAGGATTGACAAATTTCTCTCTCCTCAAAGAATAAATATTTCAAACTTTATTTACCATATATTGTAGTTCCTTTTGCAACTACTAAAATCTGCACTACAGCAAGGAGATAGCCAAGGACAATTAACAAATGAATGTGGCTGGTTTTTCATTGTATTTACAAGGTTGAATTTAGCCTGAGGTGTCATTTTCTTGTTCTAAGGAAATCATTTCCCTTTTCTCCACAATTTTACATCTTTGGGTTTGCTCCATGAATTTTGAAGTGGCTGGAATTTAGGATGACTTAGGAAATTTGCATCAAAATGTGGGTCTTTGAGCAACCCTCATCCATCTTGGAGATTCTGACTCCCATGTATTATAGCAAAAACTGTAAAGAACACACAGCAATCAGAATAAATGTCCTCTGAAATTAAGACCTTTAAATGTCCCTTCATAGGCCATCAGTTGATTCCATTGTTTTTAAAAATTAACTGCTGAGGGAGAAAAAATTTAAAAAAGGAAAAGTATGAGGATTGCATATAAGAGAGCAAGTCAAAATATCTCAGAATAGCTTTTACTTTTTTACATATATATACAAACGGAGCTTCGGAATTATCACAAATTTCATAAGCTCTAATAAACATCTTTGTGTTTCACTTCATTTTCTTTTAATTTTTACTGAAGTTCCACTGGTTTGTACCATTATATAGCGATAGGTTTTGGTGTACATTAAAAATTAACATTTGAATAAACAGTTTCTATTCTTCACCATACAAGAACTCCTTCACCCAAATTCCTCAGCCCCTTTTCCTGTTTCCCTCTGGCAGCAAATATTTTGTTCTTACAGACTAAGATGTTGTTTTTGGTTTGTTTTGTTTGTTCATTTGTTTTGTTTCTCTATCATCCATATAGGAGTGAAATTGTAACAGGGTGGTCCCCAGGAAAGGGGGAGGTTCCAGGTTCCCACCCCACCCAAGGGAGGGTGGAGCTGAGCAGGGAGAGAAGAAGCTGCAGAGGAAACTGAGGAAGGAAGGAAGCAGGATGGAGCCAGAAGGAGACACAGAGGAGGCACGTAGAGCAGAGAGACGCGTGAAGAAACCACGCTTGCCTTTTGGTCGTGGACTGGGTGACACAGATGTGGGCGAGAGACCCGTGGGGAGGTGGCAATGGCGGTTTTTGTCTTGCTTTTGATAATTTACTCTTTTCCTTCCAGACTTGTCTGGTGGTTTCTGATCCTTTTCTATGGGTCCCCACTGGAAGATGCCTTAGACCTGTGGCAGGCTTTGGGACCTTATTCTGGGCCAATCCCTTTTGGATGGACTTTTACCAACAAGGGGACTGGTAACATTGGATACTTTATTTAGAAACTATAGAGACACACTGCAGGGGGAGGGGGTGCGGGGTGGGGGGAGGGAGGGAGGGCAGGGAGAGGAAGGACTAGAGTCAAAATAAGGGGGAGGTGCAATTGTATTGGGAATATAACCAAAATGAAAATGCATACATTGTGCCAAGATGAAAAATGATGTAAGAATTATATAAAATAAAATATTTAAAAAAAAAGAAACTGTAGTCTCTGCCTTTCCTATATTGTTTCCTAATTGTATTGAAGTTCCTTCCCAGTAAAGTCTCATATGTTTGTGGTGATGCGGAGGACGGCAGAACCCATTTAGAGCAGGTAGGTTTGTGGTGTCTGGGCTACCCCTCTCCTTGCCCTGTAACAAAATCATATGGTGCTTTTATTATCCCTCTGACTTATTTTAGATAGCAAAATATAGATACTCTAGGTCAATCCATGTTGTTGCAAACAGCAGGATTTCATCTTCTTTATAGCTGAGTAGTCTCCCACTGTATATATATATATATGATATATATATATATATCATATATATCACTTTTTTTTTATTTTATCATCTATCAGTGGGCTCTGAGTTTGTTTCTCTGTCTTGAGTGTTGTGAATAATGTTATGATGAACATGGTGTTCCATATATCTCTTTGAATTTAAGTTTGTATATTTTTGTGGTAAAGCTTGACAACTAAAGAGAAGTCAGCTAGCTGGGTCATGTGATATTTCTTTTGTTAATTTTGTTGAGGGATTGCCACACTATTTCCATGATTAGAAGAGTTTAAATTTGTAACAACATCTACAAAGAATTTTTTCTCTCCACAACTTTACCATCACTTGTTTCTTGTCTATTTTGATAATAACCCTCTTAACAGATAGGAGATGATCGCTCATTTTGCTTCTGCTTTGCTTTCTGAATAGGAGAGGAAGAACACACGTTCATGGGCCTGCTGCCATTTCTGTCTCCTGTGGACAAGGCGCTCTTCAACATCTCTGTCCACTTTTCAATGGGGGCATTTGTTCTTTTGGTGATGAGTTTAATGAGTTCTTTATAAAATTTCTATATTAAGCCCTTGTCTGACATATGTAAGTATTTTCTCCAAATCATTAGCTTTTTTAATGGTGGTTTCTTTCACTCTATAGAAACCTTTTAGTTTAATATTGTCCCATTTGTTTATATTTGCTTTTGTTTCCTTTGCCAATGTAATCCGATTGACAAAAGTCATCTCTAAGGCTGATTAAGGAACTGTGTCATTTTTGTTTTTCTGTGTATTTTGTGATTTCAGAACTTATATCCATGTCTTTACTCCACTGTTGGTGGAAATGAAGACTGTTTCCTTTCCTAGAAAAGTAGGATAGGTATTTCTGAAAATACTAAAAATAGTTCTACCTGATGATCCAGCAATCCCATTCTTAGATATCTCTCTGAAGTATACAAAACCACTAATATGAAGGGATATGTGCACTCCTATGTTCATTGTAATAGTATTTTCAATACCAAAGTGATAGAAGCAACCTAAGGGTCCAACAATAGATGAGTTGGTTACAAAAATATGGCGCACAACACACAAATACTACTCAGCTACTAAAAAAACCCCACCGGATTAAATCTTCCTCTTTGCAATAATATCAATGGTACCAGAAGAGACTATGACTCACAGAATTAGCTAGAAGAAAGATAATACCAGGGAGAGTAAATGGTTTGTCCACAGATCCAAAACTATAGCCTAACTTGAAAATAAAACAAAAATCTCTTACTTAGAGAGACCAATTTTCCATCAACTACTTAAAAATTTATGGGCACAGAATGAACTACATCTATTTCAAACATAATGTTTTTTATTAGACTGTTATTTCATTGCAATCTGGTTCAGTATGCAAACTTGTAACATAAAAAGGTAATGAAGGGCTATTTATTAAAAGAGATGGATAAAAGGGATCTGAAAAGCATTATCCTTCAGGGCTACCATGTGAAACCCTGTCATTTGTTATTTTCCATTTTGTTATAATAAGAACGAAAGGTTAAATATTTTCATATTAGTTTATACTTTGACATTTACCAAAAAGAGTCTTTTCAATTTCAGAAAAAACTATTCATAGTAACCATGTAGTATATAGTCCTTACACATGCATACCAATTAATTTAAATCTAAAACTTGCCTGTGACATGATTCATTGATCAGTAAAGACACATTCATTTTATATTAAATTCTATATGGCCAATGGTGCAGTGAGAAATTATTGGGAAAGGGGCATCGCTGGTGGCTTTGAGAGTAAGTCTCAACTCTATCACTGCTGTGGCCTGAGTTCAATTCCCCACGAGGGAGCTAAGCCACATAGGGTGCAGCAGCCTTCTCCTGTCATGCCTGCTGCTCCCTGGAGCAGTGTATTTCAGTACATCTGCCTGTTCTGCTCCCCACTCTCTCTGGTGAATCCTTTCAACCACTGCACCTCTGGTCTACACCCCAGTTCTGTTATGCTTGAAAAACATACATTGGAAAAAGGTGGCAGTCTTTGTTTGGAAAGTCTGCAAAGCAGATCAAGGAGAAAAGACTTTAATGAGAAACTATTTGCGAATAGTACAGAGCAATATGATGAAGGGATTAACATGGTAATTCCAACTAAAGCATAAACAAACTGAAGTATAAACATTTTGAGAATAAAGCAGTCAGCTAATTCTGTTACATTACATTCATTTATCAACTCTTAATCAACTTGCTTCAGTGTACTTCTGCTACATTGTCTGGTCCACAAATCACTATACAACAGAATGCAGCTTAAATACATGAAGGGAAACTCCATTATGGAAGTTTGTAGATGGCTCACAGCTATTCCATGCAAACACAGTTCGGGGAACCTCCCCTCAGGAAACCACAGGAAACAAAGTCTCTACAAGGGTGTTGCCACAATATGCCCCCAGTGGGGCAGAGGAGTGTGCACACATGAGCCACAAATTCATGGTCCTCCTTGGAACCCGGGTCCAGGTTAGTTATTCAGGCTTATGAAACAGGACTTGGGCACTATTCCAAAATGTGCTATGGATCAAACCATGGCAATACAACCCTGCATTTCCATTACATTGTGAGTGCTCCTGCATCAGGAAATAATCTCCTCTTTTCACCACCATAGAGAACACTTGATTTTCCTAGGGCTACAAGAATTACGGAGTGATGTATTACTATCTCATCTATTTCTTTCTCTACCACTGTTCCCTATTGGAATGGCATTAAAATTAGCCAAATCAGACTGGAAAGGAAAGGAAAACAATGAAATAACTGCAGGGGACATAATTTGAGGAACGTTTACCGGGACATAATTTGAGGAAATTCAAGGATTTTCTATATTACTGATGCAGATGTTGGCTACATAGATCAACTGAGGAGCAAACATTTTCTTACCCATGACCTAGATGTGGTATAAATGGAATTAGAAATTTCCTCCATATCTGAGGATTGGAAAGCTGATAGTATACCAGAGACTATGATTCAACTGAGAGGCCCACATAGTAAGACCTCCGTAATGGATCATGGCTTTTAGCAGTAATGTAAGCAAAACACCCAAAAGCAATAATTAATATATATATGCGTGTGTTACACTAGTTTATAACACTGTATAAATTTTTGGAGTACAGCTTCACACCTATTAAAATGTGTAATTCCACACCACACACACCAACAGAGTTCTAATGAGCCTCCACTAACAGGCTTCCCCAACACCCCCCCCCCCTCCAGGATCAGGTCCTCCTGCCAATTTGTGTCTGTGCAAGCATGGACTTCTTTCTTTTCATATGTGTGCGTGTGTGTGTGTGCCCTCACCCCACTGAAAGGAGGACTCTGGTGAAGTTTTTCTTAGAGGTGACCCAAGAACCCCCATCTGTGACCCCAACACCTCTCCCAAGGAAACAAGGAAAGTCTGAGAAACTGTCATCCAGGCAAACTGGATGGGATTATTGGGCATAAAATGGACATTAGCAAAAACGAATTAAAGTATGGTGTTTAGTTATTATGTCAACATTGCTGCATTAGTGGTAAAAAAAAAAAATCTGTACTCATGTAGGATGTTAGCAAAAGGGAAATGGTGTGGGATAAACAAGACGTGTACTGCCTTTGCAACTTTTCTGTAAATCGAACAGTATTCTTTAAATGTTATTTTTTAAAATACTCTCAATATTTAATAGGTTATATAAAGAAAAATTTTTTTCTTTTCCAGTTTTCCCAGGTATCACCGTCCAGGGACTGGAGAGAGGGGTTCTGGAGAAAAGATGGAAACCTCACACACAGGGCAGGCTCCGGAGTCTCCTCTCCTCTGAGCCCTGCTGCTCTGACTCCTCACAGAGCATCTCACCCCCAGGTCGCCACCCTCCAGCATCCCCAGCTGTGCGCACCTCAGCCCCCGCCCCGTCCTGGCGGTGCCACCAAATCCGGAGCAGCGCGGCAGCGCCCCCGTGTGGCCACAGGGCTGAGCACAGGAGCCCAGAGCCGCCCTTTCTCCTGCTCAGCCAGGCCCTCCCCAGGCTCCCTGGGCCCCCAGCGGCAGGACAGGGATCTGCACACAAGGGGGCGCCCAAGTCCAGTGTCAGGTCAGAAGTCCCCAAATTTTCTTAGTCCTATGGACAAAGGACAAAAGCAGGTTTCCAGGTCATTACAGCTGATTCCCAGACTATGGGCTGTTCCCCAAATATAGAGGTTCCTTTCGTCTCGGATGGATCCTTGGACTCCAGAGTCTCTGTACTTTGTTTCTGCTTCTGCTTCCAGGGAATTAACATTCAATTCTACCCAGGAGCCCAGGGCCTCGCCCAAGAAAAGGACAAGGTTCCAGGAAAACACCAAGACCCGGGGCCAACCACCATCCACGTCTTGCAGCAGAGGGGAGCAGGAGTGATCAGAGCCGGGGATAGACCCGGGGAGCTGGTGGTGGTGTGTGGTGGATCATTGGTGGAAGGGCCGCACCTAAGAGGAACAATAACTATAGAAAGATGACCCACGCTGTAAGGAAATAAATAAACAAATATACATCTTTTAAAAATTTTCCATCCCTGAATGAGGGGAGGTTGAGGAGAGCCCCCAGGGCATGACTAGGAAGACAGGGAGGCTCCTGGAAATGGAGCAGAGGATGAAAATGGGGACTAGGGGATGGGGCCCAAAAGGAGTGGTAGGGGCACCAGGAAGGGTGGGGCCAGGAAGGGGCAGCATCGGGGACACTGTGAGGGGAAGGTCTGTGTGGGAGATGCGACTCTGGCTGGGCCTGGGAGAGTCTCTGTCTCCCCTGGTGGGACTGCAGAGGGGCTGGAGCTGTAACTGATTAGGGAATCACTTAGGTTCTGGGCCTTTCCTGTCAGTGCAGGGCTGGTGTGACTCAAACACGCACACTCAGGCTGATGAAGGAGAGAGAGGAGGAGAGGACAGATGGTTTGGAGGAGGCCCCCATTTCCTGAGCCTCAACATCCTCCCCAACTCCCCAATGCTGGGGTGGCAGGGAGATTCCTGCAATGAAGAGGAGGTGATTCAGGGAATCAAGAGGAGAAAGGCCTGTGCTGCCCTGGAGGGCCATCTGTGGGGAATGATTCTGGGGCTCCAGGGCCCCACTCCCTGCTAGCAGGTTAGAGTCAGCCCTGCTCACAGCTCCTGGCTGCTGACAGCCCCTCTGTGCCGTGACCCTGAAGACACCGCTCTGGGGATAGTATAAAGAAAACAAAACAGCAAAATTAAATGGGAATCTGAAAACGGTAGAGCTGATTTTTAAAAATCACATATTTTGAAGGACACTTCAGAGGACTTGGATTCCTTGTCTGACAGCTCATTGCAATCAGGACCTTGACCGTCACGTGAGCTACTCTGGCCTCCACTGTTTCTTGTGAGAAAACAGCCACTGATCACTTTATCGCCTGAATATTTTACTGGTTTGTACCAAATCTCTTCCTCCTTTGCACCTAAAACAAAGATCTGGCATCTCCACAGTCTCTGAGGGGGAGGCGGCAGGTGGGGCCTCACTCAGAGGCTCCAGCTCTGGGTTCCACGAGGCTGTGATGGGGACGAGATGTTGGCAACTCTGAATGGCCGTGATCAGCGTGGAAGGACCTGCCTCAGAGCTCCTGCATGTGGCTCCTGGAGAAAACCCTCAGGTCCTTGTCCTGTGGGCGTCCCCTTAGCTGAGGGTCCACCGTGTGCAGGGAGTCACCCCAGAGAGGGGGAGCCCGGGCGGGAAGTCTCAGCACCTGTGAGCCTGACTCTGTGACGTGGCGCGTCCCTTCTGCTTCATTCTCCTCACGAGGAAGAGCCAGGGAGTCAGACACACTCACGGGGGGAGCTGTCTCCCCTCCTGTGTATCCCAGAACTGGTGGAGAATTGAAAACCAACACAGTAGACCTTCTGGACACTCATTATTTCCATTCTGCCCACATGAAAAATAAGCTGCCTCCCACCCAAGGCCCCTAAAGTCTCTCCCATCACAGAAGCAGCGTGATGTCAGCATCTCATCGCGTGACTCAGGACCACGCAAAGGAGGCGCCTTGACAGCTTCTGTCCAGTGAAACCGTCTGTGCTCAGCTCCTCATGGGCTCAGGCAGTTCCCTGCCACACAAGCCCTTGATGAGGATACTGTGGAGGACAGACACAGGGCAACTTGTAGACCCTATTTGTTATGTTTTTAAAGCAAATTTATTGAGATATAACTTTTTTTTAAAAAAATATTTATTTATTTATTTATACAAGCACTGGGTACAGTGAGAAGTACAGGAGGGTGAGAGAATTCACCAGAGCCAGATCAGGTTGCAGAACAGGCAGACTGACGAAGTACACTGCTGAGGGTAGCAGCGGGCAGCAGGAGAGATCTGCGCGCCATGTGGGACCATCCTCAGGTGGCCGGGGAGCAGCCAGAGATCGAACCGATGCTGCAGAGGCTGCGGGCAGCCTTGCAACCCAGCGCTCAACCGCTGCGCCACCGGGGAGGCCCTACCACACATTTCCTGCCTGGATTTGACTAAAGACAAAAGCACAGTAGAAAGTCATCATGTCATCACCCTTCATGGAAATGAATTGAACTCACCAAAGAGAAAGACACAGAGTGACTGGTTGTACCAAAAAACAAAACCCAATTTTATGCTGTCTCCAGGAGACAGGATCAAAACAGCCCCACTGCGGGAGACAGGTATAGGCCAGGATGCTTGAGAAACTGCCCAGTGTGGACAGTTCACACCCCCACTGCTGCAGAAACCAGGACCAGGATGAGGATCCTGCAGGCGTGATTGTATTTTTTTTTTATATTCTTCTTTTTTTTTATTTTTTAACTTCACTTTTCACTTGTAAAGACTATTTGTTTTCCACCTACCCCCTCAGGTGTAGTCCCCATAGAGTTTCCTTCTCCAAGGCACCCGTGCACCATCACCTCAGTCCCCTGTGCTCCTCCCTCCCTCCCTCTGGTCCTCTGCACACTGGGGATCAGAGAGAGACTGAGACAGGGACACAGAGGAATGGGGCAGGGACAGAGAGGCCGAGAGGGACAGGGACGCACACAGAGAGTGAGATGAGGACAGACCAGGAGGGGGAGAGAGAACATCAGAGGGACATACAGAAAGAGAAAGGGAGAGTCAGCCAGTGAGGACAGGGAAGGAGACAGAAGAGGCCTCGCTGGCATCAGTCACTGTTGGAGTGGACACCCCCTGCCTTGGGTGGCCTCGTCCCAGTCAGAACCCAGTCCCAAGTCAATACAACCTCCAGGCAGGTGGGCAGGTGTGTGAGCAGGTTGGGGGCCCTGAGAAATCTGTGGCCGGCACGTGTGCACTGTCTGTGGCCCTGGCACCTTGTCTGGGCCCGCAAAGCCCTGTAGGGCACGGCCAGAGAAGAGCAGGGCTGACAGGAACACTGGGTGGGAGGACAGGCACCCCGGGTGGGAGATGTCTCTGCCCCCAGCAGGGCTGGCCAGGCCTGGGTGAGGCGTGTGCAGGTGCCCTTCCCCGGGTGGGACCCTCCAAGTGCTGTGAGCCTGACACCAGCCTCCCCTCCAAGGGCAGCAGAGAGGAGTGGCCCACTCCCCAGGGAGAGGCTCCACACTCTGGAGCTCCTCTGGGCCCATGGGAGACAGGAGCCTGGAGTTGCCGATGCTGCAAGGCCTGCTCCCTGGCAGGGAGGATGAGCCAGGTCAGCAGCCAGAGACCTGGGTCCCCAGGTTGTCCCTGGCTGCATGGCTCCATCCAAGGTCTCTGGGAGGCTGTGCTGCTGTCAGTGTTGTGAGATGAGCCTGGTATGGAGAGCCAACAGGAAGTGGCCCAGGTAGCCATGTGGCAGGCCGGGGGGGGCGGAGTGGGTTGGGCATCTGTCTGAGCAGGAAGTCCAGGGAAGGGGACCCAGGAAGTGACATCACCTCCACGAGATGACAGGGCACACATGACCTCGGAACCCTGGTCCCCAGGCAGTTGGTTCTGAACCAAACCTGACCCAGCTCACTTGCCTGGTGGGCCTGGACCCGGCCCCACGTTTTCTTGCTGTTTGCCCAGGTCTCCCCGCAGTGGACCCAAAAAAGGTCCACGAAACTCGTGTCACACTCTGCCGAAAGGCATGAGGAGCCTGTGCGTACGCCTCGGGCCAGCACCAGCACTGCCCCTCAGGTAACTAGGGGGGCCCTAGGGACAGGTCAGACAACGCCAGGGCTCTGATGCCCCCACCCACCCCTTCCCCCTGTGAGTGCGTGTGTGCGTGCGGTGAGAGTGAGTGTGTGCATGCTCCAGGAAGGAGGGTCTGGCCCACCCAGGAGTCTGCTCATGTCTACACCAGAACCAGCCTGGCTGGTGGTGGGACCCAAACCGTCATGGCTGCTCCCTCTTGCCCCAGCTGGTTGCTACCCAGCAGGTGCGTCTGTTTACACCCAGGAGGTCTTTTGTGTCCAGGAAGGTGAAGAGATCCAGAGAGTGCAATTCCCCGACTGTCCTCCCACAGCCCAGTGTGGGATCTGTCCCAGCACAGAGCCCAGGTTGAAGTGCACCTGCAACTTTGAGATTGGGGCACATGTCCAAAGGAACTGGCTGCAGTACCCGAAATCCCTGGAGGAGCCGTCCGAGGGTGAGTGGCCCAGGCTGGTGCATGGGCCCGGCTGGGCGGGGTGGGGTCTGGTGGCCCTTGGAGGAGACCACACGGGCTAGATTTGGACCACGAGCAGTCTGACCTGGCATCTGCAACTGCCTCATTTGAGGAACAGAAACCCAAGGGCCCCCTATTTTAGGGTGGTCCCTGCTCAGGTCTCTAGCATGTGGTCTGTTTGAAAAGGCAAGAGGCAATCTGGCGTGTGGCTGATGGCCTGTACTCTTGCATCTGTAGCCGCTTCTCAAGGAGCACTGTCGGGCTCCCCTGCAGCCCATGGGACAGGCCAGAGCCCAGCCAAGTTGCTGATTGGAGAGAAGCAGACACCGGGGTTGTCTCTGCTTGTGCTGCAGGATCCCTGCAGGGGCTGTTTCCCCAGGCAGGGCTGCTGCTGCCTTCGCACCCTCACTTGAACCTGCAGGATGTTGGCCTCAGGTGGCTTCCTCCCACAGGTGTGGTTCGAGCTCAGGACGCTCTTGCGTAGGCTGCATTCACCTGGCCAGGGCCTGGCAGTTCCAGAAGGGGTAGAGTGAGCTCAGCACTGTCCCCATGGGGTGCAGCATCCTGGTCATTGTCTGGTTCCTCCTGCAGCACTCCTCTTATCTCAAAATCCTCAAAGAAGTCTTTGGGATCCTGTGCCAGTCTTGGCTTCCCCAGAAGGGGTGGGGTGTGAACTGCCCACACTGGGCAGCTCCTGAAGCATCCTGGCCTCTACCTGTCTCCCGCGGTGGGGCTGGTGTAAACACACCACTGCCAGCTGCCCTGCTAGGCCTGGCTAGGGCCTGGCTCCCCACAAACAGGTGGTGTGTGCTTATGCCCGGCAGGTTGTCCCACAGGTTGCAGGTCCTGGACTGGTTTCCCCAGCAGGGCTGGTATTAGCTCAGCAGCCTGGGGACATCCTGCTGGAATCTGGAGGGTTTCAGGCTATGTAGGGGTTTAGTGAGCTCAGAGTGCCCAGGAACAGCTACAGTACCCTGGGCATTGTCTGTCTGACCCAGCAGGCCTGCTGGGCTCTCCTGTTGCTCTGGAACAACATATGCAGAGGGTGCTCACCTGATGCCATTCCTCCAGGGTCCCATCCCCTGACCCCTGTCCTGCCTGCCCACCTCTGGTGTTGACTAAGCACCGCTGACCCCAAACCTCTCCTCACCCACCTCTCTAGCCACATATCCTCGTTTAACTTCTACTATCCCTCCACCCACTGACACCTGGCCCTCCTCTTGTAATTCAAAAATCTTTGTTTCCTAATTGATTTCACGTTTTTTTCATTTTATTTCCTCCAGGGTTTCTTGTTCATTATAGAAATACTAATAAAGTTTGTTTTGTATCACCCAAATTTTTTCACTCCTTTTGCGTCCAGTTCTGTCATAGTGCTGGCCTCCTTCTTGCTATGGCCTATGCAGAAGATCTACAACTAGTGTAAACCCTTTAGCCAAACCACTCACTGCCCAGGCCCCTCAGGCACTGATTCCTTCACATGTCTGCTGCCTCTGTTCTGAATTCTACCTGGGCGTTTTACAGAGCAGGAACCAAATAAGTGGTGACCTGGGATCTTCCCAAGTACACAATAGAGGTAGTACACATGGTAGGTGTAATGCAAATTTGGTTTGTTGGGCCTCCCTGGTGTCCTAGGGGTGAAGTCTCAGGGCTGCACCACTGAGGCCTGAATCTAGGCCAGCTCAGGGAGCTGAACCTGCTAGGGCTCAGCAGACTTCTCCTATCTCACCAGATGCTCCCCTTAGCAGTGTCTTTCAGTAAATCTACCTGTTCTGCTTCCCAGTCTGTCTCTGCTGAATCCTCTTATCCCTATGCCAAAAGAAAAAAAAAATTGGGGATATTGAATTTTAGTTAAACAGTAGGGTTTTGTAAATGAGCAATATCTATCAAATCAGCCATAGGTCATTACATAAGTATAATCAAGAAATCATTATTAATGTCTATATCAGTCCATGTTAGGACATCCATTTATAAGAACATATGTTTTAGGAGGAAGATATTAAGATTAGAGATGTAATGGGATATCCAGGGCTACAATTTCATTAAATAGCCTCACCCAGGAGCGCCCAATGAGACAGTGAGGAGTGGCAAGAGCTGCAGGCAGTGCCCTGATGACTTAATTTGAATGGTGGCAATGTTGACCTCCCAATGTTGACCTCCCTCCGTTATGGCTATAAAATAGACTCCTGGCAGTGGTTTGTGACTTTCTGAATGATTCAGTGCTGAGAAGGCGAAAGATGAGAAGGCGAAAGATGAACATCAAAGGAAGTTAGGAAATGAGGCATTTTTGTCCATGGGAGTGGACACAGGGTTTAAGACCTTTGTGTCTCATGTTAGTTCTCACCTCAGAGAGCACCTACCACAGATCATGTCCCCTTTGTGTGGATAACACTCAGCCTCTCTCGTTGGTCACCCCAGGGCTTATTCAACAGTCCCTGAAAGTCATAGAAATCGAGATCAAGGGTGATTTCATCATACCTGAGTCCAGTAGCATGAGTTTCTTCTCATCATGGGTGATTCATCAGTCACTGTCACTCATGAATGCCCAGATTTCCAGTCAAAGAAATCACAGTCAAGCTCTTGCTGTGATAACATCACTTAAGTAGACCAGACAGCTACATGGTAACAGGTGGATTTCTTCACTCAGTTTACTCTGTTATGGAGAGTGATTTGTTCTCAAGAATTGACATCCATTCTGGATGTAAGATTCCCTTCCCTGACTGCCAGCATCTCCATTCAAGAGCCAACAGATTGCCTGATTCACCAGCATAGAGCCTATATAACATTGCCTCTGATAAGGGGCACATTTTATGGTGAAGTAAGTATGACATTGGCAGCGTGTCTGCAGGAATCACTGATTCTACCACACAGCATGTCACCTGGAAGTTGACAGCATAATTGAAGTATGAGAGACATTAAAAACTTTTAACATTTTATCTTGGGCAAAACACTCTGAGATGGTGGAAGACAGCTTTCAACATGTGCTATACACATTGAAGTAATGGCCAATATATAATCTGTGTTCCAATATTGAGAAAGCATGGATCCTGCAACTAAGAGGTGAAGAAGGATCAGCCACTCTCACCATTACTCCTAATGATGCACTGGAGGAATTTATACTTTTCACCCCACGCCTTCACCCTATTAGATTAGAGGCTCTCCAGGGACGTGAGGTGGGAAGTTGGGAGGCATATTTGTACCAGCAAGGTTCTGCTGGATTTGATGTTATATCTACTGCCTAAGCATTTATATTCCTTGAGCCAGTGAGCCATAATGAACTCTATTGTGATCGTTTTCAGAATAATTGACCCTGATTACTATGATGAGCTAGGGTTGCTGCTGCACAATGGAGTAAGAAAGGAGCTCATGTAGAAACTCTGGAGAACTGGGGCTTCTTGCCAAATAGAAATACAAATGGGCCATGCAGCAACCATGTCCTGATGGGGGTGAGGGACTCAGTCTCCCACTCTGCAGGGATGAAGAATATAGGTTTGCTCCAGGGAGAGTGGAATCTGGAATGACTGTGTGGGAAAGAGACAAAGCACATTAATAATGGTGTTGTGACCACATGCATCTGTGGAGGCTTGGTCCATTAACAGAGTCTTTTGTAGAGCTTGTCACTGGCCACCACATCAAAGACTGTGACTGACTGGACTCCACAGAGTGCGTGAATAGATCTGAGTGGTGTAAGGAGTAGACTGTATGGGACATTTCTCAGGCCTCATGTCTTCTATCCCTTCAGTTCACCTTTTTACTGCTATAGTTTATTGTTTCATAGTGAGCAGTTTCATGCAGGTATAACCTTCCACCACCTTAGTCCAGTTGCACCTTATGTGTCACTTGCTGCCTCAGGTCCTTTCTGAAGCCATTCTGTGAGATGACTGCTGCACTGGTCTGGCACCTGCTCACTCATGTACAACCTAGGGGAGGGAATTAATAGCCCATGTGGCGACCCTCGATCTATGGGAGATAGAAATCAGCGGGTTAATAGGTCCCTCCATCTTTCCTTCCATCGGTGGATAATTTTCTGTATTCCACAGAATTAGCTCCTTCGAGGGCCCCAGGGAGACTGAACCCCAGTTGCCCATGGCAGTACCCAGGTCAGTAAAGCACCCTGGTATCAACTTTTCTTCCACTCCCTGCTTTATGTTTCCTGTTCCCGTGGTAAAGAACCCAAATAAACTATTTGCATGCAAAACCTCAATTTTTTTTTCTGGCTAAGATACGTGTGTTACTTGGGGAAAATGGAGATGGGGATAAATCTGCTGACATGGGTGTGGAAAGATATCCCAGGAAAATTATCATTTATGCTAAATGCTGTTTATGTAAAAACACATAGATATGTAAAGAGATGCATGCAAAAATGTCACGAAAATATTAATGCTTATTATTATGGTAAGATGACAAGATAATTTTTATTATATTTTTATATTTCAAAAGTTTCATATTTTATAAATGGTTTGAGTTGTTCACAATGAATGTGTGATATTTACATTATATAATTAGAGAAACGTAGTAAAAAATGGGAGTACAAATAATGAGACAATAAATAGATCTTTGGGCCAAGGTGGTATTTCTCGCTTTAGACATCTACACATAACAATCTTTTTTTCCTGAAGCCAGAAAGCAAACCCATCTCTATAGAAGTAAATAGAAGTTTTACCTTGTCAAAACAACTGTCAAGGCATGAGCAGAGCCCACTAGTTGCATAGCAAGGGCTGGACTTCAGTCTGAGCTCCACTGGAACCTCTTGCTCTCCTCACACACCATCCTCCAACCTTGCTGAAATCACGTAACTCCAACTCCCACTTGGAGAAAAAGAAAAAAAATGTCCTAAACTCTTAGGCATTTGGTATTTCCTCAAAATTCTTACTTATGAGAGATAACAAGAGGAATTAAATTGGCTTATTTGTTCCAAAGGCTGATTTGGGCCCTATGAGGAATGATGGCATCTATTTACAATTATCTTTCCTCCACTATCCCTCCCTCTGATCCACAGTTTCAAGTCTTTTATTTATAATTGTCCTTAATATAGTTTGGTTCAGTTCCTAACTAGAACGTGCACTGGGAAGGAATTGAGACAGTGTTTTTGAGAGGTGGGGAAAGTGATTGAAGCCCTTTTATGAACTAGGATTTGAATTTTGGAAAATACAGGCAACTTTCTATTTCTTTTTAAAGATTTTTTTTTATTTATATAAGAACTGGAGTGTAGTCAGAGGCATGGGAGGGTGAAAGAATTCACCAGAGACAGAGCAGGGAGAAGAACAGGCAGACAGACAGAAGACACTGCTGAGGGCAGCAGCGGGAGAGGCAGGAGAGGTCTGCCGTGCCATGTGGGTTTCTCCCTGGGCGGCCGGGAATCGAACCCACACTGCAGAGGCTGCGGACAGCTTCACAGTGCAGTGTTCCACCCACTGCACCACCAGGGAGGCCCACAACTTTCTATTTCACACCCCTAACAGAAGAAATCTTCAGGGTGAAGATTCTAAGTATGAAGGATTTTGAAATGTGTACTGGAATGAAGAAGGTTGGGGTAATCCGTTCCAAAATCATCAGGTGACAGCAGCTTCAAATATTAGTAAATCCTGACTTGAGAATTGAAGAAAATTTCCCACTGGGGAAAAAAAAAATGGAATGGAAGTTGATACCTGGCACTTGATTCTACAATCCAGAAGAAAGAAAAGGCAAACTTCCTGCAAACATCAGTTTAGGGACTGAAACACACCAGAAGCATCGTTTTTCAACTTCAAGATGTATGTTTCTACCACCCAGTGGCGATTAAACAAACTGATGAACACTCTTTTAAGTTCAATATTCTTTATTGAAAACCATAACTTATAAGACAAACTATCAGGTCATCCCCAAACGCCGGGTTTTCCTTAAACCTCAGGTTCTCACCATCCCCGGCTGCAGGGGGCCTTTTTGGCCCAGTCAGATAAGGTACTAGCAAGCAGCTAAGAAAAAGGGCCTCACACCGTGGGGCTGAAGATTTAACAACCCTTTGCTTGTTGTTCTTGGTCACAAAAAGAGAAAAATTTATCAGAAAGTATATTAGGCAATAAATTACACGTATCAGCATATTGTAAGTGAACAGCACGGAAAATTATCTGTTTAGAAATTAGTTATTAAACAATTTGGCCCACTTGACAATGGGAGACAATTTATTGTACATGCCTGACAAGCAATCCAGCACAACAATTATAGTAGGTCCTTCTTTTGCCTTCTCTTGAAGCTTCTTGGGAAAGTTTTTTAATGAAGCTATTTGAGTTAAGGAGTTTCTAGGTAGAAAAAGTTCTGATAGTTGAGTAGCAGCCGGTCCCCTGGCTGAAGGCCATGCGAATAAGAAAAGTCTTTTCTTGCTTAGGCTTTAGCTGATAGGGGTGTCCTGGCGGCTATCCACTGTCTTAGGTCATTGTTTAACTGAAACAATGAGTTTTAGTGTAAGGCTTAGTTTTTTATTAACCTTGAAGGTTGCCTTCTTACTGAGAGCACGTAGTGGCCAAAAGTCTATGGAAAAAAGGATGCACTGATTGTTTCTGCTTTGTTTCTATGCACATGATATTGTCATCTCACGGCTTGCTAAAAAAGTATAAAGAACATGCTGAGTCTCTCGGCAGAAGATACTTGCACCTCATCCAGTGTCAGTGTCTCCTCACTGCCTCATCCCCTTCCCCTCAGTCCTTTTCGCTGCACCTAAACCGTCTTTTCCTTTCAAGGACTTCAGACCTGACATTTTGCTGAAAGCTGGTCTGCGGCAATCCCCCATTCCACATGGCTCCTTAGAGGGAGCAAAGAATAAAGTTTTGCCTTACCCTAGGCCTTAGCCTTCCTTTACCTTGTCAATAAGATGTTCTCAAGGCATGGTCCTGTTTTGAGAAGGCAGTGGGTGGGGCGCTCTGAGCTCGGGTGCCTGAATGTCTTAGGAGGCCTGTCTTCAGGATAATGCCAGGTTTGGGATGAGCTAGCCACCCGGATGGTGGAGGTTTCCATTTTCGTAATATTTTAATGTTATTTAGATATCCAAGCACTCCAGGAAGCTCTAGGGAGCAGGAAATGTCCTCTTGGTCTTGGTCAGCGGGGCAGTGGTTATCAGGTTTATAAAACGTAAAAACCAATTTTCATGCACTTGATTATAAATAAGATATATTTCAGTTTAAAACGTTATTAAAAACATATACCTTTAAAATGTTCAGTGCCAGGGATAAAACCTCACACTGTTCTCCTCATGACTTTGGACTGTCACTGCAAAAACATTGACTTCTCCTAAGAGAAAATTAGAACTTAGAGAAGAAATGGATATTTAATTGCAAGATATTTTGATCGGAGACAGTTATTTCCATTTAGGTGATTCGTTTCGTTTCCTTTTTAACATCACATTTGATTTATAGTTGATAGTACCTTGGAATGCTATTTAGTTATAAAACTGGAAATGCTTAATTCTTGCTTTCTGGCTCCTTTCTTAGGACGTGACTTCCATGACCGTCCTTGGACAACCTGCTGACCATGCTGCAGGCCACTCTTGGCTGGAGCCTGCAGCCTGCATGGGGCAGTCCCGATGCCAGTGCACATGGCGGGGAGCCTAGCGGCAGCTGGCTTTTGCTCTCCTCCCCACCCATGCACCCTGGGCTCTTGAAACAGAAGAGGGTGCTCTCCAGACCACGGACCAGGTATGTATTTCCAATTTGGAATTGTTTGCTTTTGTTAAATCAGTCACTCTTTGGCCGACCTGCAAAAGCTGTTTTCTTCTCAGGGTTTCTGTTTTTGTTCACCTATGAAATGAAGGAGCTGGTCTGACTTAAAACACCTGGAGTGATTTAACCCAAACAAGAAAACAGGTGCTGTAGCAGACAGTGTTCAGTGCTTTGGTTAAAGAATGTCTGTCCCTTAGCTTTTTCATAGAGAGCATGTTTTTCAAAAACACATGCCTGGTGCAACAAGTTTCATGACCTCTACCTCACTGAGTGGCACTCAAAATACACTAGCTTGGCAACGAGGTGCTGTGAGTATGCTCTGTATCTTGCCCATCCCTCCCCCACCCCTCAAGTCATCCACTCTTTGTGAGAATAACTGAAACCATTGAGAGTTATTATTATTATCAAATGTTTATGAAATAATTTTGACCACAAGATATTGCTAAAAATACATATATAAAATATAAATGTGTATATATAAATATATGTATATAAATACATACAAATATGTGTGTGTATACAGAAATTCCTATTTCTCCTTCACACTGCTTTCCCCAATGACATCAATCTTTGTGGAACCATAATTTCATAACATGATTACCCCTTCCCCACTCTTATCCCCCAGCCATCAGTCTTGGATTCTGAAAAAATCCTACTCTCAAATAGCAGCATATTTGCAGCACAAGAATGAGAATCTGAGAATAAGAAGCCTTTCCTGGTTCCTGAGCCACAGCTTATTGTCTTTATGTGATATGGCTTCTCAAGGATATAAAAAAATTCCCTCAAACAAAAGCCAATGGTTTATTTATATAAAGTAGAGGCAATGAGCTCATGAATGCATGCATTTGCTTATTATTCTTCCTCGCAGAGGAGATGGATGGATGACTCTATTTATCTCTCTGTCTACACATCTCTCTCTCTCCATATGCAAAGAAAAGTGGTTTAAGTTGAGGAAATCAGTGAGTAATGATAGGAGGACTTGGTTGAGATGTGGGAAACTGAAGACTTAGTCCCAGCCCTGCTTATAGAATGAACTTGGCAAGTCATTATCTGAGACATCATTTCCTCTACAATGAGGGAAGAAGGCTGGGGGGATGTGCAGTCAGAGGCTCAAACTGTACAACTCTATGGAGTGACCTTGACAGGCTGGGCTTTCTCGGAAGCTGACTCCATGAAGGGGCTTAGCAGGAAGGCTGCTTATTCAGGAGGAACTGAGGAGCATCATTGACTCTGGTATATAGCTTTATGCAATTTGAGGCAATTTTTCCTGGTGACACTTTCCAACTCTGGACAATAAGGTCTTCACTTAAGTGTTACAGGGCAAGAGAGGGACACCCCAGAACCACCAAACCTGCCCATTCTAAATACGTTCTGCCGTCTGCCACACCAAGACAAAACATACAAGACCTTTAATGGAAAGTAACTTTAATACAATTAGTGTGCAGTACAGAAAAGACAAAGTATATAGTTTCCAAATCAGGCACCTAAAATTACCCATGCCCTCCTGGGTGAATGCCCAGCCAAACTGGGTTGAACCAAAGCAGGGCCACTGAGGCCCAAAAGTCTGCCACAAGTCTAAAGCACCTTCTGGTGGGGACCCATAGAAAAGGGTCAGAAACAGCCAGACAAGTCTGGAGGAAAAGTGCAAAATCAGAATCAAGATCAATGCTGCCATTGGTCTCTCACCCACATCTGTTTCAGTCCGTCTAGGACCAAACATCAAGCACAGCTTCTTCACATGTCTCTTCACTCCATGTGCCTCCTCTAGGTCTCCTTCTGGCTCTCTATCCTGCTTCCTTCCTTCTCCAGTCTCCTCTTCAGCTTCTTCTCTTCCCTGATCAGCTATAACCTCCCTTGGGTGGGGCAGGGAATCTGGCACTTCCCCTTTTCCTGGGAAGCTCCCTGTTACAGAAGGACCATCTGGGAGGCCCATCACCATGTCCACCACAATGTGAAAGCATAAGGTTGCTGTTAGTAAAATAATAGGATCTTAACATTATGCGGATATTGGAGATCATGCCACTCTACCTCTCTGTTGAACAGTGGAGGAAAATGTGGGGTTCAGTGACTTGCCCATGATCACTCAGCAAGATTACAGCAAAATAAGTCTGTTCTTTCCAGAACAAGACTGTTCACATGGTATTCACCTGATGGAGGACAGGAATAGCAAAACTGCAAAGGCGGCCCCACAAGACCAGCAACCTGGCTCACACAGGAATTGGGGGTAGAAGAGATTAGCATAGCTGTTGACACAGCTATGGAAACCAAGATCCTTAGGTGCCAAAGCCCAAATTACAAAGCATAAGATCCAAGCAGGTATCAAGCTGCTGTAGGCAGTGTCCAGAGCAAAGGTTCAAGGGTAAAGATATGGAGATCAAGTCCATTGTGGAATCTCCTGTCCTTTTCAGATTCTACATAGTTATCCAAAATGAGCAAATGGGCCTCCCTGGTGGCACAAGGGGTTAAGATGCAACCTATGAAGCTATCTGCAGCCAATGCAGGACGAGTTCCATCCCCAGCCAGGGAGCAACCCACATGGCGCAGTAGACCTCTCCTGACTCGCCCGCTGCTCCCCTCAGCAGTGTATTTCAGTCAGTCTGCCTGTTCTGCTCCCCACTCTGTTTCTGGTGAAACCTCTCACCCCCCACACCTCTGGCCTGTACCCCAGCTCTTGTATGCATAAATAAATAGATCTTAAAAAAAAATAAGCAACTAACCTAAGGCTCACAAGGAGTGAGCCCCTCCCAACAAGAGAAGACTTTATCAGTGCAGTCTCTGCACAGGCTCTGGGAGCCATCTCTCTGCCCATCTGTGCCTATGCAGGTGCTTCTTTTTACCAACCCTCTCCCTCTGCAGGGCAGCAGCTCCCTACCTGCCCGTGACCTGTACTTCCCCTCATTGACCTCCTTCAGCGGAGGCCGCTCTCCTCAAGGCCACCTGCCTGCAAACATGCAGGCCTCTCTTAGCCAACCTGTCCCTTTCAGGGCAGCTCTTCCTGCCTGCTTGTGTCTATGCAAGTGTCCTTTATTCTTCTGTCCTTTCCCTAACAAACCTGCTTTTTAAATATAACCAATGTCTCTGTTCTCGTGGAGGAACTTGCCTGGGAAACTCATCGCGTATTGCTAAAATGGGAGCTCTGGTGAAACCTTTCCCAGAGTGAGCCCAAGGACCCCGCACTCCAAACCCACTAACTCCAAAAAATCCCATCACACCTGCTGAACTCTCCACAGGAGCATAAAGAGGCAGGTCACAACTGTCCTGAGGGTGCCACACTGGCCTTGGCCGCAGTCACAGCCCAGGGGGTCTGGAGCTCTAGCCTGCATTTTATGACAACTCTTCTACTCCCAGTGCCTCAGCCTTTCAAAGAAAGTGGCATTCATGCCTCTTGCTTCCTTGGTGCCTGTTCAGGGAATTTTTTCAAGTTGATCCTTTCTCCTTGGCGCCTGGTTAAAATAGGGGGACTTAAAAAATGCATTAGGATTAAGCCCAGTAGTGATGGTGCCTTGGTGCCTTCGGCCATATGGGAAATTCTTCAATTCATCATGCAAAGCTGGATTGACAGAAAACAGGGCCAAGCCTGAGAGGATCAGGAACTGGCATTTTCCCCCCAGATTTGCACAATTCACCCGCAAGCATCTCTGGGGCTTGAGCTTAAGAGGCCCCAGGCGGCTAATAGTTAACTTTGGGGTGTGTTCAGAACCAGTCTCTGTGACTGGCAGCACTTGGGGTGGGGGTAGGAGGCAGGAACCAGAGGTAAAACTGCCAGAAATGGTTACATTTTGTAAGTAATGTATCTTATCTTGTTCCATTCAGAGAGGAAAAGAAAACATCAGCCTCAGACCCAAACCTATTTCTGGGGTTAATCCATCTCTGTACAGCTGCTCCCTGTAAATCTCTCTTGCATTAGATTCCAGGTGCTTTAGACTAATTAATGCACACACTGTGTTTCTGGGAAATTTAATAAGAGCTGGCAGTGTCTCTTGTAATTCGTGTTTCTGTGTCTTACCTCCACATCATGCGTTCATATGGAAATTAATTTAGTGCTCATCAGATAGCAGAGAGAATCGTCAAGGTGTGGGTTTCTCTTAAGCATTGTTGAAAGTCCTTCCCCCACCCTCCTGCAGGTGAATACTTAATATTATCCAAACAGGGAGAAACTACCTTGCTGCCAATACACAGGAATGATTTTAGAGCTGAAGGTGTAACAAGGCAATCCCCAGGAAAGGGGAGTTTCCAGGTTCCTTGTGATACCGGAATTGTCAGGCCTAGTCTTCCAGCCTGGAACAGATCCCAGGCTGCAGGTGCAGCGCTGAGTCCCAGCCACTAGACCCCCACGGGATGGTGTCTCCGAAGCCGCAGCAGGAACTTCGCAGACTCTCAGGCAAGCAAGCAAGAAGAGGCAGGTTTGTTTTGAGAAAGAAAAAGTTTATTGAGGAGAAAATCCCTAAATTCTTCAGAGGTCCCCTCCTGCACTGTCCCTAAAATTGCCTAATTTCTAGCTTGCCCTGTGTCTCACTTGCCCTGTCATGGAAGTGTGGAGCTGAGCAGGGACGGGGAGCAAGAGAAGGCAGGAGAAAGAAGGAAGGGGATACCAAGACCAGCACCTGGAGGAGACAGTGGAGCATAGAGACATGTGAAGAAGCTGTACTTACTTGTTCCTTGGCCTGGGGCTTGTATCAGGAACTTGGGGGATATGGAAGGAGACAATTGAAAGAGACAGAGATGTGGGGAAGAGACCTGTGGGGAGGCTGACAATGGCAGCCTTTATATTGATTTGGGTTTTGATTTTGCTTGTTTCTTTTATTTATTTATTTATTTATTTATTTATTTAGTTTTTAGTTTTTTATTTTATTTTTATGCAAGGTCTGGGGTACAGGCCAGGTGCAGGGGAGGGTGAGAGAATTCACCAGAGACAGAGTGGGGAGCAGAACAGGCAGACGGACCAAAGACACTGCTGAGGGGAGCAGCAGGCGATGCAGGAGAGGTCTGCCGCGCCATGTGGGTATCTCCCTGGCCTGCCAGAATCGAACCCACGCTGCAGAGGCTGCAGACAGTTTCACAGCCCTGTGCTCAGCCCGCTGAGCCACGGGGAGGCCCTGATTTTGCTCTTTTCCTTCTAGACTTTCCTGGCCCCTTTTGCCCCTTTCCTATGGGCCCCCACCAGGAAATGCCTTAGACTCGGGTCCTGTTTTGAGCTAACTCTGTTTGGCTGGGCATTTACCCACAAGCGCATGGGTAGTAGTTTTTGGTGCTTGATTTGGAAACTGTATTCTTCCTGTTTTTTCTTCTCTTTATTGCACACTAATTGTATTAAAGTTGTTTTCCATTGAAGCTTTTATGCACTTGAGCATGTTTTGTCTTGATGTGCTGGGTGGCAGAACCTATTTAGAGCAGACAGGTTTGGAGTTCCTGGGGTACCCCTCATCCTCCTGTAACAAAGGGATTCCTTCACTTTTCACATCTGGACCTGACCTGGCCCTCCATGGCCAGTGTGTTCCCATCACGCCCTGCCATGCCCTACCTGGGAACCCTCTAATTTAGCTGACCTCTAGATGCTTCCTAAATGTTCATTCTTTTCCAGGCCTTCTTGTACCTTAGTATATGCTGGTCCCTTTGGCTGGACCATCTTTCTCTGCCTTCTTTACTAGAGAAACATCTGCTTCTCCTTTGAAGGCTCCTAAAATGTCACTCCTCCGAAGGATTGGAGTTGGGATTCCTCAATAATGAAGGTGTCATAGGGTTGCTGGTGGGAGACAAGCCTGCATGAGGAAACCCCAGGTGGCTGAGAAACAGATTCATTGTTCTCCCTCCCTGGAGAGACTTTTACAGGGGTCCTGCTCTTGCTTATTTGCTGCAGGGGGTCTTGTTGCCCCAGCCAGATACAATACTGACAAGCAACAAAGAGAAAGGGCCTCACACCATGGGGCTGAAGATCTGGCATCCCTTTGCTTTTTGTTCTTGGTCATAGAGAGAGAAAAATTTATTAGAGAGTATATTGGGCAGTGGATTGTACGTGTTAGCAGACTGTGGGTGGATGGCGCGGAAAATTATCTCTTTAGAAATTAGTTATTAAACAATTTGACCCACTTGACAATGGGAGACAATTTATTGTACATGCCTGACAAGCAAACCAGCACAACTATTATAGTAAGTCCTTCTTTTGCTTTTTAGAAGTTCCTTTTATTTAGAAGTTTCTTAGGAAAGTTTTTAAATGAAGTTAACTGTGTTAAGAAGTTTCTAGGTAGAAAAAGTTCTGATGCTGAGTAGCAGCCGGTCCCGGCTGAAGGCCATGCGAATAAGAAAAGTCTTTTCTTGCTTAAGCTTTAGCTGATAGGGATGTACTGGCATCTATCCACTGTCTTAGGTAATTGTCTAGCTGAAATCATAAGTTTTAGTGTTAGGTTTGGTTTTTTATCTATTAACCTTCAAGGCTACCGTCGAGCTGAAACCTGTAGGAGCCAGTAGTCCATGGGAATAGAATACTCTGATTGTCTCTGCTTTACACATGATAATGCATTTTTTTTCTGATTACTAAAATTGATTAAAGAAAGACCTGCTGAGTCTCTCAGCAGAAAATACTTGCACCTCATCCAGTGTCAGTGTCTCCTCACTGCCTCATCCCCTTCCCCTCAGTCCTTTATACCACACCTAGGCCGTCTTTTCCTTTCAAGGACTCTGACCCAATATTTTGCCAAAAGCTGGTCTGCCGCACTTATTCAAGTAGGCCATCTGTGACTGCCTGCACTGTTTTCATTTGGCATTACTGGGCGGATTGTCAATAATTCCTTGTTGGCTACCCGAACTTAGCAGGCCTGGAAAAGCAGTGGGTGGGTGTGGGGGGGACGATGAGAAAGAAGGCGGGAAGACAGGGGGTGGCAATGAGTCTCCTCAGTGAGCACACAAAACAGTGAAGGGATGAAATATAAGCAGGAAGTGAATTTGCTTCCAAGGGAAAATGGGTGGGAAATTATTTTTCCTCTGCTTTGGATTTCATTTTTAAAAAATGCCTTTCTCATGGGCCTCCCCTGGTGGCACAGCAGTTGAGCGCTGGGCTGTGAAGCTGCCTGCAGGCTCTGCAGCACCAGTTCGATCCCAGCCACTGGTGAAGGTCCCACGTGGCGCACAGACCTCTCCTGCCGCCCGCTGCTCCCCTCAGCCGTGTATTTCGTCAGTCTGCCTGTTCTGTTCTCCGCTCTGGCTGTGGTGAATTCTCTCACCCTCCCGCACTTCTGACTGTACCCAGTGCTTGAATAAATAAATAAATAAATCTTAAAAAAAAATGCCTTTCTCTTTAGTGGAGAAAAAAAAATTTAAAGGTAAACCCACAATGAGGCACCACTTCATGCCCAAGAGAAAAGCCCATCTTGAAATAAAAAAAGACATCCTCTGCTTATGGATTGGAAGAATTAACATTATTAAAATGGCCATCCTACCAAAAGCAATTTACAGATTCAATGCTATTCCAATAAAAATTTCAATGACATTCTTCAAAGAAATAGAACAATTATTGATGAAATTCATATGGAATCACCAGAAACCCCAAATAGCCAAAGCTCACTTGAAATAAAAAAGAAGGGAATGGAGGCATCACACTCCCAGACTTCAAACTATACTACAAAGCCATAATCATCAGAACTGCATAGTATTGGACCAAGAACAGACACATGGACCAATGGAACCGAATAGAAAATACAGATAAACCCACAGATTTATGGTCAGCTAATCTTTGACAAAGGAGCAAAGAATATGCACTGGAGCAAAGAAAGTTTGTTCAATAAATGGTGCTGGGAAAACTGGGTCGCTACATGCAAAAGAATGAAGCTTGACTACTACCTCACACCATGCACAAAAACCAACTCAAAATGGATTAAAGAACTAGACATAAGACCTGAAAATACATAGAAGGAAATACAGGCGAAACACTACATGACATGCACCTCAAAGACATCTTTACAGACACATCACCCAAAGCAGTGAGAGTGAAAGCAAAGATTAACAGCTGGGGGCCTCCCCAGTGGCGCAGCGGTTGAGCGCTGGGTTGCGAAGCTGCCCGCGGCCTCTGCGGCGCCAGTTCGATCCCCGGCTGCTCCCCGGCCACAGGAGGAGGGTCCCACATGGTGCGCAGACCTACCTGCCACCCGCTGCTCCCCTCAGCAGTGTACTTTGGTCCTTCTGCCTGCTCTGCTCCCTGCTCTGGCTCTGGTGAATTCTCTCACCCTCCCGTGCTTCCGACTATACCCAGTGCATGTATAAAACAAACAAACAAACAAATAAATAAATAATAAGTAAATAAAAAAAAGTGCCTCTATAAAAAAAAAAGAGGATTAAAAAAAAAAAGATTAACAGCTGGGACAACATCAAATTAAAGAGCTTCTGCACAGCAAAAGAGACAATAACCAAAACAAAGAGAAATCCCACCAACTGGGAGAAAATTTTTGCACAGGACACTAATGATAAAGGACTGATCACAAAAATCTACAAAGGGCTGATGAGACTCAACAAAAACAAAGAATATAATCCAGTGACAAAATGGGCAGAAGAGCTAAAAAGAAACTTCTTCAAAGAGGAAATGCAAATGGCCAACAGGCATATGAAAAAATGTTCAACATCACTTGTAATCAGGAAAATGCAATTCAAAACTACAATGAGATACCATCTTACACCAGTGAGAATGGCACATATTAAAAAACTAGCAACAACAAATGTTGGTAAGGTTGTGGAGAAAAAGGAACTCTCCTGCATTGCTGGTGGGAGTGCAAACTGGTCCAACCACTATGGAGAGCTGTGTGGAGGTTACTTGACCTACTAAAGATAGAGCTTACATATGATCCAGCAATTCCACTCCTAGGTATTTACCCAAATGGCACAGAATCAGTAATTCCAAAGGGCACCTGCACGCCTTTGTTTATAGTAGCACTATTTACAATAGCTAAGCTATGGCAACAACCCAAATGCCCAGAAATAGATGACTGGAACAAGGAGATGTGGTACATATACACAATGGAATATTACTCAGCAATCAAAAAAGATAAACACATGCAGTTTGCAGCAACATGGATGGAGCTAGAAGGGATCATGCTCAGCGGAATAAGTCAGAAAGAAAAAGAAAAATACCACATCATCTCACTCAGAGCAGGAATTTAAAAACCTAAATAAGGGACCAGGAAAAAGACTAATTAATACAAAGTAAAAATCAAAATCAACAAGCAACTATAAACCAGAGACACACTATGCGGGGGCGGGCAGGGAGAGAGAGGACTTGGGTCAAAACAAGGGGGGGTGCAATTGTATGGGGAATATAACCAATATGAAAATGCAGACATTGTGCAAAAATGAAAAATGATATAAGAATTATATAAAATAAAATATTAATTAAAAAAAAGAAAAAAAAAGAAATGCTTTTATTCTTTTGGTGCAGCAGGAACATTGCTCCTCAAATAGTTTTCGCCCGTGGGATGAGGAGATGTTGAGTGTTCTAACCTCAGTGTCTCTGATATTACATCCATGAGCTCCTACAAAGATTCACTTCTAAGACATTGTGGTTGTTTGAATGATTGTACCCAAAAGGTATTGATAAATGGATCCATGTTCACCCCCAAAGAAATTTCTAATGGGCTGCAACAAGGTTCTATCTGTAACTCTGTACACTTTATCATTCACTCACGAAGATGTGAAAGTCAGACTCTGGATAAGTAGAATACAAAAGCAATGGATATAGGCTGCAAAGGTGTTCTGAAGTTCAGTTAGTAAAAACGATGTCACAATCACAAGAATAGAACAGGACATGAGACTAAACTGAGGTTTAAATATAAATGTTAAAGTGGGTTAAACTAATTGCTATTCAAAAAAAAAAAAAAGAAAAGAAAACTAAAACAACGTGTTCTCCAGTGAACACTGGCAGGGCTGTCCTTCCAGCACATCTTTTCCAGAAATTAACTCTCTACCTATACAGAATGGTAGCCACATAAGCACTTAAGGTACAACATGACGTAGGTGATAAGACCAGAAGTGGACACTTGAACAAGAAAGAGAATCTATTTCGAGTCCAAAATCAGATCTGAGAATGGTAAGACAGTCCCTTTTAGGAAGTCTGGGGTCTAAGAGGTAAAACCTTGGGTTGGCAGGTAGCCATATCTCCACTATGGGGGCAACACAGGGATCTGATCTGTATAGACAGGAACAGGAGAGACTTCTTTCTATTTTTAGTTTCCTTGGGTCAGTTGCTTCTGTGGCTGAGGTGCATCTTTATCTCTTAGTGTCATTCTACTGTAATAACCTGCCAGAATCTAGTAAATTCCCTTTTAACTCAAGCTAATTAAGTTTCTGTCATTTGCAACACAAAATGTCAGTAATAATATTTAAACTTGACCTCCAACATAGTGTCTGGAATAAGGGTGGACTAATAATAAAGTATTAAATCTCTAGATACTACTAATAAAGTATTAAATCTAAGCTCTGTCCTGATTATACTATGGTGGACTACAGTGGGTCATTTCCAGGTTCAGTTTTCTAAAGATAGGTCAAGGGATAGGTCTGAAGGAAGAGGATGTAGCTGTACAGAAATGTTTGAAGAGTTGTCATGTGGAAAACAGGGAAGCTGGTCTGTGTTGTCCAATGAACAAAATTTACAGCAAAAGTTGAAGGCTGGAATATAATATAAAAGTTTCCTTTCTCAGCATTAGAGCTATCCAGTATTATCTAGTGGAAGATCAAGGCCATCATCAATGGGAAGATTGTATCACGATTTGGATATTTACTTATTTGGTAATTTGAAATAGGTAGCATTTAATTGTTAGTTAATAATTTATTGAAGATTTTCCATACGTGAACTGTTGTGTTTGACATATGCTTTATATGAATTTACTCATGTAAACTTCATAATGATCATATGAAATAAGGATTGCCATATCCATTAAAATTATTTATCCACTATTGTGACAAAGGGTAATACTGTGGCAATTTTTAAAATGCAAAAGCTAATTTATGGAATGATGCTACTGTTAGTTTCAATTGTCATAAGTACTTGTAATTTTACCATTACATGGAATATTTTAAGTTAATAGATAGTTCTCAATTTTGACTCAATTCTAGAGCAAATTATAACCTTTCAGATTTTTAATAAGTATAAGCTATAGCACTTCCATTTTCATTATGAGTAAGTTAGTTATAATTACTCAATTAACTCCCTGTTGAGCTTTCAGGAAGTGGTGAATAATGTGGTGAATAATGTCCTTTCATTTTTTTACATAGTAGGAAAACTGACTCTTGTCTTAATATTTCAGAGTTGTGAAATTCAATTATTTCATCTTTCATAGGTAGGTAAGACATGGAGTTTTACTTATTTACTTTACTACGGATCAAATGCCCAAATCTTTAAATTTATCTGCTCCATAAAGATTCCAAAACAAACTACTAAATGGTCTGCTTTACATCAGATTGAATGTGGAGGGAAGATAACCCAAAGTAGATAAGTAGCCCAACTTACCATATTCTTTATAAAATAACAAAATATTATCTATCACACTAAATTCTAACATACATTTTTTAGAGACTACAGAAATAAACCCATACTTATATGGACAATTAATCTATGACATAGGAGCCAAAAGTATACATTAGAGAAAGGAAACTTTCTTCAACAAATAGTACTAGGAAAACTGGACAGTCACATGCAGAAAAATGAAACTAGACCACTGTCTCATACCACATACAAAAGTTAACTCAAAATGGAATAGAGATGTGGATGTAAGATCTGAAATCATAAAAAATACATAGAAGAAAACATAAGCAGAACACTCTACCACATTGACTTCAGGGATGTATTTGGGGAATTGACTCCAACTGCAATGTAAACAGAAGCAAAAATAAACAAATGGGATGACACCCAACTGAAAAGTTTTGCACAGTGAAATAAACTATCATTAAAACAAAAAGATGCCCCACTGAGTGGAAGAAAATATTTGTATATCATATATCTGACAGGGGACTAATATCAAAGATCTACAAAATTCAGCAACAAAAATTATCCAATAAAATCGACACTTCTCCAAAGAAAACATGTAGATGACCAGCAGGAACATGAAAAACTGTTCATCATAACTTTTCATCATATATGAATCAAAACCACAATGGGTTACCTCCTTACATTGTGAGAATGACCCATACTGATAAGACCAGAACAAGTGTTGGGGAGGATTTTGGTGGGATGCAGACAGGGCTAGCCCTTATAGAAAACAGTATGGAGTTGCTCAAAATATTAAAAACAGATCTGATGGTTGATCTAACATTCCTAGGTATCTATCTGAAGTTAACTAGATATGCATTAGAAGAATTACAAAAGACTAATTCAAAGGGATATTTGCACTCCTATGTTTGCTACAGCACTATTTGCATTGGTTATAGAAATAACCTCCTCAGTGCTCAAGGATAGATGAGTGGGTAAAGAAGTTGTGGCATACATGTAAATGAATATTACTCAGTTTAAAAACAGATGAAAATTTGCCAGAACAACATGCATAGAACTGGAGAGGATTTTGCTAAGGAACTAAGAAGAAGAAAGACAAATACTGGATGATTTGATTCATATGTGAAATAACAGAGAAATAAACAAAAGGAGCAGACAAAACAAATAAAAACAAACTCCAGAAATATGGCTGCAGAATAGAGGCTAGAAAGGGGATGAGTGGGAAGGAGGCTCAGTGGTCTATGGCAGAGGATTCTGGGTATACATGTGTGGTAGGCATGGTGTGTAAACATATAGCTTATGAGGCATGAACCTATATCCCTAAATTATATACAGTGTTGTAAATCAATGTTCCCTCAAAAAGTTATAAAACATTGAAAATACATTTTAGCTTAGAGAAACTCTGTAATTATCAATTTCGTTTTAAACCCAATTTTTTTACCAGACACTATAAAAATTCTGCTACAGTACAAGATTCTTGCTTAATTTCCCTCATTCTCTTTTCCTAGTTTGTCCTACATTTTTTTCTTTTTAAAATGTCTGCTTAAAAGACTACACATAAATATACAAAGATCATAGCTAAACCAGATGCAGAGAGACTAGCAGTTAATGACAAATGCTGGAGATTCTTTTCAAGTTAAATATTCAGGACCAGGCAGCTGAGTAGGCCTAACAAAAGAACACATGCTTATGAGGGATACAAAGATGGAGTAAGAAGAACTAGCTCTCATTGGGATAAAATTAAGTTATTAATGAAAGCATGTAAGAAGGATTTGAAATCAAAGTAACAGTGAAATTAAGTTAAATCATTTATTCACTCCTATACAAAAGGGAAATGTTATTGCAATTTGTAAAATTTCTTTTCAAAATTAATGCTTAGGACAAATGCTAGTATTTATAATATCTGCTGAAGGGAAAAAATCCCTTAATTATGCTTTAGTGACAGCATAATATTAAATCTGTTTCCAACTCCTACAGACTGGTAATAATCAATTTTTCTTCATATGAGTTAAAGTAGAAATAGAATTTCATAAAATACATCGTACACTTTTTTTTAATAGAATTTTTTTTTAAAGATTGACTTATTTATTTATACAAGCACTGGGTACAGTCAGAAGCGCAGGAGGTGAGAGAATTCACCAGAGCCAGAGCGGGGAGCAGAACAGGCAGAAGGTCCGAAGTACACTGCTCAGGGGAGCAGTGGGCAGCAGGAGAGGTCTGCGCGCCATGTGGGACCCTTGCCTGGCAGCCGGGGATCGAACCGGCACTGCAGATGCTGTGGGCAGCTTTGCAACCCAGCGCTCAACCGCTGTGCCACCAGGGGAGGCCCACATCGTACTTCTTGTACTGAAAGATCTCATAGCTGAAATTCAGTTTGGTGCCTTACAGCTGCATGTAGTAAATGAACTGTCCATGTAGTTTGACTTCACCCAGAAGCTAAGGACCTCAGAAGCATTTTAAGATGTTTGTGAAACACAAATGAAGTGAGTTATCAGAGATATGCTGCAATATGTGTTTGAGATACGTGCTCATACATGTGGATAATATTTGTTCTCAAGCCAATGAATATTGCTGTTGCCAAAGTGGTCACTATTTAA